>NC_084538.1:2687500-3006250 GCF_024500275.1 Phycodurus eques | reverse complement strand
GCCGTGGCCCGCCTCGATCAGCTCGTCGATGGTCCGGTTGACGGCGTCCACGCGCTCCTGACCCTGCGCGCCCGTCTCACGCGCAAACTCGCGGAACTTGTCCCTCAGAAGCTGACCCGCGCAAGATACAAAAGTTCAATTACAACGTGGATATTTTTGCATTTATTTTTGGACACTTTTTTCTTCTTTAGCTGTAAGTGGGGTCTTAGACTAAGTGGAGGGAATTATGAGTTGTTCCAGATAGCAATCGGTGTTTGCACAAAACGTTCATGCTTTGGGTTGGAAAGCAAAGAGTCTGGAAAAGCCTACTAAACCACCTGAACTTTATTTGAGGTTAATTCGATGGCTTTTTTAACTATATATATATTTAGTATATTTTTTCCTTACTCTATGACGTTTTTACACCTTAAAATATTTTTATTTTCAATTTTGTTTAGTCATGGTCATGGACTTTTTTACACTTTAAAGTATGATGCTTTTCACACCAGGTTTGTTATTTTCTAATTTTTTTTACACTTAAGTGGTATGCTGTTTATTCTGTTTTTTTTTTTTTGCTTATTTTCATCAATATATATTTTCTTACACTATTATTATTATTTTGATAATTTGTTTACATGGATATATTTCTTACACTCTGAAATAACACACTTTATAGACAGCAATTTCTTCTCATTTGATGTATACTTTATATACTTTTTTGCACTTGAAATTAGTTATAAGTTCCATTAAGTATATATAGTATTTTGCTTATTTTATTATATTCTAGTCAAATTTACACTTTCAAGTATTACACTTTTTACCCTGTGAATGTTTTTTCTTATTTACTATATTCAGTTTTATTTTTTTGAATTATACGTTACACTTTTAAACAGTATCTTTTGCTTATTATAGGTTTTATTTTAAGTTTGACACTTGTATTTTATCCAAATTAATACATTATTAAAGAACTGCATTATACTTCAAAGCGCTTGTATGGTTAGCCCACCTATGGCATTTTTCACCGTGCGTTAGCATTAAGCTAACAGACTTGCGCGAGTGCCAATTCTCTTCTGTTTAACGTTAGTTTTTTTTTTTTTTTTTTTACAGTAAACTTCAACTGGGAGTAGCATTAAACAACTTGAAGCGTCTTTTTACTTCTTCTCATAACTGTCGCTGGTGAACAATTTGTGAGGGCGACGACTGCGTACCGTGACGTGGTCCAGGTCCTGGCCCATCTCCTGCGAGGACGCGGCCACGTCGAGCTCGGAGATCCACTGCTCCAGGTCGTCCGCCTCGCGGCTGAGCAGGAAATGGCGGCACGCGTGCTCCAGCTTCCTGCGCCGGTCCTCGGCCAGCTCGCTCAGCCCGGCGTACTGCTTGTCCACTTGGCCCTGACGCCGGATGATCTTCTCGCTGCACGCGCGCCCAGCGCAGGGAAGGAAAAAGACTCAGGATTGGATTTTAGCTTTCAGTGGAATTTCAGAATCAGAATCATCTTTATTTTGCGGAGAATTTGCAGACCCGTCGGGATGTTCCTCCGTCAACATGTTCTGAGCTCGCTGTGACAGATTGCGGATGGAGTCGGCGTAGTCGTCCACGGCCTGCTTGGCGATGTTGTGACGCTTCAGACTCAACACGGCGCTCTGCTCGTCCTGCACGAACAGGAAGACCAAAAGTGGGAACTCTTCAAACGAAAACACGGTAACTCCAAAAGCAAGTTAGGTTGGGCGAAGGGATGAAACCGGCGTACGCGGTTGAAAAGTGGACTTATTCTTAAGCCTGCTCGATTCTTACTTGGCTTGTCTAAAATATACATTTATATTTTTTATTATTATTAAGTTGTATGGTCAAATTAATGCCTGAAAAAGTTTTGAAAAGTGTGATTATTATTTTTTTTTGTAACACCAAAAGTTGGCATTTGCACAGGGGTGTGCAGACTTTTGATGTGCATCGCACCTTGGGCTTTTCCTCAGCGATCATGTAGAGCTCCTGCTCGCCAATCCACGCTTGGGCCTCGTCGGCGTCGTTGCAGAACTGCTCCGCCCAGCGCGACGCGTCCAGCCTCTCCTTCCGGCGGGTCATCTGCGCCCGCAGCCGCGCCCACGCCTCCTCCAGCTCGCGCAGCTGCCCGGCGAGCCGCCCGGCCTCGGGACCTCCCGGCCCCTCGTCGCCCGCCGCCGCCGCCGCCGCCATCCTGCGTCCTCGCTCCAGCACCTCGTCCACGCGGGGCTCGTGGCCCTCGATTTCTCTCTGCAGCGTCTGCGCAAGCCAACGGTTCACTTATTACATCCTCACCGTGCAATTTATTTTATTTTTTTAGGATAAAAAAAGAAAACAAATATAGAAAACAAATATTTTGATTCATTACTCTATACTGGAATGAACTTGTGCTTTCCACTAAATACTTTTTCCTACATTTCGTTTTGACCATTTTTGTAACATTTCAGAATTTCCTCTTATGTATTACAATTTTTTATATGGTTAATTGTTTTTATAAAACATATTTTCCTTTTATTCAAAATCATTTAAACTTATTCTGGTCTCGTTTACTTTGTACCCTGGCTTGTATATTTTATATCTATATATGTTTTTAGATTTTTAAAGATAAGACTTTTAGATATCTTTGTATTCAAATTGCTTTGGATCATTTTTGTATTTTTGTTTTTCCAACAATATAAATATCCATCGAAAACGATGCCAGGTATTTGGGATATAAAAAAAACTGAGCCCAAGATAAATCATTTCAAAACTTTTTTCACTATTGTGGTGACCTGTAAAACTCAATTGAATCAATAAAAATTAAAAAGAACACACATTTTCAATAAGGAGAGGGAGTAACACTAAAAAAGGGAGATATTGTGGTTGCACAAGTGTGCACACCTTCAGATAAGTGAAGATGTGGCTGTGTTCAGAATTAACCAGTCACATGCCAACGCATGTTAAATGGTAAGTCAGCACTCACCGGGTGCCATTTAAAGTGCTTTTGATTCATGCCAATTCGAGTTCAGATGTTCTAGTGGGCTTTTGCTGACATTTTCTTTGCTTTCTCGCAGAAGCCCGCAGGTTTGGTTTCTAACACTTGAGTCGTACAGGTTCTGAAATTATCTGTCTCGGTCTCCTTTTTTTTTTTTTTTTTTTTTTTTTTTGTAGATCACAAAAAACCTGGCATTTGAACAGCTATAAATATTAGCTCTTTTGATTTTTTGCCAAGGTTTCGATTGAGACCGGCTGTCCTGTCCATCGGAGGGACCTTGAGCTGCTTTCAATCTCAACTGACCCCGTTCCTCTTGAGCAGCATCTGCACAGTTTGCAGGTCGCTGCCGTGATCTTGCAACAGCGCCAGCGGCATTCTCTCTTCAATCCACAGCTGAAAGAAACAACAACATTTTAAAAATCATGGAAAATATGACTAATAAAGGTTTTAACTGGCTCACCAGCTCGTCAGCCAGATCCCTGTAGAACTGGTGCACGGCCCTGGCCTCCTCCAGCTTGCCCCTGCGCTGGGCCAGGGGTGCCGTCAGCTGCTGGAACTGCGCCTGGAGACTCTGCTGTTCCAGCTCTTCGTCCCGTTCGTCCCGCCCGCCGCCGCCGTGCGTCCTGAGAGCCTCCTGGAGCTCCTCCAGCTCCCGGGCGCGATCACGTACTTGGTTCTCCATCGCCTTGTCGCCAGGGTACGCGAAACAATACAGAGCACGGTTATAATCCATCTTTGAAGGTCGCATGAGAGAAATAACAGAGGCGGAGTGTGTGGAACTGAAAGCGCAAAACTCAAAATTACATAAAAAATGTGAACGAGAAAAAGGTCACCTTAAATAATACTGAAGATTTTGGGTTGAGCCAGTTTTGGGGTAAAAGAAAAAATATATATAATACAACCAAAATCTTTAAACCATAAAAATAGTATAATTGTTTCATACATAATGTCAAAAAAAAAAAAAATTATATATATTAAATGTATTGAGTTTTGGATGAAAACAATTACGTTAAACCTAAAAACAAAATTAAATAAATAAATATTTATAAAAAAAACAATTCATATTTATAAAATACAATAAATATGTAAAACTAAAGTGACAAAGAAGTTTTAGAAATACAAAATATATTGTGTTGAATTTAATTTCATTTATTTAACCCCATCGCTATTCTTCCATTGTCATCTTTTCACTGCAATGCACCATAACGTGACTCAAGGGTTTTGTTTTGCTTTTCAATTCAAAATACACTACAGAGTGAGTTTTGGATTGAAAGAAAGAAAAAAATTTTCAAAAACATAATTCAATTCAAACGGAATTAATTAGTAGAAATTAAACTATATACCAAATGCCATGAAATATGAAAAATTGGGCAAAACCTTACAAAACACAAAATATGTAGTGTTGGATAAAAAGAAAAAAAATAATCTAAAAGAAAAAAAAAAAAGAAAATCTAAAATGTAATAATGTGATGATATATGTAAAAAAATTTGATGGAAAAAAAAAAGGTACATATACTAAGTATATTTCATTGGGTGAGTTTAAGAGTAAAGAAATATATATTTTGAATTTAAAAATAAAAACTGAAAAAAGAAATTCTACAAATAAAAATATGATATGACATGGACAAAATATGACCCAAACAATACAAATTCGATACTAAATCGAGTTTTGGCAAAAACAAATCCGTTTATAATGCTGGGCGGGGCACAGTTGTGAAGTTCAACACCGACTTCTTGGCCGCACAACAGTCGATCACCTGCTCCCACCTGGTGTTTCTTCAGCAGGATGTTCGCGTTTGTCAGGTCCCTGACGTCTTCGCCGCCGGCGCTCTGCAGCTGCTGCCGCAGCTCGCCCAGCCACTTCCTGATATCGGCCAGGCTCTGGTCCAAAAGCTCAGAGCGGTTGGCGTCGAACAGCAGCCGGGCCTTCTCCTGCGTGGTGGACTCCAACATATCCCACAACTGGTGGACGGCGGCCAGGCGCTCCCGCACCACCGGTTCCGACTCGGGCTTGGAAGCCGTCAGCTCCTGGCCCTCCTGCGCATTCAAATTCAGCACACGTCAGTTAAATGGCTCCATCTGCTGGATGCGGTGGGTCACTGCACCCTTTTCTGGACCCCAATATCAGTGGACTGTAACGCCCAAAAGTGAAACTCAAGACTTCAAGGTTTCTTCATTTCCCCGTGCACCACCCTTCTGTAATTTTTAGCAGACAATTTGTTTTTGTGTTGTCATGGTAACCCAATCGCTAAGCAACAAACGGCTACGAAAAAAAGAACTTTTTGTTGCTTGCTGGTGGTGAAAATGTAGTTCTGTGGACTCATTTGATGTGCTGAATGATGCACTTCCACTGCAGTCCTGTAGATGGCGATAATGCACATTAGAAAGTGGGTGGGTGCCACACGCGGTAAGTTTCTCTGTTCACCACAGTTCTAGCATCTTCTTGACTGCAACGCTGAAAACTGAAATAAAGTCCCTGTGGCGGATTGATACCAAATTAAAAAGCTGCTTCCTTCGTCCGTGCACCACCGCTTTATATATTCTGCGACAAAATTAGTTTTTGCATAAACATTGTAACTGACCCGCTAGCCAACAAAAAGGCTAACAAAACGGAACCTCTCACCTCACGCTTTTGGTGCTTGCTGAAAGTACTTCAGCAGTTCATTTCATCGAAAAAACGATGGATGATGCGTTTTGACTCCAGTCCTGTAGGTGGTGGTACCGCGCATTACAAAGTCGGTACCACCCACATCAAGCTTTTTTCCACCACGGTTCCGTCTGCCGAATCCGGTAAGGTTGCGGCCCCTCACTTGTCCGCAATGCAAGTAGACTGAGATGTCGCAAAGTATAAATGAGTTCTTTTCCCAGATCTCCACGGAATTTACAAAGTTTCTTCCTGTGACCGCGTGTCACACCGCTACAAGTTTCCATGGACATTTTGGTTTTGCATTATCACGCCAACCAACTTGCTGACCAAAAATGGCTAACAGAACATTTCGCCAATGCTTTTCGCCTTCATCGCGCTAACGGCTAGAAAAACAACCTTTTACCTCATGTTTCTGGTGCTTGGCGGAGGTAATAATGTAGCTCCATAATTGGATCTGGGTTTCTTTCTTCGCTCGTGCGCTACTGCGCTACACATTTTGGTGTAAAATTGTTTTGCATCATCACACTGACTGACTGGCTAACCATCAAACGGCTAACAAAACAACTTCTCAGCAGAGGTAGTAATGTCGCTACATAAGTCTGTACCAACATTTAATTATGGTGGAGCACAGTTGTACTTGGCCTCTGGTAATCAAATTGCCAGATCCAGTTGTGCCACTGGATCTCTGAAAGGGGTACCTGGTCCACTTTGTCCAGCCAGTCCTTGTTGGAGGCCAACTCGGCCATGAAGGCCTGATGCTTCAGCCACTTGCTGTGCAGGTTCCGGGCCTCGTCGTACGACGTGTCCTGAGCGGTCAGCATCTTCTCGTTGATCCACAGAGTCAGCTGGGCTCGGACGGAGACGTAATGAGATCAGCGGACGCTAAGTGCTACACCAGCAACAAAACCACAAATGGGGAACTCACATCTTGAGCGTTCTGTAAGAAGTGCTGCAGGTCTCGGTTGTCTCGCAGCTTCTCCGACACCTCCCGGGCTCTCGCTTTGTTTTTGTTGTGCCTAAATGTCAAAAGACAAGCAGCAACTTCAGAGTCGTGCCTTTTCCCTGCAGAGAGGGGCTCCCTTTTCAGAAAAACACCTGGCACAAAAACGGCCATCAGTGTATATACTCTCACTTTTAAATGAATCGATATCCATTACCGGTGGAACCTGCTTGCTCAGATGCATTGTGGGAGTTAATGGGGGCAAAAGCATCCTGTGTGGGACTGTGAGGTACCCTTATCAACTTTGACTTTTAAATGGTCATTAAAGGTTGTACACGGCAGAATTTTTGGTGGGGGCGGGGGAATCACAAAAATTAGTCGCACAAAAACCTGGAAACGTTTATTGAGAACAGAAAGCTCAAAACTGGCGCGTCTTTTTTTTTTAGAGGGCCTAGCAGCTTTAACCAACACCTCCAATCTCATCATATTGATTGGACTCCAGGTTGGCCGACTCCTGGCTCCCGCTCGCTCTTGCGGGCGTCATTAGCCGAGGAGTTCGCAGACTTTTTCCATCCTCAACTGTGACATTTACAACTTGTGTTCAGTAAAAAAAATACAAGCATTTAATGTTTTGGGTGCTGTGTTAGTTCATGCAGACTGTTTATTGACGGAGTATAAAATCTCGGAGAAGTACATTATAAGTGTAATCACGTACCGGTCACCGATGGACTCCGTTTTGTCTTGCACTTTCCCCGCATACAAGTTGTCGTCGTCCACCAGCCGCCTGCCCGCCTGGAGGGCGCCATCGATCTTGTCCTCATTGGCTTCCATGGTGCTGACGAAGCCCTCGTGGTTCTTCAGGGCCTGCTCGGCCCCGGCCAGCGTGTCGGGCTTGTCCACGTGGGCCAGCGTGTACTCCTGGGAAAAAAAAACAGGAGAAATACCAACTCCGGATCTGCATCGCATTTTCAAGGTTTCTTCCTTTGCCCCTGCGCCACCCCTTTACAAATTATCATGGAGAATTGTGTTTTGTGTCATCATGCTCACTGACTTTTAGCCCATCAATGGCTAACCAGGCAACCTCTCTCTTTACACTTCTGGTGCAGAGTTAAGAAGGTAGTTCCCCCCCGATTGCATTTCAGTGAATAAAATCAAAACATGCTGAACAATGCACCTCCACTCCAGTCCTGTAGGTGGCGGTAAACCAGAGTATGAGATTTTTATTCTTATTTTACTCTCCACCATCTGCCAGATGTGGTGGATCTCTGCCCTAACCAGCACACCAATGAAAGCAGACTCTAATGACAGAAAATTCTTCAATACGCAATTTTATCTGACCTGCACCAAAATTCCAAGTCTTCTTGCATCCCTCTACAAATTATCGTGGGGAATTTTGTTTTATTTTATCATGTTAACGAACTGAAAAGCCAACAAACCGCTAACAAGACATAACCTCTAACCCCATGCTTTTTGTTAAGTTAAAAAAGTCCAAGTTCAGGCGGTTTTCCTTTACCTGGTTGTTGAGGATGGCCTCGACCGCCTTGCCGTCCCTTAAGAACTGCTGGAAGCCCAAGCCCTGCTCCAAGAAGGTCTTGCGTCGGTCCCACATCTTCTGGAGCTCGTACCAGCCTCGGTCCAGACCACCGAGCGTCTGCTCCAGCTCCCAGTACTGGGGGTCGTTCTCTTGACCGCTGGTGACCCGCGCACCGGTGTCCTTGATGCCGCGATAGTCCTCCTCGTGGTTGTCGATGTCGTCGCGCACGGCGTCATGGAGGCTCAGCTGCTCCTCAGCCTCGGGCAGCGAGGCGGGCATCTCCTCCGAGGCCACGGCCTTCTGAGCTCTGAAAAGCCAGGACTGGAAGTCGTCCAGGTCCTGCAGGAATATCTGCAGCTTACTGACTTCACCCAACGAGTCCTCGCGGTCTTTCAGGGTCTTTTGGAGCTCGTCCCAGGCCGCGTCCAGCTCGGCCCGGCGGTCGAGGATGCCGGGCGCGTTCTCCGGTTGCTCCGTCGCCAACCGGTCGGCGTCGGCCCTCAGGAGATCGAGTTTGGAGTCGATGGCGGCCAAGTCGCGCTCCATGCCGTACAGCTTCCTCTGGATGGTCATGACGGCGGCCAGGTCGTTGCCCAGGTCCTGCGTGGACTCGATGACGCGCGTCTTGTCACGGATCCATGCTGCAGTCTCGTCGCACTCCAGTCCGTAGTTGTGCAGGCTTACCGCAGAGTCCACCTTCCTCTTCTTGTCGTCCACCGTGGCCTTGAAGGCGGCCCACCTGAAAGAATGTCCGGATGTTGCTCTCTGGGATATTCGGTGTAATTTACAGACTGCCGCTAAGATTTTTGTTACGTTCCGTTACAACCCACTTGTTTTTTTCTGATACTGATGTCATCGTGCGGGTTTGTTAAATAAAAGACTGATTATTATAGAAACTAATACAATTGTCGATGAGCTCATTGACAAAAACAGCATGCGCTTAATAATTTTGGAACAACTGTGATGGGAGGAAAAACTCATGGTGTGGCCACGATCATCCCCTGACCTAAACCCCATTGAGAACTATGGTAATATGTAACTTGATTTTTTTTTTTTTTTTTTTTTTTTTTTTTTTTGGGGGGGGGGGGGGGGGGGTGTAAAATGTTATCTGCGTAATGACAGCGATCCTATTCAAAGTACTGCATTTTTTAAAAAGGTTTACCATCATTTGGCTCACCGGATTTTGAGGGATGTCCTATAGAGTCTATAATAATGAAATGTATACTCATGCTTAAAAAAATGACAAATTAGAACACGAAATTTCGAGTCATTTTGTATGAAGAAAAATGTGGATGTCGTCATCTTGATTTTGGTCAATATTAAAGAAGCTGTGTAGCCCACATCATCCCGTTGTATGTGCGTATCGTGACATACAGTAAATTGGCAGTTCTTTACAAGCTTTTTTTTTACCTGTAGGCAAACAGTTAATCATTTGGAAACCAAATATATTGATTTTTCTGTTTTATTTTACCTGGAGCTAGAGAGAAAAAATAAAAATAAAAAAAATCACCTTTTATTCAGTCTCATCTGGCATTCCTTGACCTCTTTGATGCGAGGGTGTCTGCTGTCCTCCAGTTGTTTGACCGCCTTATTGACTTCATCCACTCTCGACTGAACATTTGCCATATCCTGAGCCAGAATGCTCAACCTGGAGGCAACAAAACGTGTTGAAAGACAAAAGACCCAGCCAGCTAAATTTGGAACAAAGTAAAGATCCATCCATTCATCCATCCATTCTCTCCACCGGTGGTTCTCAAACTGGGACCCCTGTATATATTTCGAGAGTGACTTTCGAAAATACGACTTTATTTTCATAATATTGCACCTTTTATTCTGGGAATTCAGACTATATTCTCAAAAAAATAGGCCTTTATACACTTTTGTGGCTAAAGGTTGGGGTTAGGGCCCGGATGTGATTTTGATATGATGATTTTTTTTTCCAGGGTTTTTTAATTCAACCGAAGCAAAGGTAGTACATTAAATTGAATTTATTGCAAAATATTTTGCAGACGGCTAAGTTACGGCTTGCGGACCCCCGAGGGTCCCCGAGCGCCAGTTTGAGAACCACTACAAGCCCCTTAAATTTGTGTTTCAGCATTCACCAGTTTGACGGTTACTCATTTTGACAAAAGTCGTCCTTTTCTGCCCTCTTGTGTGTTTTTTGGGGCGGGTGTCAGTTACTTGTGGATTTTCTTAACATCATCGAGTGTGTTCCAAATAACGACTGAATACCTATTCTGGACCACTTCCAGGTCTTCCAGCTTGTCGGGCACCTCCAAATCCACCAGCCAAGTCTCCTTCTGGCCCATCCAGAGCTCGCAGGCGTCCGTCTCGCTGAAGATGGTGTACAGCGCCATGGCGTCATCCAGCTTCTTCTGCCTGACGTCGGCCAGAGACATGAGCTCCATGAAGAGGTCCTTGATGTCTTTGAGGCGACGCTGGATGTCGGGCGTGTTCAGCAGCTCCTCGGGCAACGCGTTGGCCTGGCTGGACAGCGCGTCCACGGCGGCGGCCGTCTTGCCCGTCTCGTTACGGAGGTCGTCGTGGCGTCGCAGGAGCCGCCGGGTGGTGTACTCGTCGTGACCTGCGTCGTCGCCGCTCATCTGCCGCTTGGCGTCCAGCAGCCAGGCCGTGAGTTCGTCGGCGTCCCCTTGGAACTGGAAAAACCTCTGCGTGTCCTGGAGGTTCTGTTTCCGGAAGGCCGCCAGATCCTCCAGCTGCCGCCATTGCCTCTCGACGCCATCCGTGCACTCTCGGATCTTCGGCGAACCGAAGTGGTCGTCCCGGATCATCTCGCCGCCCTCGGTTAGAACCTGGGGCAGAAACGAGGCAGAGGCTCATTGTAATCCACTGTAACAGAATGAAGTTCCAACACTAACACTGTGCTTACAACTCAACTTTACGACAAAAAAATGTGCTGCACGTGACAATACAAATTATGAGATGAAAAAAGTGGAACTGTAACATTATGCACTGTTTAAACATTAGCCACGCTCGGTCAGTACCTGTCGCAGGTTGACTTGGCGGGCACCCAGCTCGTCCTCAAAGGCTTTGTGCTTGCTCTGGAGAAGCAGCACGCTGGTCAGGTCCTTGCCGTAGTCCAACGAGGAGAAGATGTTCTCCTTCTCCTTGATCCAGCTCTCCAGCTCCGCCGCCTCCCACAAGAAGCTCCAGAAGCGACGAGACTGCGTCAGCTGGGCCCGGCGCTGGACGGCCAGGGCCCGGAGCTCTTGGTAGCAGAGCTCCAGGTGCTCCACCCGATCTCGGATCACCTGAGGATCGCACGGCTTGTAACCTGGGAGATTAGAAACAACGCAGGCTAAATTTAGCCAATAGCAATTGACACAAAGCTTGTCTCTTTTTCGAGATGTTTGCACTTTTCCTAGTTCCAGCTGCCGCGCCATCAATACTTACTCTCTCCGTTGGCAAATGTGAGGGCAGCAGCACTGGCGTTCTGGACGCGGTCTGCTTGCAGGGCGGTGTCGTTCTCCAGTAAAGCGTGTTTCTGTAACAAGTCTTCCACTTCCAACAAATGTTTCCCAATGTCAGGAGACAGCAGACGAACCTGACAAAGAAGGTGCGGGCAAACCCATCTTTCATAGAGATTGCACAGTTGGACACGTGCATTCAAAAGTTCACAGAGGGTCAAATGATGTCCTCCTGTACATTTTAATCAAATCATCTTCTACCTTCATGTCATCCATCCAGCCGATGATGTAGAGCATCTCCTGGAAGATCCTCTGTAGCGTCAGGTTCTTGTCCAGACGCCCCCGGCGGGCCTTCAGCAGCTCCTGCAGGTAGTCCCACAGGCGCAGGACGTTGTCCTTGCGGGCGTCCACCCTCTTGGCGTCGTGATAGCGCTCGGCCTCCAGCTCTCCGGAGATGTCCACCAGGGCCTGGACACGCTCCTCATAGGCTGCGATGTCCGTCTCGATGGCGTCGTGCTTCTTCTTGGCCGCCTCCACCGCCGAAAGGTCGTAACCGAAGTTGTCCTGGAGAGACCCGCCAAGCTTTTTGAACCGGTGATTCTCAACTGGCCGAGCCATAATGGGTGGGTGGTGGACGAGTAACAAAACCCGACAGGGTGTTCTCGGTTTTCGACGGTACCAACGTACAGTTTCGAGGTTACGAATAGCGCACGTAGCTGACTCGTTTGTGGAGTGGCCTACGATTACGAGGTAGGTTTGAGAACCCCTGACTTTTACGCACTCTTGGTTACCTGAGCTACCAATCGCTGGTTCTCCAGAAGCCACGTCTCCCTCATGGCTGCCTTGCGGTCAAATCGTCTCGCCATCTGCTCCAGCTTCTCCTGGCGAATCAGCTCGTCCCTCAGTACTCGCTCGCGCTCGTGCTCGGCGCGCTCCAGTCGCTCCCAGGCCTGTGGATCCCAGAAATGACTCGACAGTCGCGGTGGTTCAGCGCAGCGAGCGACGTGACGTGACCGAACTGTCGGACAGTGTGCTGAGTTCTGCAACTAGTTTTCGCATTTTGGAGCCTTGCATTACTACAACATAGCTGCAGTGGCCATGGCGAGCCGCATTATATGTGGCGCCTTAAAAACGTCATTCCAGAGAACAACAACAGAGGTCACAGTTTTTCCGTTGCAGCGAGTCGCCACTTGCGAGGGTCAGTCGGCGACTGGAATTTGTTTCGCGATCGTCCAGTTCAGTTGCATGTTCGGTTGCGTCACTCGGCGTGCGGCAGGCGTTGTGGTCCGGGACAACTCACCCTGTTGATATCGGCGACCAGCGCTCCCTCTTTGGGCGTGTAGACCCTCTGGTTGTTGGTCCTCATGCGACTCTGGATGGTAAAGAGCAGCACCTCCAGGTTGCCTTTCTCCTGGAACCTGTTGGGATGACACCGTTGTAATCATTACGATTGACAGAGAAACATGAGTCACAGTGCAACGAAAGAATACATGTCGACTAACGTCATGAAATCATTGGGGGGGGAAAAAAAAAAAAGTTGTAATCATTGTCTTAGGTCCTAAAAGAAACACGGTATTGTAGTTCTTTCCCTTGTTACGTCATCCATGTACCCTGACCCCAGGGGGCGTCAGTTTGCATAACTCACTTGGGCGGCTTCTCCACTGTCCGGTAGGTGTTGAAGGCCTGCAGCTGCTGCTGGACGCCCGACAGCGAGTTGGCCAGTTTGCGGTTGTTGAGCACCAGGACGGTCTGCTCGATCCAGGCCAGCAGCTCCGACGCCAAAGTCTCGTACTTGTTCACCATCTTCTCCGTGGCGATGGAGTGGTCCAGGACTTTGCCCACCCGCTTGCCCTCCACGGCCAGCTGCTTCATCTTGGAGAAATAGTGGTAGAAGGCCACCACGTACGTGATGATGGACTTCTCGTCCGGGTTCTCCGTGAACACGTCCTCCGGGTCCAAAAGCTTGGTGACGCCCAGCTGCTTCTCGGCCACGTTGAAGGCGTTCTGGAGGTTGTGCGTCGGGTTGGACCTCTTCAGCTGGTTGAAGTCCACCAGATCTGGTCTGGGAAGGATTGACAATCTTCTTTGTTTATTTCAATAAATACAATAAATGTAATAATAATATTTGTATATGTAATAACAGTGATGAAGTTATATATAATAGAAAAATAATACCTATAATAGTAATACACAATATTAATAAAAAATATATTTATATGGAATAGAAATCAATAAAATAATATATTTGTACATGATTATTACAGATAATACATTTTTACAATAATATTTTTATATCTAATAAATGTAATAGATTTGCATAGAATTAAATGCATATTATAATAATGTAAAACTATATTGATATGTAATGACAATAAACAATTATAATAATGCATCTATATATTGTAATGGAACATAATAATAATATTAATAAAACAAACTAAAATATATTTGTTTATAATACACATAAAATAATATAATTGTACGCAACAGAAATAAATAAAAAGAAAATATTTGTATAGAATAAAAAAATCAACACCACTATATTTCTTTAGAATAATAAATATAATAAAAAGATGTATTTTCATACGAAGTAGTTTATTCATTCAAAGAAGAATCCATTTGACAATTCCCAGCTGTTCTTACCGGTGTTTGTGTATGAGCGCATTGAAGGCCATGCCGTCTTTCCAACTTGTGGTGAAGTTTGTGATGTTCACGCTGGAATAACTAGAGAGGAAAAACAGGGTCATAGTTTCGCTCTTTTTGTCTTTTCTGTGTTTCCCTAATGAAGATTCCATTGTGAGAGTGAAAAGTACAGTGAAGAAGAAAAGTGTTTCTTTTTGACTAACCCCGCCGTCTTCATCTGACACCACAGAAGAAGAGCGTCCTTGGCCGAGCGCGTCTCCTTCTGGTCGGCCTGGCCGGTCTCCACGACGATGTCTTGGATCTGATCGGGATGACGACGACGAGCAACGTAAAGAATGAAAGAAAATCGAGAAAGCAGTATAGAATAGAAAACATCCTACAGCGTCTTGAATTTCCCCAGCTTGGACGCCCGTAATTGGAGCAGTCACATAACAGACAAACCCTCAGAGGCGACTAAATTTAGCCCTCGCAAACCAGCAACAAAAAGTCATCGGCTTTTTTTTTTTTTAATCTTTTCACCAAGGACTGAATAATGCAGAGGGCCATATTGTTTGAACTAAAAATAACAGTGTCGCTGTCAAATTAAAAATAAATACCCCTTCCGAGAAGGTAAAAGACGCGTTCTGATGTTTTCCGCGCGTTCTCTAACGGCGGCAGCGAAAATCAGAAGAACTCAAACCGCAAAGCTTGATCATCAAAATTTGACACATCCAAGGCGGAGGCAGAAAAGCTTGGCAATTTGGCACCAGCCATTTGTCGAGGATTCCTGCTTCCGACTGGGTCCCATTTGGGCAAATTCCCAAGTCCTGGAATTCACTCAAAACAAAAATGCCCAACTTCCTCTTCAATTTCGGCCACGGGTCCTTGAGACATTTTTGGCGCGTTCCGTCATGACAGACGTGTCCAGCCGATTTCGTGTCGACTGGTGGCAGTGGTGTCAGCGGGCTAATTATTTCAAATTTTCAAAGATGCTAATGACGAAACCTTTTGACACCGTGCTCTGCTCGCGCTACATGGCATAGGCGCAAAAAAAAAAAAAAAAAAAAAAAAAAAAAATCAACATTCAGGACCCCGAAAATACCCACAAAAAATCAACAATTACGGCGGCCGGACCTGGAAGCGGAGGATGATCGTCCAGATGAGGCCGAGGATGAGGCGGTGGTTGCCGTCGACGATGTCGTGCGAGCCCATATTCTCCAGGTGGACGCGCTGCTCCTTGAGGAACTGCAGTGCCTTGTCCACATTCTCCAGACAGTGGATGCGCATCCTGCCCTTGGTGGGTTTGGGCTAAGGGCCGAAAAAAAGAACACAGACAAACCAAAAATGTTGATATTTTTTTTTGTCGTTACGAGCAAATAGTCATATTATGAGAGAAAGTCTTTGTTGATTGACAATAATGTCTGAACGATGCGAGAATATGTTTTTTCTTCGTAAATGGGAAAAGGCATAAAAGTTACATATTCAAAATATTATAGAAATATATATAGAAATTAAGTCGAGCTATCATGAGAAATCGAGCAAATCCAAAATACGACAAGAAAATTGTCTTTGAGAATAAAGTCGTAATGTTATGATAATTAGCGGCTGGACACTTTAAATGCGCTTTTACGATATAAGGTGACAAGAAAAATGTTTACGAACGAAAATTGTCATATTCTGAGAAAATGCTATTGAAATCTTTTGTCTTTCAAAATTTGAATCATGATTTAATGAATAAATATAAATGTATTTTATGACAAAGTCATAATTGTATGAGGGAAATACCAAGAGTAAAAAGGGAAAAAAAATGACCAAACAAAAGTAGCAATTTTAGGAGAATACATTTGTGGAAATATTTTTATCAAGAAAAGTATTTGTTTAAGAATAAAGTTGTAATATTTTGCAAAAAAGAAAAAAGTTTTTTTTAAATAAGGTTGGAATGATTTGATAAAAAAAAAAAAAAATTGCAAGAGGAAAAAAGCTGTAATTTATTTTTATTGTAAAGAGAAAAGACACTGGCTACCGGTCTCAGATTGTTGCATTTTCGCTGGCAATTATGACAATCGCTAAAATTAAAGACGCAGGAAAAAAAACAAAAAAAAAAAAACACCTGATGAGAAGATGAAGATGAGATGAACTTACCAGCCGTTCGCCAGACAAGATCTCCAGGAGCTTGATGAGCATCCGTCCGTCACGCAGGTCCAAGTAGAGGTCGCAGATGCGGCAGCTGAGCCGAGACAGGATGGAGTTGACCCATTTGGTGAACGTCTTCTTCTGGACCGCCTCGCGCTCGTCTGGAGTGAACACAAACAACCCAAGATTAAACGGGGTCGGCTCATTCAGCTGGAAATTGTCCAAGAGTAGGAGAAATTGGGGGACATTTTTGGTTTTATTATTTTGGAATCAGATGAGACTATGATTTTAAAAAAAAATGTATCATTGTATGAAAATTCAGTTGGCCTATAATGAGAGGTATGTCATCATTTGAATCAAGAATAAAGTCGTAATTGATCAAACATTTCATGAAAAAGGTCATCATTATATGAGGGTAGTAGTATGATTAAAAAAAAAAAAAAATCTAAATAAATAAACATACTTTTTCTAATAATATTAACATTTCATTCTTTTGACTTTCAAATGCAGCCCTATGGGTGGCACAAGTCAGTGCAAACTGTAGGCCGGTCCCAAGCCCGGATAAATGCAGAGGGTTGCGTCAGGAAGGGCATCCGGCTTAAAACCTTGCCAAACAAATATGAGCGTTCATCCAAAGAATTCCATACCGGATCGGTCGTGGCCCGGGTTAACAACGTCCGCCACCGGCGCCGTCAACCTGCGGGGCGCCGTTGGAAATTCAGCTACTGTGGGTCGAAGTCAAAGAAGAAGAGGAGGTGGAAAGCGGGTTCTTCGGCAGAAAGAGAAGAGGAAAACACAGAGCCTAGAACTGAATGTGGGGACTTTGAATGTTGGGACTATGACAGGAAAATCTCGGGAGTTGGTTGACATGATGATGAGGAGAAAGGTTGATATATTGTGTGTCCAGGAGACCAGGTGGAAAGGCAGTAAGGCTAGAAGTTTAGGGGCAGGGTTTAAATTATTTTACCATGGTGTCGATGGGAAGAGAAATGGAGTCGGGGTTATTTTAAAAGAAGAGTTGGCTAAGAATGTCTTGGAGGTGAAAAGAGTATCAGATCGAGTGATGAGGCTGAAATTTGTAATTGAGGGTGTTATGTGTAATGTGATTAGTGGCTATGCCCCACAGGTAGGATGTGACCTAGAGGTGAAAGAGAAATTCTGGAAGGAGCTAGATGATGTAGTTCTTAGCATCCCACTCAGAGAGAGAGTCGTAATTGGTGCAGATTGTAATGGACATGTTGGTGAAGGTAATAGGGGTGATGAAGAAGTGATGGGTAAATACGGCATCCAGGAAAGGAACTTGGAGGGACAGATGGTGGTAGACTTTGCAACAAGGATGCAAATGGCTGTAGTGAACACTTTTTTCCAGAAGAGGCACGAACATAGGGTGACCTATAAGAGCGGAGGTAGAAGCACACAGGTGGATTACATCTTGTGCAGACGATGTAATCTGAAGGAGGTTACCAACTGTAAGGTAGTGGTAGGGGAGAGTGTGGCTAGACAGCATAGGATGGTGGTGTGTAAGATGACTCTGGTGGTGGGGAGGAAAATTAGGAAGACAAAGGCAGAGAAGAGAACCATGTGGTGGAAGCTGAGACAGGACGAGTGTTGTGCAGCTTTTCGGGAAGAGGTGATACAGGCTCTCGGTGGACGGCAGGAGCTTCCAGAAGACTGGACCACTGCAGCCAAGGTGATCAGAGAAGCAGGCAGGAGAGTACTTGGTGTATCTTCTGGCAGGAAAGGAGAGAAGGAGACTTGGTGGTGGAACCTCACAGTACAGGAAATCATACAAGGAAAGAGGTTAGCTAAGAAGAAGTGGGACACTGAGAGGACCGAGGAGAGGCGAAAGGAATACATTGAGATGCGACACAGGGCAAAGGTAGAGGTGGCAAAGGCAAAACAAGAGGCATATGATGACATGTATGGCAGGTTGGACACAAAAGAAGGAGAAAATGATCTATACAGGCTGGCCAGACAGAGGGACAGAGATGGGAAGGATGTGCAGCAGGTTAGGGTGATTAAGGATAGAGATGGAAATATGTTGACTGGTGCCAGCAGTGTGCTTGCTAGATGGAAAGAATACTTCGAGGAGTTGATGAATGAGGAAAATGATAGAGAAGGGAGAGTAGAAGAGGTAAGTGTGGTGGACCAGGAAGTGGCAATGATTAGTAAGGGGGAAGTTAGAAAGGCATTAAAGAGGATGAAAAATGGAAAGGCAGTTGGTCCTGATGACATTCCTGTGGAGGTATGGAAGCATCTAGGAGAGGTGGCTGTGAAGTTTTTGACCAGCTTGTTCAATAGAATTCTAGTGCGTGAGAAGATGCCTGAGGAATGGAGGAAAAGTGTACTGGTGCCCATTTTTAAGAACAAAGGTGATGTGCAGAGCTGTGGCAACTATAGAGGAATAAAGTTGATGAGCCACACAATGAAGTTATGGGAAAGAGTAGTGGAGGATAGACTCAGGACAGAAGTGAGTATTTGCGAGCAACAGTATGGTTTCATGCCTAGAAAGAGTACCACAGATGCATTATTTGCCTTGAGGATGTTGATGGAAAAGTACAGAGAAGGTCAGAAGGAGCTACATTGTGTCTTTGTAGATCTAGAGAAAGCCTATGACAGAGTACCCAGAGAAGAACTGTGGTACTGCATGCGGAAGTCTGGAGTGGCAGAGAAGTATGTTAGAATAATACAGGACATGTACGAGGGCAGCAGAACAGCGGTGAGGTGTGCTGTAGGTGTGACAGAAGAATTTAAGGTGGACGTGGGACTGCATCAGGGATCAGCCCTGAGCCCCTTCCTTTTTGCAGTGGTGATGGATAGGCTGACAGATGAGGTTAGACTGGAATCCCCGTGGACCATGATGTTTGCAGATGACATTGTGATCTGCAGTGAAAGCAGGGAGCAGCTGGAGGAACAGTTAGAGGGATGGAGGCATGCACTGGAAAGAAGAGGAATGAAGATTAGCCGAAGTAAAACAGAATATATGTGCATGAATGAGAGGGCTGGTGGGGGAAGAATGAGGCTACAGGGAGAAGCGATAGCAAGGGTGGAGGACTTTAAATACTTGGGGTCAACCGTCCAGAGCAATGGTGAGTGTGGTCAGGAAGTGAAGAAACGGGTCAAAGCAGGTTGGAACGGGTGGAGGAAGGTGTCAGGTGTGTTATGTGACAGAAGAGTCTCTGCTAGGATGAAGGGCAAAGTTTATAAAACAGTAGTGAGGCCAGCCATGATGTACGGATTAGAGACAGTGGCACTGAAGAGACAACAGGAAGCAGAGCTGGAGGTGGCGGAAATGAAGATGTTGAGGTTCGCTCTTGGAGTGACCAGGTTGGATAAAATTAGAAATGAGCTCATCAGAGGGACAGCCAAGGTTCGATGTTTTGGAGACAAAGTTAGAGAGCGCAGACTTCAATGGTTTGGACACGTCCAGAGGAGAAATAGTGAGTATATTGGAAGAAGGATGATGAGGATGGAGCTGCCAGGCAAGAGAGCTCGAGGAAGACCAAAGAGAAAGTTGATGGATGTCGTGAGGGAAGACATGATGGCAGTTGGTGTTCGAGAGGAGGATGCAGGAGATAGGCTTACATGGAAAAGGATGACGCGCTGTGGCGACCCCTAACGGGACAAGCCGAAAGGAAAAGAAGAAGATTCTTTTGACTTTCAATTTTAGCATGCTAACTTTTTTTCTTGTTATGCACGCCAGTGTAAGGCCATCCCCCCCCCCCCCCCCCCCCCTTTCTCATGATACGAGTTTGTTCTCCATAAATGCAATGTTTTTTTTCTCATCATAAGATGACTTTTTTCTTGCACAAGGACTATTTTTATTCGTCGTACCATTACGACTTTATACTTGCGACATTACAACTGTTACTATTACTACGACTCTTCTATTTTTAACTTGCGTTACTTTTTTTTTTTCTCCTTCTCGTACCATTACCACAATTTCTCTAACGTGATCTTTTATCGCTACCAGTTTAATCTGGATAACACAAAGCGTTATTTGCGTAACATTGCGACATGTTGCTTTCCACGATGCGCGCGCACAGCTGCAGCCGTGATGGTCGTCAGGTGTCGGCGCTTATTTGCGCGTTTGAATCGGCGCGACACTTTCACGGTCTACTTGTCGAGCGCGCAGCCAGAAGCAAGACGCCATCATTTATTTAGCCGACTCTACTTATTGCGTCATCGTGGAACGCGGCGTTGTCTCCTCAAGTCAGCTCAATGTTCGCTTGTCATTTTGTTTGTCTTTTAGCTTCTTTTTTTTCCCCCCCTTTTTTCCTCCCCAACTTCTTCTTGGTCTTCATCTGAACAGACTTGGACGTGGGAATCTTTTATGGGCAAAGTCACAAAGCTTGCCGTGCCGTGCCGTGCGTGCAACTCATAATGCTTTTCTATGGAAAAAGTGCCAGAGAGCCAACCACTTAAGTTCTAAGTTGAAATTCATGTCGTAATGTTACGCGACATTACATGAAAATATTATGAGAACAACATTTTTTTTTTTTTTTTTTTTTGGAAAAAGTCATAGTGTTCAATTATTAAAAAAAAAAAAAAATCGAGAGTCTTAAAATTACAACACAAAATATTAAGTATGAGGAAAAAGTCATATTTTTATGTTTGTTAGTGAAAAGACATGATTTTAGAAATATGACCAAAGTTTTTAATTGAGAATAAAGTTGTAATCGTTCATGATAAAATAAGTAAAAGGTTGTCTGTGCTCAAGAAAAAAAAGTTGTATGAGGGAAAAAAATGTTTGACGCAAAAAAATCAAAGTCGCAAGGTCACAAAAAAAGTTGTAAAAGTCGAAATGTTATGCTATTATTAAAATATGACTTCTTTACTCCAGTTTTTTCCCCTTCTTTTGTTTAGTTGATACGATTGAAGTCAAAATGTCGTGAAAATAAACACACGGTGCAGCGGCGCCTACAAAGGTCCCTTCCAATAAAAATAACACATTAGACAACCCTGAATTTTGTTACGGTACGGCTTCAAAAGTAGGCGGCATAACATTGCGGTATATTTCAATACATTAAGGAAAGAAGGAACCTGTCCGGACTGCACAATCATCATCATAATCATCATGATCGTCACAGATGACTCCGCCCCCTTCCAGTTTTTGTTTTTTTTTCTCGTCGTATCAGTCCGAGACTGACTAAACAGCGGCGTGTTTGACAAGCCCTTCCTTAAGTCGTCTCTCATGCTCTCCAGTGAAAGGCCACATGACTTATTCATGCTGATGGATTTTCCCTGTACTCGGCTGTACCGGGTTGTACTCGGCCGGTACTGTATGTACGCCGTCCCGTGACCTCATTTTCCCCCGCGCTCAGCATTCTTGCTGGACTCTGGAACATCAAATAAAAAACACGACTAACTAGCCGGTCTTTGATTCCCTGGCATTTGGATCATCCTATCATTTGGTTTGGTCTGGACCCAAACCCTTGCCACGAAATTTAAGATGAACCAGACTCCATCCTGAACCCCACATAGGGTTTAGTATGGTAACCTAAACCCTAACCCCAATACTAAGCATACATATCATTTAGTTTGATTCCGACCTGATTCGGACACGGCTCAACCGTACAGATCGTCTAGTTTGGTCTGGAAATTGTGCAGCCACTAACCCCAACCCCGATTCGAACTCAACATATCGTGTAACCCGTAACTAATTCAAACCTCTTTTAGTATAGTCTGGACCTAATGACAATCCCAGATGATATGGTTTGGTCTTGCCCTAACCGCTAGCACAAATCTACAACCCTAACGCTATTCCTCGTTTCGTTCGATCTGCGCCGAACCCGAAAACCGAACCCACTGCCCCGAAACACCCAACAACAACCCTATTCACCTAACCCTAACATCCTACTCCTAATCCCCGAACCATGAACCTAATCCTCCCACCCCAACCCTTATCCTAACCACCAACCCTAACACATTTATTTTGGGTCTGTACTCAATCCTAAACCTAAAACCCCAACCCCTAAAACCTAACTACCAGCCCTAAGCCTGCATATTTTTACTTCCAACTGAACCTAACCCTGTGAATTGTTTGGTTTGGTCTGGACCTAATCCTAACCCCTAACCCTAATCCCCCAACCACAACCATATAAACCTAACCACGACACTTAAAACACCCAATATGAACTCGAGTTCTCCATATTGTTTAACTTGGCCTGGATCAATCTCTAACTCCTAAACCTAAATCCCAGACCGTAATCCCATCCCTCCATATTGTTTAATTTGGTCAGGACCGAACCCTAACCCCTAAAACTGAGCCCCAACACTGAACCTAGACTTAACCTTGTCCCACCAACCCTAACCATAAAACCGAACACAACAGACAGGTATTGTTTATTTAGCTCTGGACCTAACCCTAACCCGTAACACTGGACCTAACCCAAAACCTAAACCCTAACATTATCGCAGAGAGTTCCAGGTCGAGTCCCAAATTGTGCGTTGAGCGTATCCATTACTTGTGTACTCTGCATTGATGTCTGAAAATACGATTTCACTCTCGCCATCGTCTTTTCTCTAATGCGCCGCTGTCACAGGATCAAAATGATTTCCATCAAACCGTTAAGTTCTGGAAAAACAAAAGCCAAATACGCTAAAACGCTAATTATGGTTTTAAAAGGCGGGGGGGGGGGGGGGGGGGGAAACATCCCAAACCTTTTTAGAAGTCGGCGCCATGAATTATTGAAGCCAGTGAACAAGTGGGGCAAAGCCACAGCGTCCTCTAGTACCAGAGGTGGCAAAAGTACTGACACTCCGTACTTAAGTAGCGCTGCTAAATGTAGAAGTACTAACGGCAACCTTTAAGCATCTTTAACATTTTTAGAAACAAAAGACAAAAATGACTTCAAGCACTTAAATAGGTATCTGTACAAAAATCTACTTAAGAGTTTTCAAGAATCTGTACTCAAGTATTCATTTTTGTTTTTACTTTTACTCCCTACTTCACAGGTGTAAAACTAAAGGCCCGGGGGCCAGATCGGGCCCGCCGTATCATTTCCACGTGGCCCGCGTAAGCAAATCACGTGCATCTACTTCGTGTTCTTCTGGACAAAAATGTAAAATTGTCGTCGTTTCTAACAACGTTGAGAAATGGCAAGCATTTGAAAATAGGAAAGTTGGGAGTGACGCAGGCAGGTGGATGCATTTAGCGTTTGGACCATTTTCAATTGTACGAAAACGACGGGCATATGAAATAACCGAGCTTCCACTGTTAATGTAGTATGCGGAGGCGTACACATTTATACGCTCGACCCTCTGACGGAAACCGTAACTACAAAGTGGCCCGCAACAAAAATGAGTTTGACACCACTGCTCTACTCCCGTCACCGCCCAATCCACGCATAGAGGATGGAAGCGAGACCACCCCGGGGGGCCCCGCGGTACCTTGCAGCTGCCTGAAGCGTCCGTCCAGGATGGAGTTGAAGTAGATGTTGGAGGCGCTGGAGCTGAGCCAGCGCGCCCGTTTCATGCCGCGGGCGGACAAGGAGGACGACGAGGACGAGGAGGAGGGGGACGGGTGGACCGGGCGCTGACGGGAGGGGGCCGGCGAGGGGGCGGGGGCGAGCCCCGGGAGAGTGCCGTTGGTTTCCGGGCGATGCTGCTGCTGCCGCTTGCCCCGGCCCCCGGGCGCCCTCCTGAGGGCCCGGTGCACGGGCGGGGTGCTCCGGCTGCGCACGGGGGCGTCGTCGTCCGCCGGCGGGTAGCGGGCATCCTTGGCGTCCTGGATCTTCGAGGCGGCCTTCAGGCTGATCCTGACGTTCCGGAGTCGCGGCTGGCTGACGGGGGCCGCCCGGAGCAGGCACGGGCTGCTCATCTTCGCCCGCCGCCCGCCAATAAGCACTCAAGTAGAGGAGCCGGACTCCACGTCTCGCCTCTCCTCCGTCTCCCGGCTCTCTGTCCTCCTTTCCTCGCGCCGACTCCTCCCTCCCTCCTTTCCTCCTCCTCCTCGTCGTGGTCTTCGCCACTTTGTGTGATGATGCCGCCGCTCTCAGGCGGCACGAGTCCTCCGCCAGCCTGCGGCTCTCATTCGCAAGCAGTTACTTCCACCTCAACTACCAGCTGCCTTGTTCTCCTTCTTTCATGTACACGGAAGCCCCGCCCACTCCCAATGTATCGTTCACGAGTCGGCCAGTCATAAAGAACAAGAAAAAAAAGCCGATATTACGTACCGTTGTGTGTCATTCTTGAAGGATTACATTTGTTTTACGATTATGCCTTTTTTTTTTAAGTTTGACTTCCTGTTTTTCTTGTAATATGATGACTTTTTGATTCATCAGCTTTTCAAATACTCCTAATAATACGCCTGTATTTTTTGAAAAACTTAAATCTGCCTTTATTCACCTTAGATGGTCTTTTTTGTCAAATAGTAATGCAATTGTATTCTTGTAACAGTTCCTTTTTTTTCTTAGAAGAAAATGACTTTACTCTTAAAATCTTTTCCTAGAATAACTTTTTGTCAAAAACAATCTGACTTTGTCCTTGTAAGATGACATCTCTTTTTTTGTAGGCATATTCCAACTTAACTTTTGTAAAATGACATCTCTTTTTGTCTATATTAATATGGTTACGTCTTTTCTATTGACGAATCTTTTTATGAGTAACATGACTACTTAGCAGAAAAAAATCCCAACTTTTTTCATTATTGTCTGAATAATTCAATTTTTTTAGATACAACTTTATTCTGGTAACATTACATATGTTTTTCTTAGAAAAGAAATGACTACTCCCATTTCTCGAAAAATGTCTCTTTTTACTATTGACATGACAACTTTTGTTAGAAATCATCCAACTTAATTCTTGTAAAACAACTTTTTTTAATCAGAATTCTGCATTTTTTTATTTTTTTATTGTTTTTTTTTTTTTTTTTTTTTAGAAAAATGCAACTTTACCTCCGAATTATTATGACAACTTTTATTCGCAAAAATTGACTTGACCCTTGTAAGATTACACCTTTACAACGACACAGCTTTTTATTCAACGACACAGCTTTTTATTCACATGATTATGACTTGTAAAAATACAACTTTATTCAATAAAGGTTGCCAAAGTAATTACAGATCTACGAAGCCCTCCTCACTGCCTTTCATATGAGGTACGACTCGATGGCGTTTGTTGCAAGTTGATTTTTATTTGATTTTTTGTCGTAAAGTGAAAAATTAAAAACAACGAACCACTTTGTTGACCTGATAACGACGTACTTATTTCAACCTTCAAATTTTGAACTGAATCTCGTTACGACTCTGCAGGTAGTAAAGTGAAAGCATTCCGACCGTCCTTTTTTTTTTTTTGTCATGCTTGTCTGTCCTTCCCGCAGAGAAAGCGCGTCTATTTTTAAAAACCCCGCTAGCTGTTACGCAGGTGCTTAGCGGCGGTTGAGGCTTGAGGTGGAAAATTCCAAAGAGCTGGCGAGCCCGCAGCTGTGCGCATCAGTCAAGATGGGAATCATTCCGGGAATGCGGGCGGCAGAGGTGGGGCACATCCAGTCACGTGACTCGCCTCGAGTCGAGACGACGTAAGTCGCCAATTTTAGGACACGCTTGGCTAAAACGTAAGGAAAAACTCAACTCCAAGGCTTCACCCAAGTAATGACTTGTTTTGACTTGCTTGAAATATTAGTTTAATTTTCGCCACAGTTACTTGAGACTTGCAGGTTAATACTTGGACTTACGAATTATTCCCACCTCCGGCAGGTAGGATGTCAAGGGTGGAGCCAAATTAAGACGAGTATACACACACACACACACACACAAATACACACCTGCGAGGGCTTTGATGCGCGAGCGTTCAAAGAGTCGCGCCGAGCTGTTGTCGTTGTCCAGCTCCTCGTCGGGAAGCTCGAAGCGAGTGTTGATGCGACTGTACTGCTGCGTGATCTCCGCATTGTCAAAGTCTGTGGTGGAAGTCATGGTGGAGCTTTCAGGGGACGACGTTCGGTGGAAGGGACGTCACGGCGTCCTCGGGTCCTCTTGTTTAAAAGGTAACCAAAAAAAAAAAAATGTGGCTTTTTTTCCTGGTAGTGGTCTGGAACAGAACGAAAACACACATAATCAGGACACAATATATAGATATAACGTGCACACACAAAATGCTCGTTAGCGGCAACAAATTGGTTATAACGCGCGCATGGGATACTAATTTGTGGCCACGTAATACAAAATTGTGCCCACAAAAAGCTCATTTGCAGCCACAAATTAGGTATACCGTGCACTGAAAATGCTCATTAGTGGCCATCAAATACTACTTTAATTATGAATATGTGCACACAAAATCATGGATGAGAAGACTTCGCACGAGAAAATAACACTTCTGAGACGGAAAACAATCCTAATCTTAGGACAAAAACTATTTTTCACAAGAAAAAAAGCTTTAGCATTACAGGAATAAAGTCTTACTTTTGTGTCAAAAGTTCAAACATTGCGTGAATGAGGTTTTATTTGAGGGGAGAATGAATACGATAAGGGTAAAGATGTACAGGATCGAATTTGAACAATTAACACGATTACTTGTTTTTCACCATCAAATTGCGGACACTACATTTTCCCAAATCATAAAATTCATGACCTCAATTTCAACTTCAAAATCAAGACGGCACATCTGTACTTCCGTATGAACACCGCCGGGTGCCTTGCACGTAGGACCGCGCGGCTTATGAAGTACGCCGGACGTGTTGTTATAAATAGTCCAACTGTCGGGAAAGCGACGTCGCCAATAAGACGTCCTGGACCAGCTCCATTTTGTCACTTTGACCCACAGCCCCATTGGCAGCGTGTTCATGCTTAGCGCGGAATGGCGGTTTATCAGGCTACGGCATAGCTCCCTTATCGTGTGTGTGTGTGTGTGTGTGTGTGTGTGTGTGTTGGGAGTAACACACTCCGATGCAACAAAGTGACACCGCTATGAATGATGTCGTCCGCCCATCTCGGGCTAGGTTAGCACCTCAGCATGCAACACAGATGTGAAGCACTTCTCGGGAACATTTTCTCACTCTGAGAAAGTGGCCAACTAAAGATTGAGGCAGGGGTGTCGCTAGGCCTATTTTTTTTTGGGGGGGGGGGCTAAGACTTCTCAAGCCCCCCCCCAAAAAAAAAACAAAATTTGATATTATGTGTTAATGTTGAAGTTTTCTTTCCTTAGCCCCCCAAAAAAACGATCTTCACCCCCCCCTAAAATAAATTGGTGTTGTTGCAAAAATGCCCCCCCCGCCCACTGCCGACAAAAAGTAAGTCAAAATATCAGCACGTACAGAAGCTATACAATACTACGTTTCAAGTTTGGATTTTTTTTATCAGCCACATGCCACCGCCACCCCCCCCCCAAAAAAAAATGATCAACACCACCCCCACCCCTCCAGCAGACAATTGAGTTGTTTTTTTTGCGGGGGGGGGGTGGAGGTTGAGGAATAATTCTCTTACTCCTGAGGCCTATTTTGCCGTCTATTCAGACATCTTTCCGACTTTGAAGACATTTTCCCAGCTTCCAGGCATCTTTTTTCCCCCCAACCTTTGAAACATACACGCTAACGTACTCGCACTCATGATGCATTTTTCATAATCAAATCATCTGTAATTTATTAAAATCGGCAATAGTCAACATGTTTTTATGGAATAGCAAAGGGTTGACTGTACAAGCAAACGTGCACGGAGCGCTTTTTATGGCTGATGTTTCAGTGACGAGTTCCGAAGGTTTCCCTTCGGTTTACTGTTCGCTATCACGCGGTCGCAGATGGACCTTATCAAGCGCGTAGGTGGCGGGGGTCAGGGGGCGGGGCTTATCGCCTTAACACACACAGGCACGGGCACAACTGGACTAACGGGCCCGCCAACTGTCAGCATGCCTTCTCTTTATTCGTCTTAGGGCACGGGACGGCTGCATACATGATTACAAGCGATCGGACATCGTCGTCGTGACGTCACCATCGTCCTATTCCCCGTTTGTCTTGATCGATTTCATAGACTGAGGAACAAATGTGCTTTTACATCGCTTTGACCTGCGAAGTGCCACCTCGTATATTCGGCTCGCTTTTAATGTCTATATTCTATATCTCAAATCAGATTGATTTCCCCATTGAAATGAATGCAAATGCCATGAATCCGTTCCAGCCTCCCCATTAAAAAAAAACAAAAACAATTGCATTTAAAAAAATGAATTAACACATTTTTAAAAAAGAAAAATAGCACTCTATAATATTGTACTTTATAAAACCATACAGTAATGACATGCTAAAATAGAATGTAAAGAGTTAAAAGCATTTTTGACACCTTTTTTTGTTTCAATTCAGTGGACATTGTGCTGCTCCTTCTGGTACGTGCGGCATTTTTCCCCTTATAGAAAAAACAAGTGACAATGACAATCCATCCATCCATCCATCTATCTATCGTAACCTTTCACCCATACCGGGGCGGCTGTGGCTCAGTTGGTAGCACCAGTCCTGCTGTGACCAAAGGGTTGTCGGTTAGACTCCCTGCTCTGACTATCCGCTGTCCAAATGTCCTCGGGCAAGACACTGAAGCCTAATTTGCAGGAGCCGCACATTGGTGCGTAAATGTGAGGTTTTGTAAAGCGCTTTGGCCACAGATTTTTTTCATTCCATGGGAAAAGTGGCTAGGCAGGTGAGCGACCGGTTGCTATGTAAAACAGTCATTCGCCTAGCAGCAACAACAACCAAACACCTCATGTGACACAGACCAAAGAAGTCACAAAAAAGCCTTTTGGATTAAAAGGTGGAACATCTTAAGCAAAAAGAGTCCAGTGGCCTCGATTATCTTTGTCAGAGTTCAACTAAAGAAAATAGAGCGGTATTTTTCGACTACAAAAAGACTTTGGTCTTATGACTAAAGCTGTATTTTTTCAGAGGGGAACAAAGGCAATTTTTCAAGAATAATGTTGCATTTTTGGACAAAAAAGTTCTAATGTTAATAAAAAGTATTTTTTCGAGAAATAAGGTCCTTTTCAATTTTTTTAATCACTGCCAGCTCTCTCAGTTAACATGGATATTTTGACTTCAAAAGCCGTCAATGGCAGTGAATGAGTTTTAAAAGCAAAAGGTGATAGTTCTGAGGGGGGGAAAAAACTGTTGTTATAGTTTTAATAGTAATTGTAGCAACTTTGCCAAATTATTTATTCACCGGTCTTAAAGGGAAAAAAACCTATGCACCACAAACCCCATCGAGTTATCGCTCAAACGAAAGCCCTTGGTGAGGCCTTTCCGTATCTGTTAACTATCTTATCAATATGCCATCGTGTGATGACGCAATGAGCACAAACCCGCTTTGAGTGGGCGTTATAGTCGCGAGTGTACAGGCGCTGAAATAAGAGACGGCACGTGAGACCTGCTGCGTTCTGCAACTCCAAACTGCAGCAACTGCACTGAGGAGGAGGAGGAGGAGGAGGAGGAAGAGGAAGAGCAGGGTGGCAGCGCTCAATCCAGACACAACAAACATTTAGGCAGCGCTTTCTTCTACTTACTTCTTGAATACAAGCTAATGAAGTGGACAACCTCAGAGGCCTTGCTTAAAAGAAGAACATTAAAAAAATAAAAAAGTGTACAAACTATTTCTGGAGTGTGTTTACATTGTAAAGTGCTGGCTGGTCCAGACACGCGTGTCCTTTTAAGGGGAACTTTCCCATTTCTTGGCTCACTCTGCTTTGTATTCCTGTGTTTTGGGATACAATTTTTTTTTTTTACAATACCCCCCCCCCCTCCCCCTCCCCCATATGACAGACTTTTGACTCATTATTAGGATGAAATAGCACCGTTTTCGTTCATTTTAAGCTTTATACAATGTTTAAATGCTTTATACTCAATAAAGAGGAAACTTTTGCATTTCTTGTCTCACTTTTCTTTGTGTGCATCTTTTTGGATATCAAAGACATTAACATTTTTTTGGGGGGTACACTTTGACACATTTTCTGGATGAAACAGCAGCTTAAGAGTACACTTTAATCTTAGATACATTCAATAAAGAGGACTGTACTTTATGTGTTGCAGGATCTAAAACCCTTTTCTTTCCCCCCCAACAGCATAAAGTACATTTTGACTCATTTTCTGAATGACATGGCAGCTTTCTGTTCGTTTTAAGATCAATAAGTTGTTTTAATGCATTATACTCACGTTTGAGTGGGTTCGGTCGATGGAAACGGTGCAATTTGCACATTTACACCATGAACAACAAGCCTCAGCTGACTTTTGTGACGTTTACGCGATGACACTTTCAATGTCCTTGTACGCGCACGTCATCGTGCGTGCGTAAAACGTCCCTCGTGCGCCCGGCTGCAACATGACGCAAATTAGGGGTAAAAGTCAACTTGAAAATGATCATAACAATCCAATGTTGAGTTTAAAACGGCGAGGAAAGTGTTTGACGTGACGTCGCAACAGGTGCTCTTCGGAAGCGAATGACAGCCACGCAACCAAAGTCCGTAAAGAAACATGACGTTTTTAACTTTGCACTCACTTTGTTTGAATGAAATCCGTCCGAGTGGTTTCTCTCGTCCCAGCCGCCGGTCACTTTAAGGTCCCTTGGACGCATCGGGGTCCCGCTCCGCGCTGATCCTGCGTGCAGGGCACCAGGAGAAGGGGGGTTTAAAAAAAAAAGAAAAAAAAAAAAAAAGAGGGAGGGTGTGGGGGCGCTCCACGCTCATTCCCGAGAGGCAGCCGGCCCACTGACCCGCCCTGTGGGGTTAAAAATAACGAGTGGGCGCATCCCGTCCGTGGTGAGTGGGTTGGGGGGGGGGCACTACACATTCCCAAAACTGGGCTGCAACAAAAGTGGCACGTCTTGAGCCGCGCGCATGCGCGTGGACTCCACCCATCATCACCATCGCCCCGCCACAGACCCTCGATCGTCAACACCCACCCCTAACGCAACACAAAGAAAGGATGACAACATCACATCATCAATTGCATTTGCACACTTGCACAATCACCAGCAATTCTCCCTTTGCACGCCAACTGTAAGCAGCATTCATAACTCATCACGGGGGAAACTCATTCATGAATAAGTGACAATACGATAGAGCAATATACATTTAATGAATATGAACACAATGTGTTTTGCTATAAATGATACACCAGACAAATGTAAAAATATGCATTTTTTTTATTCAAACATGTCCAAATAACATCTTTACTATAAAAAAACAGCACAAAATGCACAATGCTTATGCATATTACACATAAAAACACATTTACAGCGTAAGTTGAACACCACAAGAAAAAAATAAAATTATATATATATATATAGCTATAGCTAAATATATAGCTAAAAAACATGGAAAAATGGCTGTGAAAGCATTCCTTCATGGTACCTTCATTTTTGGATGTCTTTGGTTTTCCCAATGAGAACTTGCATAGTTCAGATGAGGTACGAAAAAACAACAAAACAAAAAAGAAACGCTGGCGCAAGTGACTTTGAAGTTGTCGCCAAAAAAAAAAAAAAAAAAAAAAAAAAAAAAAAACATGCTGCGTTCATTCATTCCTTCGTTCATCTTCCGTTCCGCTTATCCTTACTAGGGTCGCAGCTTTTTTTGTAAAATAGCCCTTTTTCACCACCATCTTATTTTTCTCAGCAACAATGATCAAACCTCGCGCCGCCTTTTTTCACAGCAAATCCACGATGATCAGACTTTGCCGTTATGCGCCACCCTTGGAGCTCGTATGTGCCAATTGCCAGGTGAGTTTGTCAAAGCCCTGGAATTTGCCCCAAATGGCGGCTTCCAACCAAAATGTCCGATTTCAAGCCTGTGTCCTTGAGACGTTTTCGTGCGCCCGGTATAATAGACATATCCACTCACTTTCATGTCGATTGGTAAAACTGATCAGCGGCAGCTGATTTTTTTTTTCTCTAAATGTCCAGAGGGCGCTATGGAGTGAAATTTTGTGGGCGGTGTTGGGGGCCCCCGAAAAACACGTACATTAATACAAAAGTTAAGAGGTGCAGTGTGCGGGCTGCTAACAGTTCAGTAGTCACTAATAACTCAACAACAATAAGGTCCGCTTGGCGTTGTGGTGGTGGAGGAAAATATGTGGAGTTACAGTCGGCACGTTCAGGAAGCGTCGCGATTGGCTGGTGGACTGTTAAAAGTCTCGCAGGAGGATTCCTACGTCGGTGATTCGCAAAGTCTGGCACGTGGGAAACATGCCAAAAAACACAAAATAGTCGGGTCGTTTGACGCCCTCGGTCGGGACGGGGCCAAACGGGGACAAAAACAACCCGATTGTCTTCATGTGCCGCTAACACGTTACTGGATTTTAATGTTAGTCAAGAATCAATGGTGGTACTCACCAACATGATACCCGAAACATCCACTTGGAACTGACCTACTAAAACAAAAATAATCTTTGGTAAACTCGCATTAAGATTGTTGAAAGCAAACAAACAAACCCGACCTTCATATATAGATATATCAAAATAAAGCTGCTCATAAGGAGATAGTGCCCTCGTTGTGTACAAAGAACATTTTAAAACTCAAATCAATACAAATGTCAGGTGCAAAATGGAAAGTCGGAATCCCTCCTCTGCGAAGCGCGGACGGCCGATCACGTGTCCAGCGCGTCGGCGAGGTCGGCCACGACGGCCGCTTGCCTCCGAGCGACCGCGCCCAGCAGCCGCGCCGGCAAAGACGGCGTGCCCAGGTCCACCTGGACCACAAGACCCGGGAAACGTCAACACACGACGATAGTTTTGTACGGATCGCGAGACACGACACGCGGAAAAAAAATTGTGGCCGTGCGCGGTTTCACCGTAAATACTTTTTGCGACTTTTTGTTTGGTGGTGTTCCGTAAGATTTTTCTAATGTAAAATATGCTCAATAAAGGTCGGAAAAAACTGGTCTCGGTCTACCGGACTGTTTCTCGACAGGGTGCGCTTGATTTACTTTCCAAGAATGATTTTCATTTGTATGTTCCATGTTCATTAAACCAAACTCGCGGCCACAAATGATCCCTTTGTGTGCACGTTATATCTACGGTTTCGTGTGGCCACAATGTAAATATTTTTTCCACCTCATATCTGGGCCTCCGTAGTTTTGACAAGAAATTTGACATCAGCGGCGGTCCAAACCTGCAGCAGGTAGACCGCCCGGGTGGCCTCGCGCCCGCAACCGCCGCGTCCGATTGGCTGCAGGAGCCAGCAGCTGGGCATCATCTCGCCTCGGACGGCGTCGGGGCCGGGACGCGGGAGGGACTCGTCGAACGCGGACTGCATGGCCAGCACGCGGACGTCGCCCTGGGGTTGCAAACGTCTCTTTGAATTTGTTTATTTCAAACGCGTGGTTCATTGAAGTTGCACAGTTCAAGCCAAGAAGAGAATCCAAGGTTTACTGTAAAATAAAAAGTACTGTAAAATATTACCTCAAGAACTGCACAACAACGGATAATTTCTTATCAGTGAGGATGTAAAAATGGAAAGACCAAATCTTCCCAAAGGATTCCAATGGACCATTAACATCATTAACGTGACCTATAACCTCTACAACTCCATGAAGAAAAAATATATTTTCAAGAGGGGAAGTATAAATAAACATCAGAGATGATGCGGAGGGAATTAGGAACAGGTCCAAAAAGCAGTCGGTGTTAGCATGAAACCTGCAAATTTCTACTAGAAAGATAAAAAATACATATCTTAAAAAAAGCCTACTAAAACATCTGATTTGGGATTAATTGGAGGAAGTCTAAATGGTGTTTGCTGACTTACATTTAATGAGAGTTTGAATGTGATTGATTAATTCTACACACAGCCAAATCTCCAGTTATGAGAGGGTGTGCACACTTGTGCAACATTTTCTCAGTTGTTTATTTTTACTTCCCCTCTCTACATTTTGTTCTACTGTGTTGTATAAGTTAAAGGTCACTCAAATGGTGAAAAAGTTTGGATATTATTTATCTTGATCACAAAGACCTGGCTTTTGAACAGGGGTGTGTGGACTTTTTAGGTTGTCCACTGTGGCTGACGACTAGCTGGCGGCGTGCTGACCTGTTGGGACTCGGCGCTGATGCAGCAGAAGTCTCGCGGCTGGCTGAAGTGGCAGCTGGACGCGTCTGTTAAAATGTAGACTGGACACACACGTTTTCACGCGAGACAATGAGACACAGGAGAAGGTTCTGGAAAACTTCAGAATTTGAAATGTGGAACCCGAACGTCAGAGGTGGGCAAACTTTTGAGCTCGAAGATCATATTTGATTAATTAAAACAGGCATGTGGGGGGGGGGGGAGACTAGTTTAAATAATAAAAAGAAAAAAAAAGAAAGAAAAGGTAACATATACATACAGGATATAATGATTCATTTTGATTTTTTATGCAATTTATCATTCGTTTCTATTTATTATACTGCAGTATATACTGTATTTTTCCTCAATAGGAAATAATGGAAATAGAATAGTCTGTTCTAGGGTCAAACTGTCCCCATTATGTTTCTGCCCTAACAAACTGGTTCAGGGTCAAACTTTCGCCATCGCACATTTTTTCCTCCATCGGTAAAAAAATAATTTGTTCCAGTGTAAAAGTGTTGCTATCGTGACTTTTTCCCCCTTAGGAAACAATGAAAATAGGAATAGTCTATTCCAGGGTGTAACTGTGGCAATAATGTAAATATCTGACCCAGGTGAGTGCTGCCATCAAGCGGGCGAGTCCACGCGGTGCGGACGGACGGATGGTAGTCCTGAGCGTTGCGGGGCCGACGGAGGACCGCCCACAGGCGCTCCGGGGGTCCGTCCAGCTCGGCGGCCCCCAGGAAGGCGTGCACCGAAGGGCTGGACGACGGCCTGTAGTAGGCCTGGATGCCTCGCTCTTCTCCTTGGTGTCTGGAGCAATCAATCGATCAAGGTGTGCCCAGATAACGACGGACTAGATTGAGGACATCACCTCCAGCCGGCCGACGCGTTCCCCTTCACCAGGTTGCTCAAATCACCGCAGGACGCCAGTCGGAGCTGCAGGACGCATTCAAAATCAGCAACATCGGGTTGGTCAGTCATAGATAAGAGTTAACTCTCGAACATATTACCTAAATCACTTCATTCCCATAGGATTAGGATTTTTTTATCTCGAAAATATGCACATTTTTATCTTGACGATATACAATTTTCGCCCTCCCAAATACTGTGACATTTCATAGAGAAAATTAAGACTTTTTATCTACAAAATATACAACTTTAGCCTTCCAAAATATGACTTTTTATCTAAAAAAAAATAGATGCCTTTTTATCTCGAAAACATACAAATCCCCCTCCAAAATATGACATTTTACCCTCCAAAATATGACATTTTAGCTTGAAAGGACATCATTTTTATCACAAAAGTGACTATTATTAACCATAATTTAAAAAAAAAATCTTCTCGAAATTCTAACTTCCCCCTTTCGAACTTTTATCTCAAAATATTAGACTTCATTGCCGTAGGATTATGACTGTCTCAAAAATATACAACTTTCCCTGCAAAATTACTTTTTTATATTGACAACTTTTTATTTCGCTTAAATGTTTTTTTTTAACGTTGAAAATATACAAATTCAAAAATATATGTACTTTTTTATATCTTGAAAATATGACTTGTTTTATCCCCAAAAAATAGACCATTAAAAAAAACTCTTACCCAAAGTATCTTGTCAATATATTACTTTTTTTCTTTAAAAAAAAAAAGAGAAAAATCTGATATTTTTAAAGAATATACATTTTTTTCCAAAAGGGTTTTCCCCAACTAAAAAGGACTATTCCTCTAGGACTGTGCCTTCTTTTTCTCCTGCAAGTACAGCATTTGGTCATATAATGACTTATGACTTCCTTTTTCTCATTATTTTTTTTTTCTGTCAAAATGAAACAATTTTTTTCTTGAAAATGGACAACATCATTCTCGTGGGATTGTAAAAGTATTCATTTCTAACTTTTGATGTTGCAAAATTGCAGGGCTTTGCGTTACCTCGGCCAGCGCTCGGCCCAGCAGCGCGGCCGCGATGTCCCGATAGCTGCCGGATACGGACGAAGAGCACGTGGAGCCAAAGGAGGCGGCGCGACGTCGACTACGAGTCGGTGGCGACCGCGGCGATGAGGTCATCAGGGGCTCAAGGCGGCCGTCTGATAAATAAAATAGACGTATTTGTCCCATTTGGCATGTACACGTACTACCCGCACAGTATACTGTTGTCACGTTGGGACTCACCCTGAGCAGAAATGTTGATTCGAGAGGAAACTTTCTCACCTTCCTCCACGAATGTGCTGGCCTAAAACAAAGAAGGGATCAACGTTTTGGTCAAATCAGCAATTATGTGGCATTTATTGTTTAGAATAGCTCCAATCTAAAAAGATATGAACATTGAAAATATACCAATTCATTCACATTGAATATATAGTTTTATTCTCGAAAATATACTAAAAAAAAAAAAAAAAAAATTTCTAACATACTTGTTTTGAACTGTATTGTGTCGAACATGCATGACTGTAATTGGTTTTCACTCACATGTCCAGGAGTGAGTGTGTGGCCGTGTTGCAGTTGGAGTGTATTGCCGCTGTTGTACCCCGACGTGGGTCCAGATGAAAGGCTCCGGCTGGATCCGGTGCACAAGGTGCTGTTGCTGATCCTGGTTCCTTGCCTCGGGTCATCCTGGAAGATGAAGAAGAAGAAAAAAAAAAAGTGTATCTAATATTTCGTTGGCATTTCGCCAAATCCAAAACAATTCCTTTCCCGTAAACCCCTAAAAATTGCATGTTTGTTGATCCATTAACATTGCATCGTCAAAGAAAGCAAGCCATTTTCAAGACTTTGGGTTGATCAATTATTTGAAAAAATAACAGACCCACGTGTGGAAAGACCAATAGTATCGATTTGACAAAAAAATCTATCATTGACCAAATTTGGACATAAGAGTCTTCCGTTCGACAGCGACGATATGTAAAATATTTAAGTTTAATAATAAAATTAGAATTTGTTCTCGTTTTAATTGTATTATTTATACTTTTTTTAATTTCATAATACATTAAAGAATTATTTAATATTTTTAAAAGTATATACATTTTTTATTTTCAGATCATTGTATTACACTAAAAATGTACATGTAATATATAATAGTAATAATAATATATCAAATACATGCATTTAAAAAATAAATTGTATTTACTATAATTCAATTAATTATTAATCAATCAATCATTTAATAAAATTAAATGTTAAATGTAAATTCACTTATTTGAAAAGAAAATTCACACTCTATAATTAATTTAATTATAATAAATTAACCCATTTAGATAAATTAATAAAAACTAAAAGACAACTGGAAAAAGTAAATATATAAAGTATCTAAATTAATTTTAACACCAAAAGAACTCATTCATTTTTCAAATTGTAGTTTACATTCATGTAATTATAATTAACATTTACACAACATAATGTACAAGTTTATTTTACGATTTTTCAAATGTGTATTATGAACTCATTCACTGCCAGCCTTCACAGTTAACATGGATATTTGACTTCTAAAGCCGTCAATGGCAGTGAATGTGCTCACAGTAAATCAGTAAACCCATTATTTAATGAGGTCAATGAATACAAAAATACATTTTGATTAACCAATGTTACGGTAAAAAAAACAAAACAGTAAATTAATGCGACCAATGCTTAGTGGTTTTGGATTTGAAGAACACAGCCTGGGGCCACACTTTGCACACTGCTGCATTAGACGTACGGCACCTTGGACTCCGGTGATGAAGCCTGCTGTTGAAGCCTCCTCTTCTCCCGCTCGGTCCTCTCGTGCAGTCGCTCCCTCGCCTTGGTGATCTCGCCGATGGCTTCCTCCCGAGCGCGGCCGTAATCACGCAGCAGCTGCTCGACGTCTGACGGGTACGCACCGCTCGCCGGGTCTCGTATTCTGCCGACAAAAGAAGTTGAGTTCAATGAAATGCACGTTTAAGTTCGGATGAGTCGTCGGTGTCGTACCCGGTGATCTCTGGCTTTAGCCGTCGGCCGGGCGTGGCCCGAGGGCTTCCGAGATGACGTGTGCAGGGGCTGAGGCTACGAGCTCGTGGGCCCGTCTTAGGCTGCTCCTCCGCCTTTTCACGCAAACCCTCGATGCTCAACCGGTGTCTGAAGTTATGAAAAGTAACAGGCAAGTCAAGAGTTGAGCTCAGATAATTCTGCCCACGCCACCAAATCTAAAAATGATCTGTCAGTCGGATACCAGAGGTTACAAGCAGAAAGCTTACCTATCCTGGAGCTGCTGTTTTCTGAGGTTGGACGTCGCGCACTTCACCGCGAGCTCCTCCGTGGATCTGGGCGACAGCATCTTGAGCAGAGCATCCGTTTCTCCCAGGCCATAGTGCAGCTTGGCCTCGGCGAGCTCCACAGTCAGCGGCGTGGAGTTGGCCCCGAGGCCGACGGAGGCCATCACTTGCTCCCTCTCCTGACGCAGACGCTCGATCTCTCTTAACCTCGCTTCGGAGTTGAAAGCGCAACTCTCAGCCGCGTCTGAAAAAGTGCAGCGCCTGGAACGTCGACGGGTGATGCCGGCCCAGTCGTTGAACTTATCGTGCAAGGGCAGATCTTCGGGCAGTGTGTCGGGGTCCACGCTGCTGATCGGTTTAGCGTTCACCAGGACGTCGGTGCTGCACTCACTGGGCGTCAGGGATGCAGCCGGGGATGGACTGCATGTACCTCCGCAAAAAGAGAACACCAGAGGTCTTTGGTGGGCTGGTTTGGTTGATATCATGTTTTCAGATTTGGTGACATGAGCATCAATTTTCCTTGCTGTGGCACAGACGCGATCATGCAGAGAAAAGTCGTAGCAGTGAGGACTTTGTGAAGAGTTCCCTTTGGGCTGAGGACGGGGATTCCCATTATGATGAGTATTTCTTCTGTCCACTGATGAGCTTTGGAAACAATCCTCAGAGTCTTTAGGGCTTGAACAACTCATTTCACTGACCTCTTCCGGCAATTCACTAGAGCAAATGCCACAATCCAGTCCTGATGATCTGCAAGGAGAATCGGTAAAGCTCTTCTCTTCCGTGCGTTCATTCTGATTCCTCTCTCTAGGCTTCAACTGTTTTCGTACACCCACAGTAACAATGGGGGAGGAGGCTCGATCTGTGAAGGTAGTCGCAGGCTTTGAAGGATTTCTCACCCGAGGACGTTGCTTTTCTTTGCCTCCGTTTGGTCTCCAGCTGTTTTCAGTGGCGACGGTACTACGGCGGTGCAATGTCTCGGGCAAGGTTTTCTCTATGGGAGCAGATTTTACCTGCCTTTGACAACTGACAGGTGGCGTTTTTAAAGAATAGGTTTGGGGTTGGAAAACATTTGATGTCCTCTCTTCTTTGTTACCTGTCTCAGTTTTCACCAAATAGAGAGAGTCTTTGTCTGGTGAAACCGACTCAGCCCCAGTCAGTCTCAATGTGACGTTGACCTCATGGTATTTGGGCCTTTGGTGCATCTCTGTGTTCGCAGGTGTCCAAGGTCTTTCCGTCTGAACCCCGACATCCAAAGCGTTTTGAGTCGAGCAGTCAACGCTGATATTTGGGATTGATCGAGGACTCAACCCGCTGTTGCGACCCGTCCTCAGTCCCTGGAGGTCTCCCAGCAGGTCCGAAGTGCTGTGGATCAGTTTCGCAAGATGGACTGACATGCTTTCCATACTGGTCCACGTCAGAGACTCGTTCATTTGAACATGGGTCTTCGGGGCGTCCGTGTGGCTCCTTTTGTGCTGCTCCTTCCTACTTGGAGTGGCCGGTGGGACCAGCTCGGTCTGAGTGCCGTGTTCTTTCATGGTTCTCTGGGCCACGCCTTGGCTCAACTCCGGGTCAGATGAGTGGAAAAATCCGCTGGATGAGGTGGTGTTGACTGACGGTTCAATGCTGCTAAGCGTGCTAGAGAGCCCCTTGTGGGCAGCGTAGGTGCTTAGATGGGAATTGAAGGGCAAATTCTGCCTGTTTAAGCCGTTATCAACGCTACAGCACCTTGTGATAAATTTTTCAGCGACGTTCAAAAGCGGGAATTTGTGGGACAGGTCGGCGGCACTACCGAATGTAGGGTTCTTGCCGCACAAGCGGTCGCCGTCTTGCCACTGATGAACGAATGGGTTGATATCGCTGGAGGCGAAATGCATTAGGGATTCCTCAGACTTGACTCCATTCTGGAAGTCATTTGTCCTTGGTGATATCGTTAGTGGAGGTAACGAGAGTCTTTTTCTGCAATGTGTAACCTCTTTTATCATCTCCATCTTAGTGTCTACTTTGGAATTCTCAGCATTAGACTTGCTGACATCTGTTTTGCCTTCACTCTCAAGTCTTAGTTGTGTAGATGACCGTTTGCTAGAAGTTTGGTCTTCATCTGATGACGATGTCTGAGAGGAAGTGGATGAATGATGTGTTTTTCTCCTCCTGAACCTTTTGGACTTGTTCTTTTTAAGAGATGAATGACACTGTGTGGCAACATTACCCATTTCAGATCCGTAACCACTTCTATTTTTGACCGTCTTTTTGTCTTCTAACGCTGGTAACCTTTCTGAATCAGATTGAACGGTCATACTAGGACATTTGGGGTTTACTTGAGCTTTGTCAAACTTGCACTGACAATCTTGACATTTGTTGTTGCTGTAATTCCTATTGGTCACACATGTCTGAGAATCGTCCCGCAAGCGTTGACTGCTATGCTGATCCGCCCCTTTGACCGAAGGTTTATTTCCTCGTGTGGCATCGGTGAAATGGTATCCATCAGAGGATAACTTACAAGGGTGTTCAACTTCCTTTGGTGATTGTTGGTTACATGAGTGACCACAGTCAATACAGGACGTGCCTTCCAGACAACTCCCTTCGGTTATGTCTGTTTGGCAAAGCCGTGGCGCTGCAGAATCCAAAGCCTTAGAACAGTTTTCGCTACGTACTTCTTTTGAACAATCTATATTCGGCAGATTAAGCTCATTTGTTTTGTTCGTTTGACTTGTGTCATTGGTTCTATCGGTGCAGCGGTCCGACACGTCGTGGACAGTCAGCTCTTCCACGGGTTTTGCAGCTGTAACAATGGTTTTTACTTCACTTGCCCTCAATCTCTTTTCAGCAGCTTCTCCATCGTTGGTCAACCCTTTCACCCGATTGTTCTTGTTATCTCGCGTCTGGTTTTTGATTTGTTGGATTCTCTGATCATCACAATCAGAGACTAGGGTTTTACTCCAGTTGCTTTTACTCCAGTTGTTCCCATCACCACTGGTGCTAATCAACGACAACTTTAAGTGCCCTTGGACCACTTGCGAGATTCTCAAGTCGATGGCGCTGCAGATGGCCTCAGAATGACAACAATGCTTTCTTCCAGCGTTATCATTTTGAGACCCTGCCTCATTCGATTCGGCAACGACTTGTTTTATTGCTACATGCTGTCCTCTCATGTCTCCTGCAGAAGGACCATTCAATTTATGAAGTTTCCTCAACATGGAATCAGAAATATCAGCAGATCGAAGTCCAAAGTTGGAGATTTTCACATCACAGTGTTCTTTTTTGGAGTTACATGTGTTATTGTTATCAGACCAGGGAGCTCCCTGGTTGGCAACCGGTGAAGGGCTTCTTTTGGGAATTTTCAGGCTGCCCACAAATGCCTCTTTTTGCTCTTTGTTTCTCTTCCTGGAATTTTTACAAGCTGATTCACACTGCCGGGCAAAGTATGCAGTATCGGCATCTTTGGTTTCATTCCCGTCCGCAGACTCAGCACTCGTGAAGGAACAATCTTTGGTAATCCCGAGGTCTGGCAGTTCAGACTCTGACTGGACTGTAACATCTAGATTGCATAGTACTTCATCTGTCCGAATTGCTTGACCCTGTCCAGTAGGGTACATTAACAGCCGCTCTGTTTGACCACCTGAGCTATGCAGGTCCAATGCAACATCATCTTTACAGTTCTGGGAAAGAGATGATGGATCTGCAATGATTAAACACTCAGCCCTTGTGTCTGAGTGCTTCTCATTCTGTGACATCAGCTCCTCGGTTGGTTGGTCATTCAAACCTTGGCTGTTGGTGGCTATTGAACTATAACCTTGAGATAGACTCAGACCATCTGACAGACCAACCGGGCAGGAACATTCGCTGCTTTCTATTCGGAAGGGCGGAGAGTCTCTATGGATCACTGAACCACCTGCTACCTCAAGGGAGGAGCGAGCATCCATTGGCGGCAGCAGATTTATGGACAACCTCACGCCAGGAGAACCAAGGACACTTGTTTGACCAATGTTATCTTCTGTCAAATTTTGTGCAACATCTCTCAAACTGTCTCCTAATGGGATTTCAGGTGTTGATTTAAGGTGATCTTGCTGGGTCCAGTTCATCTTTGCAGGGATAACTTTAGGGTCTTGACAGCTGCCCAATTCTAGACCCATGGCCATTATCCTATTGCCGCGTGGGGGATCCGTCACAAAAGTGTACGTCGGAACCACTTTCTGGCAAGACCTCTTTACAACAGAGTACTTCTCCACAACTAGTGAGTCTTTCGACATCTCACTGTCTTCGCTGTCTGCTTCGCTCTGAGCCGCCTCCTCGCGTTTCAGCTGCTCCAGAAGAGCCGTCGCGTAAGCCGAGGATAAAGAATCGAGGGAGAACAGGCTCTCAGAGTCGGAAGCCTCTTTGCGCCCTTCTTCTTGTACTTGCCATTCGCACTTAGCCTTCCATTGTTGCTGTCGCTCCACCCACTGGCCTGTCTTGTTCATCAGAGCCTCCGTGCTGTGCCATTGCCTCGAAAACTCAAATGGACGCCTATGCTCGAGCTCCTCACATGAGATGGCTGTTTTAATGGTACTTCCACTCATCCCGCCACTATCTTCATGGCTTCTGGGAAACCGATTGGGAGAACAGTTTTTAGAACCTGATGGCAGTTTTCCCAACGCTTTGGGTCTCACAGAACTAGAAAAGGATTTGCTGGTGACTCCTGAATGGGTTTGTCTTTTTACATCATTGCAATGAATCATGGGTATGACTGTTTTGGATGCTACATTTTCTTTGCCGAGTGGCTGCACAGGGATACAAAGGGGCAACTTTGGCGTAGCTGCTGCGTTCCGGTCTGATCTGTTCTTAAAAGACAATTCTTTTTGAGGCAGCAAAGGTTTGCGTTCAGTGTACCGCCTATATTGCCGTTCTTGGGAATTTTCCTCCACCTTGGAATTCAGTGCTATGTTTTCGGAGGATCTCCCTCTTCCTTGGCAAGATTGATTTAGTCCTGTGGGGAGGTTGCCTGAACAACTCTGGGTCCTTTCCCGGGGCAGACACTCATCTGAAACCCACTTCCTACTGTTAATGCACGCAAGAGATGTGGAGTTTGAAGTCAGTTCTGTGGATTTATTTCTCTTGAGGAAGTGTCTGATGAGGCAAAATAAACTTTCAGGTATTTATTTAATATTTCAAATGTTATATTATTAGTGAGGTCAGAAAATGTTTTGTAACGCTTGTGTGTGCTTACCTGAAGATTGGGGTATGATGTGGGTACAGTCGGGACACAAGATCAGCAGAGAAGGAATGTCTCGGAGAAACAAACTTGGGTGGGGACCCTTGTTCAGAGCTCTCTGGTCCAGGGGGTAGGGCCTTTTCCAGATGCTGCAATTCCCTCTTTGCTTCCAACAGATGCCGCTTGCGGGCGATTCTCTCCAGCTGGAACTGTAGCTTTTTCCGGCGGAGGCGTCTTTCGGCACGACACAGCGCATGATGCTTCAGAAGCTCCTCCTGGACAGCTTTCTTCCTGACCCTGACAACTAGTGACGGACAATTCTCCCTCTGAACTTCTCGATCGTCCGACATAAGTTCCGCGAGACGCTCCAGAAGTGGATCCGGCCGGGAGTCCGTTTGAACGCCGAGGTCCTGGGTGACTCTCTGCTCGACGGCTAACAGGTGACGTTTCTCCTGCAGGATCCACTGGTGGACTGTTGGTTTAAGAGTCACAACAACAAAAAGTCAGGAGTTGTTTATGACATTAACATATCTCTTGTAATCACTGTGTATATTATTCTTGCAACAAATCAATTGCATGTAAACATGCCCAAACACTCAGCAATTTTTCACAAGCGTGTACCCTGGAGACCATTTATGTATTTTAGGGTTCGTTGACAGCAGTTTCACCAATCGACTCGAAATTGGGTGGACACATCGATGCACAAAAATGTTTCAAAGACCCATACGTTAAATTTAACAGGAAGTGGACCATCTTGGTTTGATGTAGCCATTTTGGGCAAGTTCTAGGGCTCGTACTTTGAAAAACCTCCTACTCGGGAATTCACCCCTAATCAGAAGCAGGTATCCAAGACAAATGGGCGATGCTGAATTGAAAAGCTTTGTTGCCTATGACATCCAACGTGGGCAAGGGAGGACGTCAAAGTATTTTGAGGATTCTCAGAGATTTTGAAAAATATTAGCCCCTACACACCTCCGCAGATCAACACAAAATTGGGTGAACATGTCTTTCATAACAGGACGCACAGAAAAGTCTCAAGGACCCAAGTATTAAACTAAACAGGAAGTCCACCATTTTAGTTTGAAGCAGCCTTTTTGGTTTAATCGCTAACCGCAGCTTTCAATTTTGCTTACTCTCGCTGTGCTGCTGCTGAAGGCGGGCTTGTTCCCTCTCCAGTTCCTTCTCGGCCCGCCTCTGCTCAGAACCGATTTCCTGGCGCAAACCCTCCACGTAGCACTGCTGCTCCTCCACACGCCGCCTGGCGGTCGACTCCTCACTGGACAAACACACCGCAGGCAGTCCTTCTTCCTCTTTGCTACAAAAGAGGCACACAAGCAAAATCAGACTGAGAAACTGGTCTGATAGAATTTTTGAGGCCTCTGTTTTTACCAATGGTCAGGAGTTGTAGGGCAAAGGTCGATGTAGGTGCCTTCACTTGCCTGAGAACAGCGAAAGCAAAACATTCAGCACCCAAAAACAACATCAACGGCTTGTTTGAGCTGATCTGCACGTACCCGTCTTCGCTCCCGGAGGACGGCTGCCTCCGCCGGGTGGTTAAAGCGGAATTTGTGAAGCCCTCCCAAGGTGATTACCATTCCTGGAGACAAGAGAGAAGTAGTGTGCACAGTGTGTTAATGTAAAGTAGCCAGGGTACGCTGTGCGCTGCATGTGTTTATCCATTGGGGGCTTGAGCAAAGCGCCACATTTAGTGTCATAATTACCTTCTATAACTGTATATTTTGTCTCTCAATGAGAATACAAATCATCCCTTAACTTGCTATAACGCTGACCCTCATTCAGGGCCAATCCCAGCTGACTTTGAGCACGAGGCGGGGTACACCCTGCACTGGTCAATCGCCAGGGAACATATCGACAAACAAACACACTCTCGGACAATTTTCAATTCACCTAACGGGTTCTGGAATGCGGGAGGAAGACGGAGTACCCCTAGAAAACCCAAACAAACACGAGGAGAACATGAAAACTCCACACAGGAAGGCCGGAGCCCGGATTCCAACCCCAAACCTCCAAACTCTGAGGCAGACACCAACCACTCATTCCCAGTGCTGCCCAAAATACAAATAAGAAATTTTTTTAAAAAAAGAACCAAGTAAAAGCCAGGGGATTTTTTTCCGCCTTTTTGCCATGTCACTGTTACTTTCTGCAACGGGACAAAGCGGACCTGGCAAATATCCATCTTCGGAGGTAACATCAGAGTCGTAACTAGGCTTTACACGATCAGGATTTTGGCGGCCGATCAGCGAGTTTAAAAAAAACGATACCGAGCACATGTTAGACACATTCCTCTATTTAAATGACCTGTTCATTTACTGTATATACTTGTGTACCTAATTGCTCAAAAAAATCTATTTACAACACATAATGTATCTTTGTTCCTCTATTTATCCACTTTTTGTGACATTTTGGTTTGTTGGTGTGCCGTGAGATTTTTCAATTGAAAAATATGTTCCTTGGCTCCATAAAGGTTGGAAATCACTGCTCTAGTCAGATCGTGTATTCTAATCAGTCAGGTCAAACCGACATTACAACGTGACAGAAAGAATGGGTGCTAACTGACCTTAATTCAATTATGTTATTTTTAATTCAATTACTTCACCCACACCGTAACTTTAGAGCATGAGTCGACAGAACGGCGGCATGTTTACGTACAACCGTTCGTGGTACCGCGAGCTTGCTAGGCTACATAACGTTTTGTTGCCTGCTTGCGAGCCGTATCGTATTCAAAGTACGAGAACATACCTCAAGCAAGCCTAAAACGAACGTCCTCTGTTGTCCTGGGCACCGGTGACCACCAACACACGTTTTCCCCCATTTTGTTTTTATAATCCAGTCGGGCGCGCTCCGCTCTTGTTGTCGTCGCCACGGTAACGTGTGTATCCGGTCGCATTTGAGTTGACAAGATAAAGCCCACCGATCGTAAAAAACGGGATGAGGTGGTATCGAAGTACAAGATTTTATTGCAGTTGTCTGACATAGTGCAATCGTGTAAGAGCAAATTTGTCTTGTAGTCTGATCCGCGCATTACGTGTTGTCTGTCTCATACATGTCTGTTCCACATCGCCGACATGTTTTTTTTCTTTAAATAACTTTATTGGCCGTCAGATATTTACAGTACTACGTCAAAAGACACGCGACAAAGCTAAAAATAAACTAGCTTTTGGATTCAAATATACTGTGCACCATGGCGACGTGGAGTAAATGTCTTTTGCGGAGCCGATCAATGACGGTGAATTATGACACCAAAGCCGATCAGCATAAAATGCTAATTATCGGCCGAGACCGATAAGGCCGATAAAATCGGCGTAAAGTCTAGTCGTTACAGTGGTGGGCCTCAGCTTATGACAGCAGTTCGCCATACAGCCTTTTGCACAGTGCTCGGAACCCCAAATAATTGCTCAACAATTGGATGGGCTGACCTTGCGCCAGTCTGCTGGGCTCGGTGACTTCCCTATCATTGAGCAGGCACGTGCGGCCTGGCACCGGCCTGAGCGTGACCACGCCGCCGTCATTTTGGATCACACAGCTGGCACCACCTGGCAGAACTAAAAAAATACAGAATTAAAAGGGTGATCAAAGGGGACGAACAGTGAAACCTCGCCAATCACAAAACCGCATTTGAGAATGATTTGCTGAAAAATAAATAAAAAAATTGACAGTGAACAGCAGCGTGATCTAGTAGTCCATTGATGCCGGAGAAAGCAGGGTGGCAAACTTCTCAAGATGATGGAGAGAAAGGTGCGGATCACAATTGGCAGTAGTTGAATTTAAAAGCTGATCAGATGCTAACAGCTAGCCGCTCAAGATAATGTACAGTAAATGCCCAACTAACGATAGCCTTTTGCGACATACTGTAAATTTAGTTCCTCCCAACATACAAAGCTCGTCTCTCAGTCGAGATGTATCACTTCAACATGCTTTCTTGACGCCAATGAACTACTTTCCTATTCGGCAGTGCTTCGGCGCCGTCTTGTGGAATCTCACGGTGTTTCAGAAAGAGCACGAAAATGTGAATAAGTGAGTTTTCAGCTAATAGCTAGGGATAGGGTCCACAAGAAAAACTGGGAATTTGTGAATGCGGGTAGTGTGTTTCTCCACTGGGATAGTACCTATTTGTGGTTCTTCAAACTGGTCTTGGGATCCAATGCGGGTAATTCCTTCCTGTAATGAAAATGGGTGAAATGATACAATAGATTCAATTCGACAATCCTTTCATTTCTAATCTCCCGCCCGCTTGTTTACTCAGGGATTTAAAAAAAAACCCACATGCGCTCTCAGGTGGCCGACGCACTTCACAAATGAGCGTCAGGCCTGAGAGGCACGCTTGTGTCAATGCCAACTCAAGAGTCCAGTCGACAAGAAAAGAGAAGTCAGAAAGAAAAGGTGATTACCTTTGCTTAATGTAGCAGAACAGAAAAATTGGAAGAGGAGGAGGAAGAATCTAGCAAAGAAAAAGATAAATATTAGTCAAGGACAGCTGCGAAAAACGTGGAAAAGGAAGAGTGAAATGGCCGCCAAACCGCCGACACAAAGGCATAAGCCAACACAACACCTGCTTACGGCCCGCGATTACAAGCGGGCCCCAAAAACAATTGACAGTCAAGAACAGAGGAACAAAAAAACTGCAATGTTTCGAATAAGCTAGGTTTTAGTTACTTTAACTAAAGCTTTTACACATTTTTACATTGTTTCATGACTCAATTATTCAACTTTTTTTATTTTTTTAAACCATAATTGTCACCTTGTTTCAGCTACCTCTGTTAAGTTACATCATTATTTATTTGATTGATGTTTTATTGATATTACATTGAATACTCTCTTTTGGTACATTTGAAGTTATTTTTACGAATCGGAAATATTTATTTGTTGTTGTTCTTGCAATACAAAAATCCCACAAAATCAGATTTTTCTTAGGGACCCTTGGTCACATGCACACACGCACGCACGCGTGCACACACGCACGCACGCACGCAAACACCCACGCACGCACACACCTCTGAATAGACATTGACCCGTCCATACCGTGAGATGGTAGAAGACCACTCCGGTGCTGAGGACGTCTCCATCCAGGGCAACCAGGTGCGGCCGCATAGAGTTGATCAGGAAGCCGGCTCGGTCCCGGTTGATGTCCACGCTGTACTGCTCCAGCAGCTCCCGCTTGTCCTGCCAACTCTCCGACCAGTCCTTGGTCAGCTGCTCCACCTGAGGAACACGGAGGATGACGGTTAAAACACATACAGTGGTACCTCGACTTACTAGTGGCCTGACATTGAGGTGGAAGCTCAGTTTACCAACAAATTGTTCTGGCAAATATTGCTTTCGGACGTTGACACGGAACGCTCACTTGTGCTTTCTCTCACAACGCGTAAACGCCGTTCACTTCGTGCGGAAAGACTGCCGAAAGATAGGCGTTACCTTCAACTCATTTTGCAGCACCATGTCAGACAGCATCCCCTCCCTCTCGTCACTCAGGGACGGACTGGGATTACGCTGCTGTCAAGGTGGGAAAAGGAAATTAATTAGTTAAATAAATAAATACATACATAAATAAATAAATAAATAAAATAAACTTAAAAAAGACGAGCCTGAGAGACTGTAAATTTGTTGACTCACCATTTCAAAGCTGAGCAGCATGCTCTTCAGCCTGTCGATCTCCTCCCTTAGCTCCCTGATCAGCCGCACATTTGCGTCCTGTGCCAACGTTACAAGGATTATTTGGAGTTTATTTCTATCACGTACAGTCGGGGGCTATCGTGAAAAAGTGGCGAGAGGAGTCACGGCGCTAATGACCTCGTTCACCCGGGGCTTGTTGACGATATTACGGGCGTGGGCGGCGTAGCGCAGGGTGCTGAGGGTCTCGTTGTAGCTGCTGGCGGACGGTGAGACGGCTGCAAGGAAAATAGCCGGCAACACATTTACATCTGCTGCAGCTAACTTAGTAGTACTCATAACATTATTCCTGCTCAAATAGCACAATACTGTACACAGGTAGTCCTTATCCCTGCTGTAATCCCTCTCTCACATACGCTCACAGATTTGAGGAACTTTGATAACTTACAAATATCATTTACTGAAATAAATATAAATATAAAATATAAATAATATTGGGCCAAGGATCGATCCCTGGGGAACTACACGTTTCTTGCATTGGAATACTCTCACTCGCTCTCTTACACTGTCTCACATACTTGCGATCATGATGGTCTTGGAGTTACCCCCCAGGCTGTCCTTCAGCAGCCAGGTGAGGACAGAGTCCCTGTAGGGGATGAAGCAGTGCCTCCTCCCCGCACTCGCTCCGCCAGATAGGAAGCTACTGTGGCTTCCCGCCGTGCTGCCGTCACCCTCCGACGCCACGCTGTTGATGCTCTGGCAGCTGCTGGACAACTGCGAGTTCTGGGCTGTGGATGAAGCAGAGGATCATTAACAACCAAGAGTGAAACCGAAATCGTTTTGAATAATATCGGAATTTGCGATCGCTAACCAAGGGCGGAAATGACGATGCCCAGCGTGACCAGCGACTTGTTGATGTTGGATCCTTCCGTTAGTCTGTCTCTGCAGTAGTTGGGATCCGCTCTCTCACTACAGACACCAACACAAACAGATTATTTGAAATTATTAAAAAGGCGCAATGTGAAAATTCAGCCTTAAAGAGAACATATTATAGAAGATTTCACTGAATACTTAGGAGTACTTTTTTAATTTTTCAAAAATGTGTAGAATTTTAAGGAAAACATGAATTTAATCCAGTTTGGAAAAATACTATTTATGTGTGCAGACACTAGGGGGCAGCTTTGTCAATGACAGGGTCTCACCTCCCTGCCAAGTCCACCAGGTTGATCTTGCTGACGGTTTCTGAAGGACGGTTGTTCTCGAGTATGGCCTGTGACCATCAAGTTGGACCATAATGAGATTCTCTGCAATAAAATGATACCATTTCCACGTTTACTATTAACCGCGGTGGTCATACCTGAGTGTACTGGATGGTGAAGATGGCGTGGGAGCGGCTGCTGGCTTCGTGGTTGTGCGTCGCCGCTGTGATGCGGTTGGCGATGCCCGCCTCCAGAAGGTTCACGGCCTGCTGGCAGTCTGACACCACATGTTGCGAGAGGTCTGGGGAAAAAAAAGGAAAATAAAAAGTGACGAAATGGTGTACGTGAAAAAAAACATTGAATGGTATTAAACATTGTTACCTGTGTAATACAGTCTATGTTAAGGGACAGTGGAATTTGAAGCAAACTGAAAAGGACTCGAGGGTAAGAACCGAGGAAGACTAGATTGAACACACAAAAAAAAAAAAAAACACAGACCCACACAAAATTGTGGCGCGACCTCGTAAGGACCAGCTGGAACACAAATACTCTTCACATATCGTGCACACAATAAAATTAAAATGACTATTAAGACTAAAACCCCAAGAGCGGAAGGTAGTCACGTAACTCCTGGAAACATGAGCTTGGACGCACACAACATTGTGGAGCGACCACATTTCTGAAGGCATTTATTGGAGGCATCCATTGGTCTTAAGCGGGGTCACGGCATTTATCGGCGGGACGGACACTAACTGAGGAACTAGGGCTGACTTTCAAGCCGCTGGAATGAGGCGAAACGTGCGCAACAGATGAGTTGTGGTGACTTCGAACGCAGCACGCGGTGCGTTCAAGTAGCCGTGGAGGGCCGTCTCTTAAACCTGCGTAAACGGTGCTCTCAGGAAATGATCTCACTTCCTGCGGGCACCTGGGATTTCTCTGGACGCAGACAATGAGTGGATGTGAACCCAAAAAAAGTCTGGGGAAAAAATGACTCAGAACAAAGAAGTCTGAACTACATTTCTTTTCACTGACCATGGTATTAAATGAGCATTCATCACTTTTTCTTGGACAGGTTTTGTGTATTTTTAATGGAACGAAACCATGGAAGCTGGAGCAAACTCACCTTTACGGTCTGGGGCCCTGAGATTTCCCAGGGGCCACACAAATGTTACAAAAAAAATCATTCACCGTTTTCTTTGATTTACAGCAATTATTATTTCTCTAGTCTTAATTTCCACGCTTTAGAACATATTAAAGTGAGTTATCTGTCGTGATTCTTTAGACCACTCCTCCCTTCTCATGCAATGGACTATTCCATGTTATTGAGCATTAGCAGACTTAATTCAGGAAGACGGTAGCAAAGCAAACTTGTTGGCACGGTTGTGAGCAAAATGAAGCAGAATGGTGAAAATTACAAAACATAAATGTAAATATTTACTCGTTTCAGCCGCCATAGAAGACAGACCAAATGCAAAAAAAAACTTATTGTACTGATGTGCAAACATTTTACCTGGTTGTAATTTCATGATTGAGTGATTTTGATGAGGTCACCCAAGGGCCTTCATAATGATATTAACCCAAATGCTTTTTACATAAAATTTAACCAAGATTAAAAGTAATTAAATAAATATATAAAATAAATCTCAACACCATCTTGTGATAAGAATGTGTGTGTACGCGGCTTTCGATGGCAGGTGCTCACCTTGCACGTAGGGCCCTTTCTCGGGATGCTCCCTGACTCTTAGCGAGGTTCTCGTCTTCCGCTCGCTGCTGCCCAGCAGGTCTCGCACTCGCTCGTTGTAGATTTCCAGAAAACTGCACAGGCGAAATGAACAAAATCTAAATTCATTGGAAGACCAGAATCTCCTTTCCCCCCCCCCCCTGATAATTCACAGCAAAGTCGAGTGAAAACCAACACAGGGATTACATGACTATGCTTGAGACTGCATTATGCAAGGTGACAATAGAGTGTTATACAACCGCATCGCCACCTGTAGGGGCCAAAGGGTATTTACTGAACTGCAGGGAGAACCGGGCCGGGGGAGGCATAGTGTGCGCACCTTGGCCACCAAGGACAGTCTATCACATACATAATAAATACGCAAAGAAGACGGTCACAACTTGGTAAGCCGCAATACTTTTAGCTGTTGTTGTGAAATCATAAATATATGCCTGTGAGCATTGTGATATTGTATGTCTACATGTGTTGCTGCATAGTTTTGAGTTCAAATATTTGTTGCTTAAAGGAATATAGCTACCGCAACATCAACGCTAGTTGCGTTAGCCTGTCTAACTCGTTTCGCATTGTTTGTTAGCATGGAATGACAGCTTTACAGATGCCAAGTCTGCTTCAAATGAGTCTATATGGCTACAGCTGGTGGAACTGGTTACGGTTAAGGTAATTACAGCTACATGGTGTAAAAACAGATTTTTTTCAGCAACACGCCTGATTCATTATATTTGAGGGCATTCGTATAAAAACACCACTTGGTTCTGCTGTGCAAACTTGATTGTCTTTCATGTTGTGTGAGTGGTAGGGCGCAGTGTTGAGCGAAAAAGGTGCGCAAACACATTCGAGAACAGGAAAAACAAGTTCATTACAATTTGTTTGCCCCCAAGCTTTGAAGGCTAACTAACATGTTTGGATTTCGAGTATAAATAAGAGAAGACGCAAAAGAAGCATTACCTGATCTCCACTCTGCTCGAGTTCTGCCCGTCGGGAAGCGTATCCTGAGACCGGAACAGGCCCTTTAAGGACAAGCCAGGTGCAATTTGTTGAAAGTAACTTTTGCTAAATTAAGACAAAAGCATATTTGAATCTGCTAGCGTACCTGACAGATTCGAGGAGTCAAACCAGTGGAGTCCTGACGTCACATAGAAGACAGAATAACGATTTTTAGAATTTGTGTAATAATTACTGTACAGTCAACTCTTGACGATTTGAGGCCTAAATTTTTTTTATCAAATACTTCACTTGATTTAAGCAAAATTATTTGCCAAAAGAACAGTAACAAAACAAGTAAACATAGCTAGCCTAAAAAAGACACTGATGTCTTGAAATTATTATTTATTCTACCTACACCTACAGAATAATGGGGTTTTTTTAAAGATAAACTTCCTCAGTGATAACAACATTTCAACAAATTCTTATACCTTATTAGGATTTTTTTTAGGAACGAAATTCTTGAAGCAAGTGAAATGCTCTTCCACAAAAACTGCCTGGTAAGAATAAATATCTTGGCTGACGTAGAAAGAACGAGCATATTGTGTCTTGATTTGATAAAGCCGTTTAGGTTTGAGTTCGAGGTCGCCCCCGTTCCGCTCACCGGCGTGCCCATCATGGTGTACGTCTTGCCGGATCCCGTTTGGCCGTAAGCGAACAGACACACGTTGTAGCCCTCGGACGCTCCGGCCAGCACCGACGACCCCAAGTCCTGGAACACCTGACCAACAGATGGAGAGAGAGAGAGATATATATATAATAGAACATATATCTTATATCATAGATACAACAGATAGATTAGATAGGTACATCGATAAAAAAAAAAAAGAAAAAAGTTCAAACTTTTACTGAAAATGAACCATCAATCTGTTGTTCTTTTTTAAAAAATAGTTCTAACATACTAGTGGACACTACTGAGTACATTGTGGGTCGTGCGAGCGTGTTTACAGAGTTTTCTCGCTGTGAATGGCATTGTGTAAAAAAAAAACAAAAAAAAAACATGAGTGTGGCTTTCACCAGCACAATGACGCTGCGGCGGCACCGGGCCAGAAGCCAGGGAGGCAATCGTCGCTTCCTGAGATGTTTGGGCAAGGAGCAGCGAGGTCAGCTAATATGCGGGGTAAACAAACATGCAGCATGTAGTATGTTGCGGGGAGAAAGACCGGCTCAGGAAAATAAACCTGGACTAAAAAGCACGGCGGCAAAGTAAAAAGTGGAGTCGATCCGGGAGAATCCCACTCCAAACAATCAATTAAGGCCCCTTTGTTTTTGCGTCATTCTTCGCGCGAGACTTTTGTTTTATTGTCACGCACCCACTCACGAGCAGCTAAATAAGATAGAAGTTAGCGCTTTTCCTCATCAAAGTGCCTTGAATGCGCATTTTTGCTGCAGTCTGGTAAAAAGTGAAAAGGTTGAGCAAACTCAGAGATGCTCCGCTTGTAGATTTTAAACATTGTGTTAAAAATAAAACAAGGACCAAGAAATAAGACGAGCTAAGATGAGCAAGTCGAGAGCCGATCGCCATTACGTTGCGTTATCAAACCAAGATCTGACAGTCCTTGGATAATAGACTTGAATTTTTAAGCGACATGCCTGTTTTTGGGACACGAGCAAAGACTCACAAGACAGGCAAAGGCGAGCTAATCGCCAACACTTTGTTTGAACGAACCATGTTCTGATACTCTCGGATAATGAAAGTAATCTTTTAAGCGACATTCACGTTGTTTTGAAGACAAGCGAGTCCAACTCACAAGACAGTGAAGACGAGCGCAACTGCCATTACTTTGTTTGAAGAAACCAAGTTCCAACATCCTCGGATAATGATACATTGCTGGTCCATTGTTACAAGAGGAGAATGTGGGAATCCAGATTCTGGGTTTTCCCCCCTCCTTGCTTTCTTTTGTTTTTTCATCCCCAATAAGCGAGTTCAGTTCCTGATGTGGATCTTCTGGCAACACAGGCGATCCGTCCAAAGGTAACACATTGGGAGTGTGATCTAGAGCAGACTTGAGACTATAACAAAGTGCCGGATCAGCGAGGGGTCTCCCCCACCTCTCCTTGACCCCCAGGCAGGCTGGCCTCTGGACTGCAAAATCTCGGTGGGTAAGTACACATTATAGAAAGGGGGGAGGAACGTTCTCAACGTTACTACCGAAGATCAAAGGCAGGCATACTTTCAACATACCTCCCCCCGTGTGTGAGTCGGGACCAGGTGAGTCCAAGTCCGTTCATACGCCGAGTTTACAAAAACGATGGGGATGGGTTTAGGTTGGACTTGCTTTAAAGCGCTCGCAAAAAGCCCTCTTAGCGAGGTCGTTCGAGCGCTTCAAGGAGCGTGTGAGTTGGTGTGCTCCGAGTTACGTCGACGCTGAACCAATACAATGCACTGAGCCAGCAGTTCTGGAAATACGTTTGTCAACTCAAAAGTCAAACTTCTCTGCAAATATGGCGCAACAGAGGTGTAACGGTAGCGTTCGCTCACTTACGCCTTTCGGACAGAATTAGCAGAATCCTAACATTGCCGTTTCCAGCCATTGCAGCTTTGCGCATTCGGATAATTACAACTCGGATACGTCTGAGGCTGGGAAATCTGTCGGGTGATTTCAATGTCCTCCGACAAGAAGCCAGGAAAAAGATGGCTTAGATGGCGAGATTGAAAGCGCCTCATGGTCGAAGAAGGAAGAGAAGTCGTCGAAGAAATGATAGAAATGTATCCAGTAACGCCATTGCTGTCGGTTTCTCCTCGTCGTTTCTACAGGACACTTGATCTAAAAGTCAACCTCATTTCAGAAGCACAAGCTTCAGACAATTAACGGAGTCCGCGGCTCGGACGTCCTTGGCGGTGATCACACACAACAGGATGGCTTCGTCGTAAGTACTTCGTAATACCTAACATTTATGATGGGCAGCATTTAGATAATTGTGCTGACTTTGGTCAAAAGGAGTTGAATCTGTCTCAAAATCCCCCAGATTATCTTTCTGTGCATACCGGGCCTTTAATCTCATTTTGATTCCCTGGAGTGCCGCTCCTGTAACCTTGCCAACCCAGCGTATGCAGCAGCGACGTACGACCAGTTCAAGTGTTTCCGCGACGCTCCGTGACCGTCGCCCAACATTGGACACGGAGCGATTACATTGCGACTTCTTAAAACTGTGCATCGAATGTGGCAACTGTAATAAGAGGCTTACATTGTTTAGTCATAAACTCTTGATTATTTCAATAAGTATCTTTATTGTATATCTAATAGGTTATATCCCCTTACCGCTAACGTCTTAAACAGTTGACGTGTAATTTCATAATCATCAACAAGTGGGAAAAGTATGTGTGCTTATAATAACTGGCGCCACCCACCACAAAAAAATAAGCTTTGTAATTGCATTTGGTTGCAACGAGGTGGCGGCAAAGCACTTAAAACGGAGAGGATCATAAAGCATCAACACCATGCTTCTAGCATGTACACAATCACAAACCCCTGATTACAATACGGTACTAGAGCGGCTCCAACTACCGGAGACAAATTCCTTGTGTGTTTTGGACATACTTGGCAAATAAAGATGATTCTGATTCTGATTCTGATACACTGCAGCGGGTTTGACACATCAGCGAATCATGTGCGTCAGAAGGAAGGAAAGAAAGGAAGAAAGAAAGGAAGGAAGGTCTTTATGAATAGCCAAGATTTTCAGCAAATAAAAGATGAAAGGATGAAAAAAAATTATCTGCAAATATGCAGAGGTTCACTGTATTTTAATGTTAAAAATAATAATGATTAAAATTTTTTTTGTAAAAGTAGTTACTGTTGTTTTGCGCTTTGAAAATGTCGACTTTTGAGGATGTCAATTGGTTGGGATTAAAATCAACAGATTGGGGGGATTGGGGGGGTTAAACACACAGTTTTCCTGAGAGCAAAAGGTAATTCTTCGTAGTGGAAACGTGGCTTTTGTTACATAACTCTTGCTCAATAGAAGCACTCCGGACCACCAAGGTTTCGCCACCCTCTGCCTCTGCCTCAAAGGAAGCTTGAATGGCAAGACAAAAAAAAGTGGCGCCGCCTCCTCTGCCCAGTCGTGTCTTCGGCCTTCCCTTTCTCCTCCCTCTAACACCCACAATCAATACGGGCCTTGTTAAAGTTGACCCTCTTAAAATCACTCCACGGGGGCCGCCGCAGGGCTGAGGGTCCCAAAGAATAAGAGAGTTCACTCGCTCGGCTAAACTCCACTGCAGAGGTCCTCAACAGGCGGACTTGGGCATTTCCATTTCAAGCCACACCTATTATTTCAATACTTTGAACTGTAACTTTTTTGGGGGGGGTGGGGGGTGGGGGTTAGAGTATAAGAAAGGTTGTGTGCGAGGCAGGCAAGCGGTGAGGAAACATAAAATGTTCAGTGTAATAATTTCTTTAATATTTTACTGTATTTTCTACCCTCCCCCCGGAAGCCTTGTTGTCGTTAAAAAGCCCTTTATTTTCAAACACAAAGTAACATAAAAGTGAGATGTTTGCTGCAGTTACTGTATACATATATATATTTTTGCATACATTTTATTTCACGGTTGGGGAAGTAAAATAAAACACATGAAGCCAAATAAATAGGATAGTTAAAAGATGAATGAATGAATTTAAATGTTAAATTATTCATTAAATTCTCCATAATTTAATTATGTCATTAAGTAGTTAACAAGGTCTTCAAATGCATCAATCTGTCGTTAAATAAATTATCATTACATCAGTTATTAAATTAATCAATGCATATCATTTTTGAAATTGTCCATTCAACAATCATGCCATTAGAATAGGTCATGAAATGTATATACTGGACCTAAAAATAAATGATAAAAAATTACGCTTCATTTAGTAATTATTAAATATTATATGTCACAGTTTAATAATGCATATTTTAATAAAATAATTTAATTACAATATTTAATTAATTACTTTAAAAAATAAACCAAAAATATTAAATTTCCCCTTCATTAATGATGCAATTAAATATAAAGGTGATGAAATGCATATATCAGTCATTAAATATTGGTCATGAAACAAATGATTATCAATAGATACTTTTTATCATTAAAGATGATATCAATTATTAATCATTTCATATTTCAATTGATATCATTAAGATTTTATATATTACTTACACATATGCTACACGTATTTGATTTTGGCACACAAAAATATATGACAAAATATTTGTGACGGAAAAATAATGACCCCGTCGGCTTCCCCAAACTTTGTTTAAACTACACAAGTTTGACTTGAGGGACAAAGTAAATCTGAGGTTTTTGGTACAAACGAAGACTGTCGAAGGTATTTTTGGACAAACCGCGTGAGATTTTATATCCACAACGCGAAACAAAGCATGCAAAAAGCAGAAAAAATGATGACATCGAAGCCTAAAACGAGCCTTCGGGGGGGCAGACTAAACATCAGCGCGTCGAGGAAGGCGCACAGAACAAAGAGTTTGCCTTTGAGAAAACAATGACGCAGAAAAAGCGGAATACAGATTTCCTTCTGGCGCATTTTACAAGACGGGAAAAGAGGGTCAGTCAGGATGAACAACCTCATTAGCCTTAGCACAAGAAAACACGGTGGTCTAGCTAATTTCATAAAATGCAACTTTGCCAACACTGAGCCAACAAGCCTGTCAGGTGGGGGGGAAAAAGAGCAAGCTGTGGTATGTGCCCAATATGACATAACAGTAGTCGTTAATAATGGTTTTATGCGCGATTAAAAAAGTTGAAAGTACGAGAGCGAGTTGTGATGGCAGCGAACTTCACAACAAGCAAGTTGGGCAGATAGATATTGAACAATTCTTTAAAAAAGAAGAATTACACTGTGTGTATTGAAGCAAACATTGTCTTAAGGACTTTCTTAAGTTCTTAAGAGTTAGCTAGCTTAAAGCCAACACATGATGGGACCGTTTGTTTTCAGACAATATAAATCGCAGGCATATATTCTTTATCCTCTGCAATAAAACCCTATTACTGCAGCTTGCCGAGCTTCGTTGTGAATCGTCTTCTTCGTGTCTTTATTATGTATGTAGTATACTGCCTCCTGCTGGCCAAGGTGCAAACACCAGAAGGAGCAGCACAATGTCCGCTGAACAAAGCATGAAATCATGATGCATGAACTGTTTAACTCTTTACATTCCAATGAATTACGCTATAATAAGTACAATACTGTAAAGTTGTTTTTCTTATTATTATTATTTTTTTTTTTTTATTTGAATAGAACAGAATAATGGCATTTACGTTCATTCTCAATTGTTTTTACACTTGTATGACAGTTAAGAATGTTGAAATGGGACGACATCAGTGTTTTGGAATGGCGACAGTTGTGTTGAACTTCTGTTTTTAAGCCTGCGCATTGTCCACGAAGCGTGCGCATGTAACGTGTGCATTTGTGTAAAGAAACATGGGCCACGAATGAAGATAAAGTGCAACAAAGAGAGGAGGACTTTTCTCACAAACAAGTTTGCAGCTGCAGCAGGGGGGAAAAAAACAAAACCAAAACAAAAAAAAAAACACTTTTTCTGCTGGCATGCCGCTCCTCTGTGAGCAGCTGGCCCCACTGAGCCAAAATCCAAACTGTCAGCCATATTCTACATATGCGTGTGTGTGTGTGTGTGTGTGTCTGTGTGTGTGTGTGTGTGCGAGAGAGAGAGAGATTTCTGGAGTTAAAGAGGCAGAACTATCCGGAACGCCGCTTCAACAATGCTCTCATCTGTCACACTGGAGACTGAATTTGTAGGTCAAATTAGCATGGCGGCGCAGGGGAGGGAGGCGTACTGTAGGACTGCGCGTGTGTGCGTCTGCTTTCCATTAAATGGCCACAAAAGAAGCGCAGAGGACGGTGGGTTTCGCAAATTTGAGCAAAGACAAAACCAACAAAAAAAAAGATGCAAGGAGGAGGATTTCCCATTTTGAAGCAAAGAAAAAATTATTTCTCCAGTCAGATTGATGAGAACGATGCTTGAATGTAGTGATTCCCGATCATCGTTCAATGTCACTTAATTGGTAAATTATTATTTATTGACCAAAAATAATGCATCTTTGTTCATCTATGTATGCCAGCGACGTATAGTGAATGCACAGTGTTTGCTCCGCTGCACCCAGGAGTTAAAATGCTTACGAGGGCTTCGATTTTATTTTCAAGCCAAACCTTACTCGGGAGTTTTCGTTTGAGGCACATTTTCGCAGGTTGAACAGGCCTTCATGTGAGGAGGGGCGTTCATTTTTGATTTTTTTGATTTGAATTAACACGATGGCCAATTATGATGATGTCGTGCCCTTTCCCTCCGCTCTTCTCCGCTCCACAGAAGTCAATTGAATTGTTTTGACAAAAACACAGCAGCCGCATTTATTACCGGCTTGAAATTTGAAGGTCTACACAAATCATCCGAACGTCAACAGGGCCTACATATCTCCATTCTTTGCCGTGCGTGTGTGCGCGATGGATTCTTCCGGTTAAACAGAGCAACTATTCTTTTGTTGACACACAGACCTACAAACTGTGAGAATCAACTCCAAGGAGGAGGAGGGAAGAGGGGGAGGGGGGTGAAAACATTGAGTGCTTTTAGCCAAATGACCAATAGGGATGACGTATTTCCAACCTTCCTCAGCGAAAAACCTCCAAGACGCAGAGATAGGACTCTTTTTTATTTTATTTTTTTATAAACGCCGACCACATCTGCGCCCTTAAATGCAGCTTAACGTGCCAAATTTGGAGGGCGACGCCCACGCGGTCCTGCTGCAAAGCGAGCGCAGTGGCTGGCAGACCGCGCTCGGCTATCCCGAGGGGTCCACCGCCGGTCGTGCGGACTGGAAAAACGCTTCAAATCAAGTTTGTCTCACTTAACGAGCGCATTACCCCTCCCACGCCCAATTTTAAGCAAAGCATTAATCCCGTATATTATTTGACTAATATTTTTGTAAGAATTCTTTCCCCCATTAGTTCCTAATATTTTCCCAGGTGTTTTTGTATTCTTGTGCCAATTTATTTTTTTGCCAAACATTTGTGTATATTGAGTCTAGGTCTGTATCTTTGTATTTCTACCAAATATTTTGGTCATTTTTTCCCCTAAAAAAAACCCATCTTTAACGATTTTGCTTAATATTTTAGTACTTTTCGTTATGTTTTTCATTTTTTGGTAACATTTTACCAAATATTTATTTTGACATATTTTGCCTCAGTTTAGGATATTTGTGGTATTTGTCTTAATCTTTTATATATTTTTGCCCAATATTGTCTATTTAGATTTTGTAATGAATATTTGGATATTTTTTCCCCCTGATATATATATATATTTTTTTCCCCTGAGTATTAGTTTTTTTTCTGCCTAGTTTCAAAAATATTTTGCCTTGTATTTTCCCCTAATATTTCTTTACTTCTTTGTTAATATTTAGCCTAATAATTGTGCAATTTTTTACTTTGATACGATGAGAAGATGGAGGATTTTTTTTTCGCAATTTAAAACACACAAACTACATTATTTTATTTTTTTTTGCTACTTGCCCCTCCCCACAAAATATGGTCCGGAACTGACTGTCGTCCAACGACACCGTCGTCTTTGTCCAACCCGAACGCATTTTTACATCAGCTTGAACAAGAGCGCTTCAGAAGACGGGCAAAACGAAGCATTCCCGCTGTTGACCCCCGGTGTCCTTTTCGCCCACCACGAGTCAACGAGGGAATGCCTCGTCCCAGCGTGTGACGGCCATCTTTTTTTTTTTTTTTTTTTTAATGTCAGCTCTGACAAGAAACAGCCGCTTCCTCCAGCAACACCCCCGCCATCACAGAAACGTCTAATTAACCAATTACAGCATTGACGGCGGGAGGCATTCCGGGATAACGGATCTTATCGGGGTGCGTTTTTGTTTTGGTTACCTCCTCCTGCGACGCACAGCGGGGGTCCTCGGGCTGCGCCGACCAGTAGCAGTAGTCGAAGCGGAACTCCAGGAGCTTCTCCCTGGAATCCACGGCGTGGTCGGCGCGCGGGTCAAGCTGTGGAGCAGAGGCCGCAAGGTGTTTAATGGGATTTAAAAAAACAAAATATAAAAAGATAGTAGGGGTTTTGTTTGTGGTGGAAAAATGTGATTTCCAAAATTTCCATTCATTAGCGCGGTCTGCCTCAGTGCACTGCACACCTTTATGCTAACTGCCAGGGAACAATCATGAGGAATGGAAAGACAGCGCAGCGTATCACTTGTTGCAAGCATAATATGTTTTGTGAGCATCCAATAGCATCAACTCTTCAAGTGCATTTTGCTTTTTATGTGGTTGTTGGCTGTTTTTTATTCAAATGTTTTGGTTTTTTTGGCAAACATTATTTTCATTTGTTTGCATTGTTTGGTCTTTTTGGAATAAATTTGGCTTATAAGTATTTGGGGATTTATTCCAATTTATCCCTAATATTCTTTCATAGTTTATGTAGTTCTTTTGTATTTTTTTCTTCTGAATAATTTTGTATTGTTTCAAAATATAGCGTTTCTTGCCTAATATTTCCTTTTTTTCTGTCTAAACGTTTAGTATTTTATTACTATTTTAAAAAAATATTTCTGTAGATATCTTTTTCTAATATTTTTTACATTATCTAGTAGTCTAGTTCTATTTTTCTTCTGAATATTTGTGTATTTATTTCCTAATATTATAATATAAGTATGCCTAATGTTTCTTTGTTGTAAGATTTTGTCTACTATATTTATTTCGACTGGTTAGAGCGTCAGCCTCACAGTTCCGAGGACCGGGGTTCAATCCCCGGCCCCGCCTGTGTGGAGCTTGCATGTTCTCCCCGTGCCTGCGTGGCTTTTCTCCGGGCACTCCGGTTTCCTCCCACATCCCAAAAACATGCATGGTAGGTTAATTGAAAAACTCTAAATTGCCCGTAGGTGTGACTGTGAGTGCGAATGGTTGTTTGTTTATGTGTGCCCTGCGATTGGCTGGCAACCAGTTCAGGGTGTACCCCACCTCCTGCCCGGTGATAGCTGGGATAGGCTCCAGCACGCCCGCGACCCGCGTGAGGAGAAGCGGCTCAGAAAATGGATGGATATTTATTTCTTACTTATATTTTTGGAGAGTCTATATTATAATATTTATTTTATTTCTGTGATATTTTTCTCATTTTTGGTATAGTATTGTATATTTTGTGGGACTAATATTTTCCCCTCACAATTATCTAGTTTTCCCGTAAGAAAAAAAATTCCCAAAAATTCTTGGGGATTTCTTTATCTAATATATGTTTATTTTCAGTCAATATTAGTCTCTTTTTCCAAATATCTTTGTTGTCGTAATATTTTAAATAAGATTTATTTTTATATGTATTTTTTTCTGAGTATTTGTGAGCTCATTATTTCCAAATATTTTGTATTTCTATCAAATATTTGTGTGTGTTTTGGTCTTACATTTTTTTTTTACTGTAATATTTGTTAAAATAATATTTGGGTATTTTTTTTTGTCTTCCCATAAAAAAATGTATTTATTTATTTTTTTAAGTATTTTCAGCATTATTGCATAGTTTCAGGTCGGATTGTACAAGCATAGCTAATGCTGTAACTTGTGCCACTCCATGATCAAATCCCTGACGTATTCCTTTGAGCAACATGGTGATCACTGTGCTCATTTTGCCATCATGTGACACATTGAGCCCATTTCATCTCTGCTCTCGAGTTGTCCCACTTTCCACACTAGTAACGGTTCCCACGAGAGCCGCAAGAGCCGAGATTCGTCGGAGGAGGCCCGATATGGTTTATCTCAGTCCCGTCCCATTTGTAACACATTCGCTCCTCCCCCCGACCGCAAGACTTTTCCTCAAACGTAAACAAAGACCTCAGCGTACGCTCTTTACGAACGTAAAACACGCGGACCAATGGGACGCCTCGGCACTGCGGGTCGGTGTCGCGTTACGAGACGGAATCGTCCACGCGGTAATTATTCCCACATGGCGAGAGTCAGTGAATACGAGTCAACGGCTAAGTGTAAGTCTCAAGCCCGCCCTTAATGGCGCTTCTTATCTTTTGTTTGGAGCCTCACAAACACTTGGCAGGAAAGTGGAAGGCTTACAAGAGTCCTTTCCATGAGCACGGTCACAGAGATTTCAAGCTTACTGTACTGTTTGAAAATGGTCCAAAAATCTTGAGAAAATTACGCTTCAAATGGCACAAAAATTTTTTTTTGTGCCAATAAATAACCAAAAATTATTGGTTATTTATTCAGTGGGATTTCCGCGTATCTCCCGAGACTTCATATCAGTGAGCATCTCAAGGATCAACTATTCGTGTTTTAGTTTTTCATCTTTTAGAAATAGTAGTGTATTTTTTTTCCATATCGTATTTTCCTAACTTTTAGAAATATGTTTGTATTTTTTCCCTCATTATTATTTCCTAATCCTTTATTTGTTTTTTGTTTTTTTTCATTTTGTGGGATTTTGCCCAATAGTTTTTCCTCCATTACTTAAGTTGCATTCAGCATTTCACCTATTTTTGAAATAAAATATTCATTATCTTCTTGTTATTGTTCCCTAATATTTATTTTGTATTTTACCCAATTTTTATTTTTCAGAATATTTTTTTTTTTTCACAAATAATATCAGTAATTTTCTGATGCATTTTTTTGCCTAACATTTCTGTATGTATTCCTAATATCTGTGTATTTCCTGATAATTTTGCAATTTTTGTAATTTTTTTACAAAATAATTTTTCTTCTTAAAGTATTTAGATTTTTTGCCTACAATATTTCTAAACTTTTGTTTAATTTATTTTACTAATATATTTTAGTAATATTTTACCTGAGTTTCATAGTTTTTCCTGAATATTTGTGCATTTATTTTCATTAAGCATTTTTTTGCCTAACGTGTGTTCCTTTTCCACTTAATATTTTTAGAAAACATTGAACCAAATGTTTTGCTATTTATCCGAATCCAGTATTAATGTTTTTAGTTTTTTAAATATTTTGTGGCCTCATTGTTTATTTTTTATTTTTTTCATTTCTGAATATTTGTGTATTTTCTCCTAATATTTGGCTTTACCTAATATTTATTTTTCCTTACTTTTGTAATATTTTGCAGAGTAGTTTTGTATTTATCTGAAATATTTGTATATTTTATTAATATTTGATTATTTTGCCTAATATTTGTATATTTTTTTTTTAAATCAAATATTTTGTCATTCCCCCCCCCACCCCCCAACATTCAAATAATTATGAAAATAAATAAGTATAGACTAGACTACATAAAATAGAATAGAACTTTATTGTCACTGTCACAGGAACAATGAAAATCAGTCCGGTATCTCACAGTTAACAATGTTGTCGATCGAAACAGAACGTAAATAAGTGGGATAAAAAGTAAATACTGCGTACCAACCTTGACATTTTGGATCCTCACAAACTTGTCGTCCACCTGGACTGCCAGCCTTCCCCCATCTGCGCTTTCCCTGTGTGGCGGGTGACAACAACACACGCTAGGATCATACAATACTCGGACTTGTGTCCAAACAAAATAACAGCAATTATTTGAGGGAACCGCTTTCGTGAGGAATTTGTAGTGATCGGGTCCAATACAGTACAAGTTCGATGCTGCGAGCTTGAGAGCTCCCGATGAGATTGCAACGAAAAACAAGCGCGTAGTATCAAGCGGGGACGTTATGAGAGCGAGAGGACTGGACTCTCTCCAGGCCAGCGTGTGTGTGTTAGGATAATCAGAACTAGTTGGAGGGGTGGGAACCAAAAAACAAGGTCGCTGCGATGCAACACGAGCGCTACCTAAGGCAATTCGGTCACTTGAGCTCAGAGTGGGATTGGCGCAGCGCAGCGTGCGACTGGACTTGGTGAGGAGCGGAAGGCCGTCCCACATCAGTGTGCGACCGCTGTGAGATTTGAGTATTTTGGCCTAGAATTTTGCCTAGTCATTTTCTTTTCTTTGTGAATATTTTGGAATATCTTTTTGTCATATGTGTGTATTTTTTGTCAAATGTTTTGTTGTGTTTTGCTTCATATTTTTGCGAATATTTCTGGGGTGTTTACAACTATTACATATATTTGCCTTATATTTGGGTATTTTTCATCTACTACTGTAGAATTATTTTCCCAAAGAATTAGCTTTTGTAATATTTATCCTTGTATTTTTTTCCAATATTTTTGGTGTAATATTTTGGTATTTTTCCTCAGTATTTATTTCCTACTGTCTAGTTTTCTTCGCAAATATTTATGTATTTTTATGAATATGGAATCTATTTTTGTCGAATATTTGTGTTTGTTGCTTAATGTTTTCCTAATATGTTTTGTGTAACATTTTGTGTAGTATTTTTGTTAATATTTGTGTATGTGCTTTACAAAAATATTTTTTTTGTCTAATTGCAGATTGTTTTTGGCCAAATATTGTATTTTAATTTGCTTTTCCCTAAGAATGTGTTTTATACTTTTATTACTTTTTTTTTTTTTATTTCCTTTTTGCCTAATACTGTATTTTGGAGTTCATTTGAGGTTCATCCCAGCTCTACGCTTACGTGTTCAGAAATGTCCAAAAGCTGGCACATGGGGGGCGGCGGGTGTGTGTGTGGGTTGACGTTTCGGGTTTACTAAATTCTGCGTAAAAGGCAAAGTTGGCTTCTGCTACGGCATTTTGCGGGATCTCTGTGTGGAAAACGTGTTTGAATGCACCCATGAAAAAAAGGACAGCGCATCTCATTTGCACGACAGATGACATCTAGTTTTGTGGTGCTGAAGAGCAGGAAGCGTGTGTGAAAAGGAACATTGTTTGTTTCAGAGATCCAACGGCCTTTGTGATGCCACTTTTACATTAAGCAGCCGGCCAGCCCTGATTGTAATATTTCATCGGAATCGGAATAATAGCGGAACCTGTAAAGCAGGGCTCGCCAACGTCCGGCCTGGGGGCCATTTCAGGACCACAGCACTTAACATTAACAAAATCGGTTGCCACATATTCTTAGAAGTCAATTAAAAATGGCCAGCATAAGAAGGTAACAAGAAACTGTTGAAATAAATAGATATATATTTTTTTAATATTATAAAAAAAATAAGATTTTATTTAGATAAAATAATTTAATATATTTTCATAACACATATATCACACTTTGTATTACATTATTAATAATAATAAATATCGGATGTTAAAATACAGTATGTCACACTATTTGTTATTAAATGTAAAACTATAACAAACAAAAAAATCTGATTACAATGTCCAATTATTTTTAAATTCAGAAATCTTAGAAATTAGGAGTAAAAAGGTTAAACATTCCAAAATTACATTAAAAAATTTTAAAAATAACAAAAAATGTTGCATTTTCCAAAACAGCGCACTATTATTTTTAAGTTAAAAATGTCAAACTTAATACTTTTTAACAACAAATAATGAAATAAAATATATAAATGTTGAATGTTGCAAGGTATTAAAATATTTTTCTGATTTTTCTTAATTTAAAAAAAAAGGGTTTACTATATTTATATTGGGACATCGAATGTGACACGATATCAAACTTTTTTTTTTATCTGAAAAATAAAATGTTGCATGTTGGCAGACATAAAACTATTTTAATTAACATTTACACTGTGTTTATTATTTTTTAAATTTAAGACGTTGAATGTTACGATAGCCCACTTTTTGATAAAAAAACAAGAAATGTTTTACTCTCGTTACTTTAAAAATGTTGAACTAGCTTACGAAACTGACACTGTAAGGGCACAGAAATTCTGTGAAGAAGTACAACTTTGTGTACATTTCCGTTTAAAAACACCAAAGCAAAACAGCATTTTGTAGCAATAAGCCCCTTAGCGGCTGACTGAATAAAGTTAGCCGAGTTTACCTCGCGTTGAGCGGTCGGACTCGAACGGCCACTTTGACGTTGGCCATGCCGACGGCGGTGTGTCTCTCTTCGGCCTCAAACTCTGACAAAAGCACCCGACGGTGGACTCAAAAGGGTGTCGCCATAGCGGGACTCCGGACATGGTTCAGCCAAAAATCCGCTGTAGGTGGACGTGGCTGTGAGAACTCTCCCCTTCAAGCCGCTCCTCAAGCCATCTCGGTCGGCTTGAGTCGTCGTCGTCGTCGTCGTCGCACCTCCCCGCTGAGTGGCTCCGACCGTCAGACCGACGCTTTCAAACAGAGAAGCCCAGCTGCCGAACGTCCTGCTGGGATACGAAAGTCACAAGTGGGCGGGACGGAGGCCGGAGCCTTAACACAACACTGTAAGAAATGTTCACTTGCCGGACAATTCATTAGGGACACCTTAATAAAAAAAAAAAAAAAAAAAAAAGATGCAATAACAGGATGTGCCTTTAAAAATTATTTTTGAATATTGTTCTTTTATGTTTGAATTGTAATAAATCATTCGGTTTGGAGAATGTGTATTTCTATCAATGAAATGCAGTTTTTAACGTTCTATAATTGCTGCATTTATGCAATGTATTATTTTTAATTTACATTTTATTATATTTAATGTTTAATGTTTAACTTTATTTTTACATTTTATAAAATATTTGTGTGTATGATTTATTTTAGTTTTATTCATACTTTGCATAACATTTGTATGCCTTTTTGTATGCTTTCTTGTAGTAATAGAATCAGCAGGACACAAAATTGATGGAAAGATAAAATAATTTAATTATTTGGTTTGAACCTTTTTTTTAATTATTATTCATCTGATGCATTTTTTTTTTACATCGTAGTTAAAATTTTTATTATTGTATTTATTTATTTTTTTTCCTGTTGAGTTTGCATCCTAAATTTTTTGTAGGTGTGAATTCTTGTCTTAAACGTGTCCAACCATTGGCCAGCAACCAGTACAGGGTGTACGGTAACTGATTCACCTAACACTGTTGAGTAAGGCTCATTTTTGATAACACTGCAGCTCTGCTTACCTTTTGAAATGATATTGCTTCGGCCACCAGCAGTGGTTCTTCTGCCTAACTGATCACGTCATTAGTGGAAAAATAATTTTAATTAGCCCCACTGTAAGGTAATGATGGGGGCGTATTTGCTCAGACTCATCTTCAGAAATTGCAGATAACTAAAGATTTATTTGGTTGTATAATTTTACACTCATTGGGCGGGCAGCCACACAACTATTTGTATACAAACATTAACACTTTGCCATAATAGGACTTACTTCAAACAAAGGACATTAATGAAGATGAGATGAAAACATTAACCAGAGTTCCTCTTTATTATTAATATAACTTTCATTATCATGCTGGGTGACAAAATATTCATTTTTTTCTTTACAAAAAAAAAAGCAGCAGCATCAAAACAGGAAAATGGTGAACAAATGTGTCACATTCATGTAAGGACTTGCAAGTCAAAGTGCTACATTGACAAAATCATATATGTGTGTGTGTATGTATATGTTTTGCAAGACGACCAAGAACAAGAGGGAAGCATAAAATTTGAGTCGTTTCAGTCTTTTTCCTGCCTTTTGGCTTTTTGTCATGTGGCGCCCTCTAGAGTCCGTTTAGACAGCTGCAGCAGGTCCATTTGACTGGGCAGCGATGAGGAGACGTTATCGTGTTCAAACTTCTCCATTAGCTCCTGTGTGGTTTAAAAAAAAAAAAAAAGACGAAGGAAAATGAACATGATAGATTGCGGGGGGGGGGGGTGTAGGAAAAAAAAAAAACTCACTGGCGGCACGGTCTGCTTTGCCAATTTGGTCCAGTGAGAGACGAGCTCCTCCTCGGACAAGAGGCCTCGGTCAATCAGCCTCCTCACCACATACAAGTAGTTGTTCCACTTAATAATAACAACAATAGTAAGTATAAAAATAATGACAATAATAAATTAGATTTGTATAGCACTTTTCTTAGTACTCAAAGATGCTCAACCTAAAATGAGAGTAGGTAAACAAATCGTAGGTAGGGATAAGAAAGAAAGAAATATGAATGACCTGATTTCAGGCCTCTCAGCAGAAAAAAGTCTGGCGGTCAGAAATGCGTGGATGATTTTAATTCATATTTCACATCTTTACTGAGGCACCCCAGAGGCAACATTACATCCCGAATACTAGAAATAGCTGGTTTGGTAAAATACGGCACCGCTTCTCTCGCCCAAAGGCAGCGGGGTTAGGCTGCAGCTCAGCGCCACAGAAAATGGAAGGATGCGTGTTGTTAGGACAGTACCTCGCCGTCTCCAGCCTTCAGCACGGCGGTGACGGCTAGCGGGGTGAAGAGCAGGTGGAGGGGGGCGCAGCAACAGTTGTCTCGCTCCCAAAGCTCGCCCAGCTGCTCCAGCAGCGCTCTGACGCAAGGCTCGGACTCGTCGCCGCCTGACCGAGGCGCGAGAGGCAGCTCTGCAGACACTGAACACACACAAGAGGTTTTTTTGTTGTTCTTTGGGTGGAAGCGCAGCGCTTTCATTCCAATCTTTAAGAACTAATCATTATTTATAGAGAAAATATACAAAAATGTTAATATAAATCAAATCTAAATTGTATTTGCACAACTATTCTAGATATACATTGGATATTAAAATGCAGTATATATTATTCGAGTTAATAATAATTATTCATTCTTTACAACTTTGCATTCACTGATATTTATTTTGGTTACAAAAAAAACAGGAAAAAGATTTGGGGTAAAACAGAATCTAACAAAAATATTATAAAATAGTTTTTTTGTCAAAATAAAGTTGCCCCAAAATAAAGTAATATATGAATGTGCACAATCATTTTATAACAAAGCCTCTCTGCAGTTGAGTAAATACATTTTAAATGGGGTTGGTTATTATTGCGGAATTACATTTTTAATTTACACATTTTTAGTTTTTCTTCAGACATCAATTTAATTAAGAATCATGTTAGCAGTGGAAAAAAAAAACATTATTACTGTTATAAAATGTGTTTATTATAAATAAAGGCAAAATAATGAATTTTTATGACATGTCATTTCAATTAAGAATCAGTGTGGAATTTTTAAATACGCCTGAAACTGTTTAATTGTATGTTTTCTATTCATCATTTGTGTAAAAAAACTAATGTACAATAAAATGTGCTTAAGATTCTTTTCATTTTATGTCAGTAAGCCAAGGCCTTTTATGACATGTCATTTCAATGAAGAATCATTCTGTAATTTTCAACTGAAATAGATATTTCAAATTTTAAGAAAAAACAAGTATGTCAAAAGTGAAACACAAACTATATATACTTTACAAAAAAAGTATGTTTATTTTGAAGTATAGATTTGTTTAGTAAAAATAAAGGCAAAATGAGGAAGTTCTGGGAAATGAAGAAATCCTTTTCAAGGCATAATTGTCAGTCTCACCCAGCTTGCAGGCCAGCAGGACAGTGGAGTTGAGCAGCATCTGCTCTGACACGGCTGTTAAGAACTAAACGCCAGGGGATTAACACAAGTTTTTGGATTGAAAGTGCCGAAGAACAATCCATCCGGCGTGGCTGTGTGCGCTTGTACCTTTTTGCAGACCAGTGTGTCTCCCACTCTCCAGAAGAGCGTTTGGAGCTGAGAGCCGCTCGGCAGCTCCTCGTCCGTCCTGGGGCCCGCGGCCACGCTCAGCAAGTCCTTCGAGGGGTGATGTCGTTCAGAAGACAAATATTTGCCACGTGTTTTGAAGAAGAAAACTAGCACGCTACATCTGTGTACTTTATAAAAACATACAACACTTCCATAAAATGTCAACAACTGACACTTTGCGCATCATGATTTCATGCATTTATTGTGCGGCTCCTTCTGGTATGCGTGCCTTGGCCACCAGGGGGGCAGTATAATGCATATGTACAGGTACATATAAACACAAAGAAGACGGTCACAACTGCTCTGTGAGATGCAGTAATAATCGTGGTTTTTCCACAGTGGCTAAAGAATACGGGCACATCTCAATAAATTAGAATACAGTAGAAAAGTACATTTATTTCAGTACTCATACATGATATAGATTCATTAAACAGAGCAAATTCCTGCCTAATTTCCACATTAACTCATTCACTGCCAGCCTTCCCTGTTCACATGGATATTTGACTTCTAAAGCCATCAATGCTAGCCAGTCTATGGGGTTTTGTATTAGGTGTTAACATTAAGCTAGCAGACTTTTCTCAAATTTATGTGGCTTTGTTAAATGTGTAATTCTTGCCGTTTTACGTTGAGTTTGACACTAAGCAGCTTAAAGTGGGCACTTGGCCTCTTTTTGGAAGAATTGTTCACCATCTGCTACTTGTGAAGTTTTCTGCTACCATCGTGCGCTCGGAAAGTAAATTATTTGCACCCAACTCGGGACAAAAAAGAAATAAATAAAAATGGCCAAGCGACGGCTCGTATCTCGAAAAAAGTAAGGTCACTCGTAAGTCGAGGCGCCGCTGCATTCATGTCATACCTTGATTGCGATGAGGACATCAGAGGGCAGTGAGGCGTTGTGGGTGCAGTAAGGCGGGCAGGACGTCACTCTGGCGCCCCCTGGCTTCCTCTTGGGCGTGAGCGGCGGGCCCAGCTCATCCGAGGAGTCGGCAGTCAAGGTCTTGATCGCGCGCTCGCACCTGCACTTCCATTCTCGGCGGATGAGCGCTGAAGGGAAGAAGTGAGGCGGTTTATCTGGCGAACAGATAGATGCGCACGCATGAGGTAAGCGTACCCGTGATGTTCGCCGAGAGCCAGCTGCAGGCTTTTTCTGTGGCCAGGTGTATGGTGATGTTTTCAGACGTGGCCAGCACCTGGGGGGAGGGGGGAACTTACATTCAAGCCACTGTATAAGAAAATATTGTTTCTTAAAATAAGCTAAGGCTTTTGATAACAAGCAATTCTTATTTAGAATCATACGGTTGAGAAAGTAAATATCAAAATAGTTTTTTTTTTTTTTTTTACTTTATTGTATATTTTAAATTTTAATTCTGACATCGTTCTAATTAGGAATTACTATGTGGGGAAAAAAATATGTACAAATATTAAGGAAAATTAGGACTTTTTAGCTAAGCCCCTTTACAGTATAAGGCCTTTTATGACATGTCATTTCAACTACCAATAATTGTGCAAAAAGAAATGTTTTTTAACTATCCATCCATCCATTTTCAACACCGCTTATCCTGGTTAGGGTTGCGGGACGCTGGAGCCTATCCCAGCTGACTTTGGGCGAACTACACCCTACACCTTGAACTGGTCGCCAGTCAGTCACAGGGCACATACAGACACAGACAACCATTCGCACTCACATTCACACCGTCACTGAGTGGGAACTGAACCCACGCTGCCTGCACCAAAGTCAGGCGAGTGTACCACTACACCATCAATGTTTTTTAACGATACTTTTTTTTTTGTTTGTTTGTTTAATCTATTTTTCACTAATCATTATTTTCGAAAAAAATATGCACCGGTACATTATAGGAGGAAATGGAGATTTTGTTATTTTATTTAATTTTTATTTTTTATTTTAATTTTTTTTAAGTGAATGCCTTTTATGATGTCATTTAAATTAAGTTTGTGTGAGAAAAACATAATGGTATATACACATACATAAATATGAATACATACTGGATTTTTTTTTTCTTGTTTTCGGGACTTTTTAGTCATTGACTTACAGCAGGGGAGGTCTCATCAGGAAGCAAAATACGTATGGCTTCTGGACTCTTTTCACAGCAAAATCTGCAGAATATTAAAGCCAGAGATCGATTCCAAGAAACTATGACATGATGTGTTGAAAATGTAAATAAAATAAAAAATAAAAAAAAAGAAAGAAAAAACCAACAACTAATAACTTGTGGTACCTGGTGGCTCTGTTCAGGGAGTCCAGTCCCGCCTCACACAGCTGAGCGCAGATGGACTCGTTCAGTTTGGACGGGTTGGCTTTGGGTGATGATTCCAGTCCGTCTCTGAGCATCTTCTCCCCTCTTTCCACCAACTCGCTCACTAACGTTGCCCTGCGAAAAAACAACCTTATACATAACAAAACACCAACTCATGGAAATAGTACAGTAAACCCTCGCCAGTTCGCAAATGTTTCTGTAGAACATCAACTTTTGGCTATTTGCCCCTATCGCTCCATTCTTTAATCCGGTTCACACATTTATTGTAAATAATTGAAAAAATACCATTAAAACAATTATTTTAATACATTTAACATTTGTGTATACGTTTTATGAATTGATTAATAACTACATTTATTCTAAATAGTAGGATAACAAAACAAAAATGAAGCATTTTTTAATTATTAAAATAACATGGCCGACTATAAGCAGAAGCTGTCCCGTCTGTCTGTACAAACTATTCGTAACTTTTCACTCTTCGCATTGGGTCTCGGTCCCTTAACCTCCGCGAATAGCGAGGGTTCGCCACGATTCAAACACTCTGACACCAACTTCATGTGTTTTACAGCGTTGGAGCCGACCCGCTCGGCCACAAACTCCACCGTGCGGCGCAGAGACGGCGGCTGGTTGTGGAAGAAAGCCTGCTCCAGGTCCGCCTGCAGCTTCTGCTGCGAGCGCTCGCCGCCGCCCGGCGCGTCCCGGGGCTCGGCCGACGTCGGCGTGATCTTGCGGACGACGCCGCCGCCCTTGGCGCTGCTCCCCGACACGAAGGCGGCGAGGAGCTTGCGGAACTCGCCTGGCGACAGCGAAAGGAAAGGCTGCTGACGCGCAAAACACGGGACCAAGGGGTGGGACAAACGGGAATAGTACTCACCGAGAAAGGGACAGCATGTGTAGAGGAGCTGCTGGTCCACCAGGGGGATGCAGTCCTGTAAATAGACACCACACACAAGGTATTTACCTCCTCCTATTTTCCGGCCACTTCTGGCTCTGAAATCTCTGCAGTCATCCATCAATCCATTTTCTTTATCGCTTATCCTCACTAGGGTCATGGGTGAGCTTGGGCCTATCCTGTATATGCGTTTCATGCTGCACATACAGTTAAGTACACTGTACTTTAGCACATTTATTAAACCGTTAAAAAGATAAATTAATCAATGTAATGTAAAAGAAACTACCACCTAAATTCATCTTTTTCACAAAGTGAGTTAATGACACTTATAGACCTGCGAAAATATATTTTTGGGGGGTGATTACGACGAATGACACTGTACTAAAATGGCGTCCAGGCCACGAATGTGTCGAAAATGTTTGCCGAGCGTCTGGAATGAGTTTCATCCCCCGACTTACGAGTCCTGCAGCATTGGCGCTGCTCTCCTCCAGCTCGGCCACCTCGGTGAAGTCACTGGTGAAGAACACATCCTCGGGGATTACCGGGATCTGTTACATGCAAGAAGGTATATTAAGCGGTACATTCGTATTCGTGGCTGTGATGCGTGCTACTTCAAAGCATGCAGGGAGCCGACTACCTGGAAGAGCCATCCCAGTACAGACACCATCAGCAGTTTGTTTAGGTAAGACGTCTCTTCGCATCTGCTCAGAATCATTTTCCTTAAGTCACACATAAAAATAGAAAAATATGAGAAAAAAAATATATTAAACTGCAACAAAAAAGTACAGAAATCGAGAGGGGGAAATAAACAAAATACTAGACAAACAATATACAATTGGGAGGGCGGGGGGGGGACAAAAACGGACTAATACATAAAAAAAAACAAAAAAAAAACATGAAAAATACGCAAATTAAGACAAATAGAAACATATTCAAAACAATTGACAAAATAAGAATATATTAGAAAATAATACCAAATTACACAAAAAATACAGACGTAGATTTACAAAATGTACAAATATGACAATATGCGAAAAAAGCAAAATTACAAAAATTATACCAAATATAACAAAGAAAAAGGAAATATATATTATACATATATATATATATATATATATATTAGAAAAAAGTAAAACATATTAGAGAATAATAATGGAAAATTTTAGATTAAAATAGAAAAATAACAGATGAAAAATGCAAAATAATTAGAATAAAATACATAAAGAAATTTGACCAAAATGTTAATAAATAACAAATAGACTTTTTTAAAATACACAAATATGACAAAAATATGAGGAAAAAAAAACTTTGCGCTAGACGAGGCGTGGCGTCTCAACTCTCACTGTGATGCAAAACAATAGGAGTCAAACACTTGCATTCTTACAGTGTACCTAATAAAGTGTCCGGTGCATCGGAATGCCATGAATACCTGTAGAGGAGACACAGCGTGCTCAGGACCGCCCTGTAGCCGAGCAGCAGCGGCCCGGTGAAGTCCAACATGGACAGGAACTCCACCAGCCAGGGCACCGTCAAGATGGTGCGCCTGCGCCTCATGCTGTTCCTCAGCACGCCGCACACGTCAAGCACAGGAACGCTCTGTTCATGTACGATATACTACTATAAATTAAAAGAGTTCATGTCTGAAGCTTTTATTCAAATTAACGCAGATGGTTTCGGTGTTCTGGAAAGGTTTGAGGAATGTTAAAATGCTGCAATGTTGAAGGACGACATTTTGAGCATTTACAAGAGTAAATTGTGTTTAACAAACGTAATTCTAATGAATAGGTGTAAAAGAAATGAAATGGAAAAAAATAAGTGCAATCCTTCCTTACGGCCCTACCTGTCTGTACACATTATTGTAATAGAAAGAAGTTCAATAAGCCCAAAAGGACTGATTTGGATTTTCCGTGACCATCGCGGTGCATTCAAGTCCATCCGTTTGTGAGCACAGACTAAAAACATAGACTGCGACGTTAGCTTCAGGAGCTAGCCACTTTTACCTTGCTGCGCAGGGCGACCGCCGCCTCCTGAATCTCCCTCGACGGCTTTTCGGCCGTCTGGTACGGCAGGAAGGAGATGAAGCCCAAGAACTTGGCCAAGAGTCGAGCCAGGAGGAGCACCGAGGCGAAGCGCTGTTTCTCGTCCTGACGGGAGGTCCGCGCCGCACAGTCAGCTTGAACGGTGCGTGCTTTTAATTCACGGGCGTCGTGCCGACGCGTACCTGCTGCTCCATGTCCCCGTCGCCGCCCTCCTCTTCGGCCTCTTCCCCTTGTTCTCCGACGGGAGCGGGAGGACTCAAGATGGAGACTTCGTCCAGCTGAAGGAGTTGACGACACAAGTTGTCCTGCAGGTGCTGGCTCAGCTGACAGCTGGTATGAAGTCAATAAAGATTTTCTTTTACAAAATACAACCAAGACAGAAGATTCTCAACTCGTGGGGGGTTTGGACGTAGCTTATCAAAAATAGCACCGCTAATAACAATACATTTCAAATGACACTTTACAGATATTCAGTTATCAGAAAGCAATGAGAAGAAAATGTGCGTCCATTTTCATTGTATTTATATAACATATTAACAATACAATAAGTAAGTATTACGTTTTAGGAGATAATTCAGGTCTTCTTTGTGCAGTTCTTATTTTTCTTTTATACTGTATATATTTATAAATCTTTTGTAATTTGTCTTTTTGGTATTTAAATGTTTAATTTTATGAGGTTTATATGATGTATTTCATTATAAATCTTTCTTTTTATAATTACTTGATGTGCACGTGTTACTATATAACAATGCATTTGTTTTTTATTGGATTAATATTCATTGAAACTTTTTTTAAATTGTTTTAAATTACAAATTTAAGGTGCATGTCTTTTTTAATTTGTAGTTTTTATATTTGTCATTTTTAGATTTATATTCTTAACCTACATAATTGACTTTTTTGGTATTTATTAGTATATATTGTTACTTTCAATTTTATAAATATTATACATTTTAGTGTTATATTTTTTCATTCCATAATAACCTTTGTATGATACTTTTATTTAAATATTTTTTTAAAAGCAATTAGTCATTTCACTTTAAAATATACAGTGAAATATTTTTTTTCCACAATATTCACCTGCATATAGATTTTTTGCCTTTCCTAATTTGCAACTTTGATATCTCTTTTAAACTGTATTCATTTTTATACATGAAGTTATCACATCGTAAATGTAAATATGTCTATTTTATATATATAATGAAACTTGATTGGTTTTGCGTCTACTTAAGTGGGTCGTGACTTAAGTGGGAGGTGCCTAAATGGCCACTGAAACATGTGGGTTATATATCGGTATTATACGTATATTAGTGTGAATGCGGCATGTCAATAACCTCGCAGTATGAGCTCAGTATGTCTTACCAACTGGCCGCTTGCAGAAAGTCCCGGAAGAACTCCTGTTGGCCGGGAAAGGACGGCGGCGGGCACGGGCCGCCGACGCCGTGGGGCTGGATCAGACGCTCCTCCAGACGCTTCAGGCGGCCCAGGCCGTCGGCTCCCAGCATGCCGAGCAGGTCGGCGTCGGGGGTGTCGCCGCTTGAGCCGTTAACACGAGGCCCTTTGCACATCTAAGCACGGGAGTACGACTTTGTAGTTGATGAATATTCGAGCTAATGAGATTGGAATGCGTGGACCTGCCTGAACGAGCTGCTTCAGGAAGAGACGAGCAAAGTGCGAATGACTTCCAGCGGCGGTCAGCTGACTCATCATTCCTCTGAGACACCGGCCCCACACAAAAAAAAAATTAATTAAAATAAAGAGTAAGATTAGTGTAAAACGCCACAAAAACTAAAGGGCAATCAAAGACTTTGACCTGCCTGATGCGACACCCGAGGGCGACGTCGAAGATCCAGCCGGGCTCCTTGTGGAAGTCCTCCCACTCTCGCAGCACCTCGTAAAAAATGTCTCTGAGATAAAAGGAAAGTCAATCAATCAATCTGCAACATGACCATGAGGACATATTAAGTGTGTATTTTTTTGTTTGATAGAAAATCTGATTCTGATAGCAGTTTCCTTTTAAATATCATTAAATCTGTTAGTTTACAGTAAATCCGTTATATTTTTCACATTTTGTTCCCCTACCGTACCCAATATGAGCCAAACAGTCACCTTAAAACCAAACTAGGTAGCATACCGTGATTTTAACACCCCGTGTAAATTCCCACAAAATCTTATTTCCCACAGAAAGTTTCCAACTATGAAAAATTCAAGTAATCTTGTAAGCTTATCTACAATCTAGTAGATACCTTTGCTTTTTGAACGTGTGGAAGGCCTTGTCACTGATGAAGTTGAAGCGATTGTCTGTGGCAGGCTGGAAAGGCACCGAGTGGATGAACGTGGAAACGCAGGGAGAGAGCTGGAAGACATTGAGCTGGAAAATTAATCTTCCGTCATTCGAATCATCGTGTAGTTTTAAGTACGGATGCAAATCAGTGTGCTACCCTGGCTGTGCTTCGGTCCTGGGCCTGACTCAAACGATCCCTGAGGCGCGGCGAGAACGACGCCACTCTCTCGTTCTCGGCCAGGAGACGCAACGTGCATTTGTCCAGGTGAGCCAACAACCTACAAAAAAAAAAAAAAAAAGTACTAGACAAATATGGCTGGGAGTTGGTTAATTTAGTCAACTGCATGTGGAGAGGAGGTGTACACGTATGAATTAAAAATGAGCAAAAACAAAGTTGTGTTTTTTTTTTTTTTTTATCAACAAAGACCTCAAGTTTTATCGCACAATCTGGACAAGTGTACCATTACACCCCTCGTACTGTATGTATGAAGATGAAAACTCACTGATATTGATTTTCCAGCACCTTCACTGCAAAGTAGACACAGTTGTGCACTTGTCTCAAGTAGCGTCTCTCCAGCACATCTATAAAAATGCGCCAAACGGAACAAGATTTTTTTCTTTTTTCATTCAAAATAATGTGGTCAATTACAGTGCAGCTACCTGAGTTGAGCACACATACACTCCCTTCCTCCTCCTCATTGTCATCATTGGTGTCAAAAGTATTAGGAGATCGAGACGTGAGCAGCTGCATCACAAAGAAGAGCTCCAGAAAAATGTTTGGCACCAGATTTTCTGAAAAACATTTTTTAAAAATGGTTTGGTTTTTTTTGTCCCCCTCACTTTCTTTGCTGATCTGGCAGCCACTTGAGGTTCACTCACCAGAAATGCAGGCACAGTACAGCTCAGCCAACACGTCCAAATCCGAGGCCGCCGTGACCTTAGACGGTTCAGGACAGGGCGTCTGCTGGTCCGGCGTCACCTTGGAGCCGACCACTCGGACCACACACTTGGTCGTCGTGCACGGCTCCGCTGAGGCCGGCGGAGGAGAGCATGTCTGCTGGGCTCGTTTGGACCTGGAGACAGGAGTCAAGAATTACACTCACCAGCCATATAATTAGGTACACCTCCACTCATCTGATGAGACCTAATAATAGGCCTGTGTCAGAAAGTTTGCCTTTATAAAGAGACATACAAGGTTACTTTAGTCGAGACAAGGCATACAGATAATTATGAATGTTATGATCTCTAGATATATCTGTATCTAAATATACATATATTTTTTAATTCTATTAAAACTGTATACAAATGATTGCTACTTCAAATAAAATATGTATTACATAATAAACGTGTCACAATTATTTTAAAATGAAGAAAAATAGTCCTGTTGTTTTCTCTGTAAAAATTTGGTGATAATTTGGAGATACTGTGTTTTTATTGCATTTTTTTACTATAATTATCATATACAGGTAAATGATCAGCAAAAAAAAAAAAAACATTTTTATAATATTTTATAAAACAAAATTTCTATTTTTCCACAAAAAGCGGCAATATATTTAAATATTTTTGCTTTTATCCCCGAAATTAAGAAGTAAAAGTAAAACAAATTCAGTGGACAGTGAGTTTTTTTTCTTTTTTATCCCAAAATATGAAAACAATATTTTTTTGAAAACGTGAGACATACATTTTCACTGGACAGAGACAACGTTTTTATTTTGTATTGTATTACACTATTATATATATTTTCAAAACAATGTCTTTTTTTTTATATATAGATTTTTAATTTCTTTTCCTACAACTAACTGCTACTCTTAAAATAATATATATCGGTACAATATATACAATGACGCATTGCGTTTTCTTTTCATAAAGTAAATAAATAAATAAATAAATACAATACAGTGTTTGGGGATTAAATATATATATATATATCAAATTCTGAGATGCATGTTTTTTACTCTACAGCTAGAATATAGCAATATATATTGCATTACGGTATGATATATTGTGAGTAATTTCTCAGTATTGTATTTGGAGAAATGGGCCATTATAAATGAATATTCCAAACAAAAGAATTAAGCTATTGTTTTTCTCTCCTCAGGTTCAACTGAGGCCCCCGCAGCTAGCAGAGCTGAGGCCGTGCTTACTTTTCTCTCTTGAGCAGCTCCCTCTCCTCCATCAGGCCGTGGGGGCTGACCGCTGTCACCGACCTGTCGGGCTTCTCCACTGCCACTCCCGTCGGCGGCGACGACGGGCTGGGAGCTTTGGCGAACGGTGTTGAGGTGAAGCACGTCTTCGGCTTGGAATGCGACCGCTCAGCGCTTACCGGCGTCGGATTTATTCTTCTGGATGGTTTGCTCCCCCTGGAGGACAGAAAGTGACAGATTTCAAAGGGGATATTTTTTTGTAAATGGACTTTTCCACCAAATGGCACTTTTATTGCTTTGGCCCGGGCACAAAAACACCCTGTAGCCGAGATATTCAGCCAATAATAAAGGATAGGTTCTAAAAATATATATGTTGTTTAATTTCAAATTGCCCGTAGGTGCGAATGTGAGCGCAAATGGTTGTTTGTTTCTATGTGCCCTGCGATTGGCTGGCGAAAGGTTCAGGGTGTACCCCCGCCTCCCGCCCGAAGATAGCTGGGATAGGCTCCAGCACGCCCGCGACCCGTGTGAGGAGAAGGTGGTAAAGAAAATGGATGGATGGATGGATGGATGTATTGGTAATAATCTTTTTACAGCTGTCAGAGAGAGTTTCAGCTGCTTAAATTAAAATGTAATGCTTGTCCATGGCCAGCAGAGGGTATATCCACTTCTTAAAATCAAAATTGCATAATTCCTTTGGGCCATTAGAGTGCACTCTTTTGAAAACTTGCGAGTATTTTGCGAAATTGCTAAACTTTTACAAAAATCGATAAATGTTTCAGTCTGGTAGATAGAACAAAAAAAATATATATAAAATCATGCGTTGAGTTTAGAATGAAACCCATTTTGCACAAATGGTATGATTATTATCCAGTAAGTAAAAAAGAACTTAAAAAATTTGCCTACCTGGGAACAGTATAAAAATGTGTAAAAGACTCACGCGGGGGAAACAGAAGACGAGCCAACGGGCGGGAAATCCTCCAAGTTGTTGAAATTAAGCTGACCCAGAGACGGAGGGGAAACCTGCTCATTGGGCCCGCCGAAGGCAGCTCCTCTGCTGCTTCTACTCCCGTTGTCATCAACGTGATGCGCCGCTCGCCCTCCTCCCACGTGCCTCCCCGCGCCATTCCCGCTCCTCCTGCGGCTCTTCGTAAGCTCCGGGGAAGACAGCACGTAGTCCCCGAGACTGATCCTCTGGCTCGGCCTCCGGTCCGACCCGGAAGGCCTGCACGCCGGGCTCCATGTGGTGGAAAAGGACGGGCTGCTGACATGACTCAGGCCCGACTCGGACCCCGGAGACGCAGTGGGGGAAAACAGCTGCACCCGGCTGGCGCCGCGAAAGCCGGCGCCCGCCGTCCTGCAGGCCCTCTTCTCGGCGAAGCCTTGCGAGGAGGCGGCGGGCCTGGGCCGGGTGGGGGTCTTGGCAGGGGTGGCGGGGCCATGGGTAAGGGCCTGGCTACTTTGATCTCGCAGGAAGTTCAGCAAGAACGGGATGAATTCCTGCTTATGGATCGTCAACTCCGGATCGCTGAAAGCCAACCGGTCGCTATCCTGCTAGCGAGAAAAAAGAAACCCTTTTACTCACATATGCAAAAACTGGTGCATTAGAGGTACAAAATGGCATTCTTGACTAATACATTAAGTACCTAAAAGTCATAGGAAAGCTAACGAAACTAGCATCCATGTAGTGTATAGCAGCTATAAACCTTCAAGCAACAGATTTTTTAAAACCAACTATGCAGTGGCATAAATATAACAATGCTCCCAGGCATCAACCGCATTTTTTATCCTCTGCAAAAAATGACTAATATTACTGTAGCTGTTCGAGCAGTTGTGACCGTCTTCTTCAAGTATATACATGTATATATTAGACTGCCCCCTGGTGGCCATGGCACGCACACCAGAAGGAAACGCACAATGTATTGAAGGGTGAAATAATGAAGCATAAACTGTTTAATTCTTTACATTCTGTTTTATCGTGGTATTACATTATGTTTGGATGAAGTACAAAACTGTAGGCTGCTATTTTTATAGGGGTCACAATTCATCAATTAGTCGACAACTAATTACATTAATCAAATTAAATTCATCAAATGAATTGACAATTATATTGATAATCGATTGAACGTTAAGAGCGATTAACTTTAAATGTCCAAACCCTTTGAATTCAGCCTCTCAAGTCTCAACAGTAAATCTTCTCTGATTTCTGTATTCATGAAATCCGTTTATCTTTTGTGTTGAATCAAAATAAGACATTTGCTGTATTGGGACTGTTGACAGTGGCTAATTTGAGCGAATAAGCCATCACTATCGAGAGAAAATGCCCGATTTGACAAAAGACACAACCAGTAAAAGGAAAATCATAATAATAAGTTTACTGTAAATGTATTTTGACTGATGACAGATCCCATTTCGGCGAGAGAGAAAAAATCCTCAACATCATAAAACAAACATTTTGCACGCTAATTTCACAACGCCGCATTGTTTAGCCGCATTAACCTCCAATAATAATAACAAAATCAACATTAAAAAGCGAATTTAGATATTTATAAAGAATTTTCGACCACAAATAACATAAATACCGGCGACTAAAGTGTGCATGTAACTGAATGGGACGAGTTACCGTTACCTTGCTTAGCTGCCTAGCTAAAAGTTTTGTTTACAATGCGGAGTGTGCTCATGTCACCCCCCTTGGACAAAATGTACGACACCGAACCCGAGTCGAGCGCGACACCGAAAGTGTTCGAGGGTATTTCCGACCCACCTGGACGTTCTTCAGCCAGTCCAAGACCTTGCAAAGGTCCACTTTCCTCGACAGCAGCGATTCCAAAAGAGCCGCCATTCTGAGCAGGCATGAATTGAGGAGGAGGGGGGCGGGGTCAGTAAACACGCATGCGCAACACTGTTTGTGACGTCGGGGACGCCTTCGACGTCTTCCAGATTCAAGGAAAAATACGTCATTATTGATTTTTGAATTCATATTAAATTTTATTTCTTGTCTTAAAACATTTAACATGGAAGCCATTGAATTAATAAATATTAGAGATTTTTTTAGTATGCATAATAACGTTTCAATTTTTCAATGATCTGTGGAGATTAAATAGCTTCAATTGATTCAAAATTCTTGAGTGCCTTTTTCAAAAAAAGATTATTGAAAATACACTGCGTTTTATTTGTTTTTAATAATGATCTAGATATGATCTATTAAAAATACCAATATTAATTTACTTATTAAATCATTTTTTGTTGATGTTATCCACTTATACATTGTATAAATCTTTCTGTATTAGGCATTACTGGATTACATTCTAACACTGATTGACATTGGAAAAAAAACATTGTACAAAAATTATTTCACTTCTTTGATACATTTAAATAGGTTTTGGAAAATGCATTTATTAAATATTATTTGCTTGTTGATGCAATCACAATACATTTTGATTTGTTTTATTTTTTTGTCTACATTAGTACATTTTAACTGTTATTGGCTTTGTAAAAAATACTGCACTACAAATTAATCTTGAAAAATGATTAATTCAATTATTCCAGCTCCGTAAATAGTTAAAGATATGTTCCGGTGAAAAAAAATATTTATGAAATTGTATAATTTGTTGACACATTCCATTAAATCTTTTTGGATTATTTTTTGTGGGATGCATCATTACATTTGAACCTACATTAGTTTTGTAAAAAAAAAAAACACTGTACAAACAAAAATGTCTATTAAAATATTAAATCTATTGAAAAAAACGATTTGTATCTTCTTACATTTTATCATTTATATTTCAATGAAACATTTGCTGGATTTTTTTGTACAATGCACATAACCTTGATTAGCATTGTAACAACTGTACTAAACATAGAATCTTTGTGTTTTATTATTATGCCTCCACAAATAATTTAAATAATAATTCAAGTGAAAAAATATTTTCTAGTAAAAATTGATTTTTTTTTTTTTTAACATGAAAAGGTAACGCCACAACTGTCTGATTATGCATGCGGAATGAGTATTTTATTCATAACCAGTTTAGAAAAATAAAATACAAAATAATTTCAAAAGGAAAAAAAACAAAAACAAAGAAAAATCACTGTACAAGGCATTGATATGATACAAATAAAATCATCAACATAAATAATTACAATTATATACAATGCAAAAGATGGTACATTCTTTCCCATGGAGACTTTTATGGATTAAAAGACACACATACACAATTAGTAATAAAAAATAAATACCCATTCAAATAACAGATGTCAATAATCATTAAAATGTCACGAAAAATAAATAAAACGTCAAGTATTTCATAAAAGTACAACAACCCCTTTCTAATCCGACAAACAAAATGCGCTAACGCTACGACTGCACGCCACTTGTGTACGCTAATAACGAAAAACGTGACGGTCTTTTCAAAGAAGCTGCTTTAGTGTTACTTCAAGCTAACTTCAGCTGTAGCCTGTTTAAAATGTGTCGGAGATTATTGTACAATGCGAAAAATGACCTTTTTGCGTCTCAGATGGGCCGGAGGAGAGGCGTACCGAAAGTCGACTGCCGAAAAAGCGGCCCGTTGGACGCCGACAAGCAGCTCCACACGCTCACGTGACCCTTCGGAGCATATGTCGTATCAAAATATTTGGCAACGTGATCCGTCTGTGCAGCCTATTTGAATAAGTCAAGAGGGAAAAACACAAATTGTGGGGGGTGTGGGGGGATGCAGTCCATTATTTAAAAAAATAAAATAAAATAAAATTTAAAAAAAGACAATCATACAAAGTCAGTGCAGAAAAATATGCCCCTTTTTCATTGTACGGTACCTACTCGGCTCCACTCGCTTTTGGCCTGATTTCCACCACAAAAACAAGGTACTATTTCTAGGACTACGTCAATCGGGGTTCCAAACCGATTGGTCGAGCAGATTCGTCGTCGTTAACATTTGAGGATATGGAGCCAGGAACAAACACACTAACATTAGCTTCGCTCGGTGCGGTGCCTTAAGTGCTGCGTGTGGACGCTGCGGCGTTGAACTCCATAGTCTCTGCTTTGCTGCCTCGCTCCATTTGCTAAATCCATTCCAATAAAATGAGTGTATTTCATCAAAAAGAGACCATCCCCATTGTACCTGAGCCTGCCTCAAATAACACACCTCCTTTCAGATCATTAAAAAAAATACCATGACGGTAATTATCTCATCCATTAACCGCGAAGTCCATTTTCTAATGCCATTGCTTGCCAAAACAGCAGCACCAACGGACCCCGTAAAACTCTGCAACATGATGTCCTCACTTCAAGGCATGGTCAGGTAGGCCCCAAATAATGTCAGTCACCCACTATTTACTGTTTAATTTTTGATAAGAAATCCAACTCAAATTTGCCGGACGAGAACCAGGTCACAGAATGTAAAATTGATCATCATCATGAAGTTTGCGCAAGAAGCTTTTGAACATGTTGGTCACAGTGAGGTAAAAAGATGCATCATATTTTGTCTTAGTAGTGGATTAAGCATGCGGGAATTAATTAACGTGGTGGGGGAGAAGAAGCTGTTCATCGTACAAGCGGAGAAGAAGCTTGAGTGCTGGAATTAAAACGTGGTTATCTTTTGCATGTCATTCCATTTTTTATCCCCCACTCGAGTGCTTATAATTCGGATGAGACGTTGGAATGAGCGTTGCTAAACTGTGTCATCCCATTCTGGCTTTTAAAATACAACACAGCTGGACAAAAAGTACCCGAATTGATGCCAGTGCCTGGAAAAATGAACTCATTAATCAGCAATTTTCTTGGTGTTGACTGCGCTTATCGATTCTACTGTTATTACAAGGAATAACAAGTCGGCGAATTCAGTTCCTGTTTCTTAGCAACACAAGCCCCCTTCACACAAAGATCCTGCAAAATTGTAAGGCAAGACACCTGGCATTTATTCGCCTTTCACACAGGACTCGGCATTTGGCGCGACGTGTAAAATAAGTGTCGGATAGTGACAACTGCTTTCAGCGCAACAGGGTGGGAGAAGCGATTGTTGGCTGTTAAATTTCCCACCTTCGTCCTGGCATTTTCTGGAATTCCACTGCACACAAGCGCCTTTCTGGTACTACTTACAAATTGTGTGAAAGCGGCTTCTGTTACGACTACTACTGTTACTACGGAAGCAGAATATTTGCCAGGTCGACTCACCGGTAGCGTAAAAAGGGCTTCTGAGCTGAGTCAACCCATTCCCCGTTTGTACAGAAAGGCGACACGCAAAAATGCCAGCTTTCAGTTGGTGTGAAAGGGGCTGCTGTTACGAGCTCCAAAGTCAGAATATTGGTGCAACCACTTGACCACAAAAAAAGTGGATAAATCCCGGTTTGGACAGGCTGCATAAGGTAAAATGGACGACAGTAGGCACAGGAAGGTTCGTGTGTTTCCACGCACTAGACACGACTGATTGTATCTTCGTAACAATTTCTTTCCATTTAAGCATACGCGCAGAAACAAGAGACTTGTTTCAGCAATGAGAAGCGTCAAAATGTGTATTCTCGATGAATACAACTGTACACCGCGGAACGGCTTGGTCAAAAAAACCAGCCTGGCTATACTGAAACAGTCTCAATATGCAAACCGAGTGCATTAATACTAGTGATAAATAATTGACTATACACTGCGCTGTGGATGTGAAATAAATGAACAGAGAAGCGACTTACACAGTACGCTATACGCCGCAGTGATTCCCAACCACTAATGTGCCGCGGGAAATGATCCAATTTCATTGAGTTGGTCGGAAAATGATTCTTTACTACAAATAATGTTTCTTTGTTCAGCTATCTATGCCATCGACGTATAGTGACAGGCACAACAATGAAATGCTCTTCCCTTAGAGGTTTGTCCACGTTGCCATTCCTGCAACACAATAAGTCATTGCTTCCTGTCAGCATATGAGTTTTGTGTTCCGGATTGCTCGTATTCGCGTGTTTTGCGCTCTTTCTGAAATGCCTTCAGATGGCACAAGATTCCGCCAAGGCTCCGTGTGAACAAGAATCGGTGTTAATGAAGCACGCTGACTGAGAGACAAGCTGTGTATCTCGGGGAAGAGCTAGGTTTAGCCTGGGTTGTTAGTGGGTGTTAGAGCGTCTTCATCACATTGACATGCATGCGCACTTCCGGTGCATTTTGTTTTCCGATTCAAATCCGTCATCCCATTTTTATTTAAGGGTAAGTGTAAGATGAGTTTGAAATGATATTTGAATTACTGAATAACTTGTTTTTTGATGTTTTGTTTTGTTTTTTAACCGCAGCAGAGCTTAGTCCCCACTACTGGATCGATAATTTTTGTTTGGTGCTGTGGATGTTTCCCATGTAAAATATGTGCCTTGGCTCAATAAAGGTTGGGAAACACTGTGCTACAGTACCAACTACTGATCCTTGGAAAGGAAATAAAATTGCAGCTGCACTATTTTGTTATCCAACACGATAACATGAATATTAGAAAAGGTTACAGGACAAGAGGGCGGTATGAGGTTCGGAAAGACAAGGAGAGATACCGAAAACTGTTCTTTGTCCGCCTTCCGGGCAACTATCTGGCGAGCTTGCTGGAGCACTTGCCCTCCCGACTGCACCCTTTCCCCCTGGACAGCTGGAAGGCGGCGGCGCGGGCCTGACGGCCGCAGCACGTCTCCTGGTGGTGGTGGTAGAGGCGGCGCAGCGGAGGCGATCCGGAAAAGCTGGGCGGCGAGCGGCTGCGGCCCAGACAGCCCCCCGCTCCTCCGAAGCTGCCGCGGTGCTCTTGGCGGGACGGCGAGGAGCTGACGGAGCGCTGCAGCGAGGACGAGCTGCGAGGCGAGGCGCTGGAGCTGCGGACGTGGTGCGGCGAGCCGGTCAGGCTGCTGACGCCCGTCGTCCGGGAACCGGCGGAGGGAATCGAGGGGCGGTGGTGGGCCGCGGGAGAGCCGCGGGCTCCGTGCATTAGCTGAGCCAGGCAGGTCAGGAGGTCTGAATCGCTGGTGCTGCCCGCTCGGATGCGGTAGCGCCGGATCCTAGAGAGGAACAAAGGTTCAAAGGTCATTTCAAATGGAAACTTGGGACACACAAGAAACCTCAAATCCTGATCTGGGTACCTCCCATTGTCATAAAAGGACTAGAAAGCTATCCTAAGTTATCTTGGTTTGAAATCAATCCAGGCTACCGAAATCGCTAAAAGTCTGGTTGCAGTACTTCCTAATTTCTACAAATCTCAAATGAAACAAGCTGCAGAATCGCGCCCCCAGCAATTGTACCATTGGAAAGCCCCCGTCTAAAATTGTAACCAACGCCGGTTGGGGTTGGGACGGTATTGGAATGCTCACGTTGAGAATTACCTTGGTAAAATTTGGTTCCATCCCTGTAAGACCTTCTGTTCAAAAGTCATCTGAACAAAAAAAACCTGCAAAGTCCCTAAATCCTGGTCGGGGAACTTCCTAGCATTGTAGAAGTACACAATTTGTACCACTAGAAATCTCACATCTAAAATCGTCTGAGCGGAACAACGATTTGATCACTTTTCGACCTCCAGTGTCCCGGTTTTTTAATGCATTACAATGGGAAATGACAAAGACATGTTGAAGTACCTGCCCTCCACCGTGCTGCGGCATGGCGGCTTCCCAGGAGGCGGGCGGGGCAGGAACTGGGCGGCCAGCTGCTCGGCGGACGAGGCCAAGTGGACAGGCCGAGGGATCCTGCTCCGGCGGGACAGGGGGCTGGAGGACGACGACAAGGAGGCGTCCCCCTGGCGGTCCGAGCGTGAGCCCACGAGCGAGTCCTCCTCCTGGGAGCGGTCGGAGGCGGACGACGGCGGGTCCCTGGCGAGGGAGGCCACGGCAGCGGGGGGACGGCGGTCGGAGAAGGACGGCGAGGCGGAGGGGGACGGCAGCGGAGCCTGATTGCTGGCTTTCTTCAGCAGGAGCTTTTCTTTGGCCGAGCCTGCGGGCGGGGGTTCCAGCACGGGGATGCGACTCTGCCGGGGGCGAGGGGCGGAGGGGGAAACTCGGCTGCCCACATTTTCTGGGGCTGGATTGTCCTTCTCAGCGCAGGGAGGGCTTGGCGATCGGCGTCCGTTGGTCAAAGAAGGGCTGCGAGGCGAGTGGGGGGAGCTGCTTCGGCAGCTCGGCACCGGACTTGAGGCGTCCCCGTTGACCGGCGGCGTCCCCGGGGAGTCTCTGGTGGGCTCCGCTTTGGCTTCGTCACCCCCCTGCTGCGGGTGGGCGCTGTTCGACCCAGACGACGAGGACAGCCCTGACGGACGCTGAGCCGTCAACTGGAAGGGAGGGACGAACGGACAACACGTTTAAAGTTAATACGGCGTTAAACCGCCGGGGGAAAATGTGATTAATTGTTGGAAAAAAGGCTTCTTGCTGGGAGAGTACAACACGGTGTGGTGTCGGGCTCCAGCAAGTAGCCTGGTGAGGGAGGAAGAATTTGGAGACAAGTGAACCCCTGCTATTCACGTGGGATAGTGACCAAGCCCTGCCGCGAATAGCAGTAATGCGTGAGTAATTGACACCCTCCCCCAACATTTTGGTAACTGCCTACGGATGCCACAGAGGGCAGAAAAAGCACTTTTCTTTCTATTAGACAATGCAATGGCTTCACTAAATGAAGCTCCTCCCCTCCCCCCAACATAGTTCCTTGAGACCTAGATGCCAAAACATGGCGCCAAATAGTATTTTCATATTAGACATGGCTTTGGCCTGAGCACAGAATTGAAGAGGTGAGTTTATCAAGGAATAATGGTGAATACATTAATCCCCCACCCCTAAAAAAAATATGAGAAGAGGTGAATTTGTGAAAGGCCAACCTTGAACGGACAGTGGTTCACTGTAATCTGTTCATAAATTCACCTGTTTGCATTTTCTTCTTTGCAATCTTTCCTCACCTACTTGCTTACAAAACTCAACTATTTGCGTGTGTTTTTGTTTGTTTTGTACACTCTAAAATGCTACAAGACAGTGCCAAGGAGCAGGTCAATAGGAAAGTAGTCATTGGTGTCAAGGAAGTACGCTGAAGTGATAAATGAGAAATCTTGATGGGGGGACAAGCTTGGCACAGTACAAGTAAAATTGAACTACTTCAATTACTTTGTGTGATATTTACTGTTACTAAAAAAGGCAATGATAAACATTTTAAGGGGGTGCATCAATTACAGCGTCTCCTACTTGTTTGCCAATTTACATCATGTATTCGCTGAACTTTTTTAACCTTTATTTGCTGAAAAACTCTTCTGTATATCCAACATTGTTTTTTTTTTCAAAATCTAATCATCTCCAAAGTACTTATTTGTAAGGCTAACATTGCAAGACAAGTTTGAAATGACATCAAAGTGTTTTGGAAACATAGTTAGCGGTATTTTTGACAGTTTCAACTCCTAATATAGGCAATTACTAAAATTCTAAAGTGAATAACTATCTGTACTATAACGCCCTGTCTCATAGAAATGTAGTGCTTTGGCGCCATCTTGTCACATCCTTGTGCCGAGGACCTATGTTAAAGCGATGGGACTACCTTCTTATTAGACATGCAAAAGCGCTCTGTCTCATAGAAAAGTAGTGATTTGGCACCATCTTGTTGCATCTATTGGCATTTAAAAACCTTTTAAGGGGGAGGGCGTCAAGTAGTTTTTCGCTATTCGCGGCAGGGCTCGGTCCTTATCCCCCGCGAATAGTGAGGGCTTACTGTATTATATGTATATATATATATATATATATATATATATATATATATATATATATATATATATATATATATATATATATATATATATATATATATATATATATATATATATATATATATATATATATATATATATATATATATAAAAGGTTGGGGTTAGTAATAAATCGAGATTAGTTTGTCAATAAATGGTCATGCAGTACCATAGCTACCATTATCAGACACACAACACGTGCTATGGGGCATGGTGTCAGTAGTCAAGCTTGTGAGTGCTAAACCAGGGACAGGCGGACAGGAAAGGTTTGGTTTCACGCAACTTGGCAGGGGGCTTCAGTGAAGAGAGGGTGAGGAACAAATACAGGGAGAGAGAGAGGAAGAGGAAGATGGAGAGCACAAAGACGATCTGAAACAAAAGAGACCATGCGACCTGTGGTCATGAGTCGACATTCCAAACGCGCACACATGCTGCACTCGCACGTTATACTGTACACACACACGCACGCACACGCACACGCGCACACACACAAACACTTGTGTTCAGATCACTTGTAGCCATTAGAGCCATGCTGTCAATGCGTGAATGTCAGGGTTTCCGTGCATTAAAGGACAAAGAAGCCAAAACAAGCAAATTAAAACAAATAAAGACAACCCCACCCCCCACCCCCCAAAAGAAAGGAAAAATGGTTTGCTACAGAAGCAGAATGGAAATATATTCAGAGCAGAACCTCCAAAGTCAAAGACTTGATGCCTGTATTTTGCTTCTTTGTGACATTTTAGGGCTGCAGCTATTGAATAATTTTAGAATTGAGTATTCTTCCGATTATCCCATCGATTAATCGCGTGAAAATTGATTTTCCATTACTAAACACATTGACATGTGCATGGGAGGTGCAGGTATTGTTTTTTTCCACTTGCGGTCACGTTCTACTGTATTATCTGTGACTTTGAGTGTGTATGGCTCTTAAAAGGTGGGGAATGCCAGGTGAGTGACGTGGGCTTCAGCAAATGAGTGTGTTTTAACGCTTCACATTTGGCGTTTTGTGCGAAACATATTTTTAAAGGGTTTGAGGTTTTTTGGCAACACTTATCGAAAAAGATAAGCCACAAAATGACTATGGCTGGGTGAAAAGAAGAAAAAAGTCGTATAAATCGTCAGTCAACTTTAAAAATAGGTCGCCGCGAAATTTCTGCCCTGAAACTCCGGCGGGACAACAAGAAAAAAAAAAAAAAAAAAAAAAAGAACGAAAGAAACACCCGGAACCATGTTTGCGCTGCCAGAACCTATGTTTCACACTGACATTTATTGCAGACGTACACAGTCTTGGGCCAGTGATAAACCTTGCGAAGAAAACCCACAACTGGAGCATCTTTAAGTGATTTTTAAGACACTGTTAGATGTGTAATGTACATTTAACATGATGTATGCGTGAGCTAAAACTTAGCATCCATCCTTCATAACGGAGAATAAAATGCATGGTAGTCGTAAAAAAACAAAAAAGAAAATAATAATAGTGCGGGGGCGATTATTATTCAATTATTCGATCAATAATCAATAGGAGAATCACTTCTAAAAAGATTCGATATTGGCAGCCCTAAAAATGACAAAAATGACAAATAATGAAATAACATATCTCGCAAGATTTCAACATGAAAGCTTCTCTTTTTGTTTTTTCTTTGGCTTTTTTGTAGCGGACTCTCGAGGTTCGCCGTGAGGGGGCCGGTCACCTGCTGCAGCTGGGCCCTGGTTATACGTATAACGGAGGGGAAGTTGGCGTTGGCGGCGCCGGCCGGTATGGCGGGCAGTTTCCTACGACTGGGTGAGGGTCTTGGTGGAAGCGGCAAGGAAGCGTGGCAAGAGGAGGAAGACGGCGGGCGGTCCCGGTGCTGGTCGGCAGACTGGCTACGCCTCATGGCCAGCGGATGGCGCAGGTGGAGAGGGTCCGACAGGGTGCTGAGGAGGGTGTAAGGGCTGGGGGAGCGTAGAGGGATGGGGTCGGAGGTCCGGGCGGCCACTTCCTCGGGCAGGGACGGAGGAGAGGTAGGGTGCTAAGAGAGGGGAGGGTGGAGAGAGGAGGGGGGGTGAAACAACGGAGGAAGTTGGAGCCCCTTTTGCACTCCCTGGAAAACATGGACTTGTTTCCAAAGCGCCTTTCACATTTTTACACCTTTTTTTTTTTTTTCCATGTTACTGTTCTGCTAAATGGCGCCGACAAGGAATTTTGGGGAAGGGGAGTGGAGTGGACCCGGCAAGTTTTCCGGACCCGTAGGCTGAGCAGGATGTTGGAACTGGGTTGTGATTAGGGATGAGCATAATTATACAATAATAATGGATTCATTCTTTGTTATTTGGATCATATGCATACGATCTGTGTCTATATGATATGCATTTATTGTCGAGTAATTTTGAGCCGATTGAGGCAGAATGGAGAGATTCCAACGTATAATTATTATTTTTCCTCATAGTCAATCAAAGAAATGTCATCAAATGCCCAACCCTAATTGTGATTTTTCTTTTGCCATTTAAAGTGAGCAAAACTAAGTTGTGTGATTTGCAAATAAAAGTTCTTATCAAATCAAGCATGATATCTGCAACTCAAAGCAAAAAGCCATCTCATGCTGTAAGCTGATTAAAAAAAAAAAAAAAAAAAAGTGTGGATTTTTGTCTGATTTAATCGCATAAAGCAGTGATTCCCAACCACTGTGCCTCGGCAATTTCACTTCATTGGTCTGAAAATGATTATTTAGTCACAGTAAAACCCGTTATTCGCAGGGAAATTTAGACCTTAAGTATACCCCAAATTATGATCCTCAAACACTTGAATATCATTTCCAACTATTCTTACAACATTCTCCATAAAAATAAGACTTACAGATTATTTGATTTTGAAAAAAGCGCACCGGAAGTGAGAGGACACTGGTCTACTATTCTATCGGCAAGGGCCTTTCCTGAAAAATAATGGTTTTGGAGATGCGAGGATTCCAGCCAACAGCGACGAGATTTGCCTTGGCTGAATAAAGGTTGGGAAACACTGAAAAAGCATTTGGTTTGTCACGAAAAAGAAAACGCCAAGCGCAGTCTGTATGGACTAGGTCTTACCTGGGTGAGGACCCCCTCGGTCAGAACTTCAGCGGGGCTGGTGGGGGTGACGGGCGGCAAGGCCTCGGCGGGCCCCACGCTGAGCTCCAGCTTGTCGGCTTTCGTGCTCCCCTTTGAGGAGCCCAAGCTGTCTGGCTTTGCTTTCCCGGAGCCGGGGCTCGGCACGTCCCGGTCCCACCCGGGTTCTTGCAGGACCTCCGCCTGCTCTTCATCCTCCTTCTCTTCTTCTTCGGAAGGGCTGGAGCTGGCCTTGGTTCCGGGCCGCTCCACTAGAACCCAGTCCCGCGAGTCCACGTCCTGCCGGCCCGAGCTGAGGTTGAGGGCCACGAAGCCCCCGCTGCTGGCCGCCCCGTCGCCGTGCTCCGGAGAGGCGGGGGACGGCGCTTTAGGAGACCCCCCGCCAAGGCCGCCGGAAAGGAACTCTTCGTCGTAGTGCCAAACCCGCTCGCGACGCTCTCCGGTAGGGGGCGCTAGAGCCTGGTTTACTGGGATGATGGCGGCCCCCTCGGCTCCCTCCTCCTCCTCTTGTTGTTGTTGTTGTTGTTGTTGCTGCTGCTGCTGGGCGCAGCCGAGCATCTGCTTTGTGGGACTAAAAGGACACCAAACAGGCACTAAGCAGATATTTAACAACACAAGGACAAGAGTTGGTTCATACAGTGCAGTTAGGGTTCATAATTGGGGTTTCAAGCCAAGGTTTAGTTTTCAAAGAAGGGTTTCAAGTAAGCGTTATGGTTTGAAATTAGGCTTTCAAGTCAGGGTTATGGATTCAAATTAGGTTTAGCATTTCAAATTAATCCTAAAAGATAGGGTTAGATTTTCAAAGTAGGGTTTCAAGCCAGGGTTAGGGTTTCAAGGTAAAATTTCAAACAAGGGTTGTGGCTTCAAAGTAGGCTTTCATATGAGAGTAAGGGCTTCAAAGTAGGGTTTCAAGTCAGGGTTATGGTTTCAAGTTTGAGTTAGGGTTTGAAATTAGGGCTTCAAGTCAGGCATATGGTTTCAAGTTAGGTTTAGGGTTTCAAGCTCGGGTTAGCGTTTCAAATCCGGGTTAGGGTTTCAAGTCAGGAATAGGGTGTGCAATTAGTTTTAGGGTTTCAAAGTAGGGCTCCGAACATAATTATGGGTTCAAGTTATGGTTTTAGCTAGGGTTAGGGATTCAAATCAGGATTGGGGTTTCAAATGAGGGTATCAAGCCTGGGTTAGGGTCTTAATTACACTATCAAGTCAGGGTCAGTGTTTCAAATTGCGTATATGAACAGCACAGTATATGTGTACGTATGTATACACTGCATATGAATATTATCATCTTTTTTTACTTTTGGGGATTGCTGGGGTATTCCTATGGTGTTTGGGAAAAATCCTAAAAAGAGTATTGGGAGGTTGGGGGGAGTGTTTCAAATTCCACTTTTAAGGCTGGGCGAGGGTTCCAAACAGTCCCTGGGTACGTACCAGGCCTCGAGGAAGCGTTCCGGATTGGGTTTGGACTCCAGGCCGAGTCTCTTCTCCAGCTCAAAGCTGTGGATGTTGCGCAGCTTCCTGAGCAGAGGGCCCTCGCGCTCCTCTGAAGACATCTTGACGGGCGAGGCCAGGCTGGGGCATCCGTACGGGCTCGGGTGGCCTTGGTTGCCCTGGGGGTTGCTTTGCTCCTCCTCGGCGGCAGCCTGGACGTCAGATCAAGACACAATGTTCACAAATAATAAACATCCATCCATCTTCTGTACCGCTTCTCCTAACTAGCGTCGCGGGCGTGCTGGAGCCTATCCCAACATAAACATTTCATCATATTTAATAAACATATGCTTGAAAGCATTTATAGGAAGTTAAGTGTTGTTATTCAAAATGTTGACGCGATATATTTTTTCTTTTACTGCAAATGAAAATCGGATTCAAATACCTCCTCGACTACTAATAAACGGTATCGGCCCTAAATAAATCATATCGGCTTATCTGTAGTTTGTCCACACGTGATGTCGACGCTACTTTGCGGTTCACCTTCCACAAGGCCGAGCGGATCCGGTTGCGGTTGCGGTCCAGCTCCTCCCACACGTCGGCCTCCTGCGTCCGCGGCGGGTGGCCCGGAGAACCCGCCACGCGTTCGGGTGCGGCCACGTTGTTGTCGGCGTCGCTGAGCTGCTCGTCTTGCAGAACCTCCTCGGTGTTCTCACGCATCAAGTCCCCCGGAATAAGGGAGGCGTTGGCCATGCTAATGGCGCGAAAAGGGACCAAAGCTTCGGTAAGTGATTTTGACATTCTCATTCATGGTCACGTTATATTTGATCTTTGGGCAGAAAAAGCCCAATATTTCAGAAAAGGCCACTTTCTAGGCTTGGTACGTAAGTAATATATCACTGGTTAGAATTTCTAAGTATGGTTTCGAGTTAGGTGTAGAGTTTCAAATTACTGTTCCATGTCTGGTTTACGATTAGTGAGCGTTCGTCAAAACGTACAAGCCCCAGAATGGGCCCAAAATGGCTGCTTCAAGGTAAAATAGCAACACTTCCCGTTCAATTTCACGCATGCTTCCTTGAGACATTTTCATTTGTCCTGTCAATTTCGCGCCAAACGATGGAACTGGATCCCCCCCCCCCCCCCCCCCCCCCCGAACTGTTAATTGAAACTATATTCATATTATATCTGATTTGAAATGAAACGCACCCCATGTGCGCGGGCGTGAGGCGGGTGTGGTGCTGCGGCGTGGTGGCGCTGGCGCTGATCACCAGGGTGCCGTCCGTGCCCGTCCTCTCCCAGTCGTAAGGGTCGTTCTCCACCACGTTGTACGTCTTCATGCTGCTGTCGAACACTGACATCAACAGCTGAGAAACACAAAAATAAATACAAAATTAATAAAAAAATACTTTCAGTCTCAATCAGGGGTTTCGAAACTTATTTCCTCTGAGGGCTGCATACAGAAAACTCCCATCAAGCAATTACTGTATGTATAACTTATATAATACATGTGCAAACACAACACAAAAAAATAAAAAATAAATCACAGGCATATATTCTCTCCTCCATGAAAAATGACTCCAATTACCGCAGTTTAGTTGCGATTGTCTTCTTGTGTGTCGTCATCAAATCAGTTTAGTATGTCTTGTATGCGTTACACCGCCCCCTATTTTTGTCTGAATGAAACGCCTCAACTCACATCAGCATACAGTAGTTGCATAGAGTACAGTATATGCCACGGGCTGCTAAGAAATTGAAGGTGGCTCGCAAATGGCCCGCAGGCCGGGCTTCGGAGTCAACAGCTCCGGCTCAGATGAACCACGTCTAGTTTCTCCAACCGGATCAGGACCCCGTCACCTGGTAGTCGGGCTTGGTGAAGTAGTCCAGACTTGAGATGTGCTCCAGGAAGACGCCGAATTCCGCCGGCAGGTGTTTGAGCATCAAACGGTGGTCGTACGTGTCCTTTAATTTGCCCACGTGCTCCTGAATGAACACAAACACAAGCTGGTGGAACGCTAATTCCTTTGCTCTTCCAGGATGCGAGATGTTTTTTTTTTACTTTGTCCTTGATCTTCCTCCACGGCAACTGGCCGACAAGGAACTCCACCAGCATGTAGAAGAGGGACCACAGGTCGTCATGGCGACCCATCTCCTGCACAATAACACCAAGGTTGGTGGACACGTGTCACACAAACTCCAAAACAAGTCAAGAGAAAGTCAAAAAAAATCATAATAAATGAACAAAGTAAAACACGTCACAAATTAATTTTGAAAATTAGCTAGCGCAAGTTGAGCACATAACTAGCTGAAACAATCCCGACAGAGATTGCGCACCCCGTTCCCCCGCAAGTACCCCCGACGACAGAAAAGCTGTTTTAACATACTCTGTTTAATTATCAAACAAAACAAAACAAAAGATTTCAAACACATTTTAAAAGGCACATCGACCTCAATCGCACGCCCTTCAACAGTCTTACTTCTATGGCGCATCCTCTTTCACCCACACTTAAAAACAAAACAGAAAAGGGCCATAACACAGCCAAAATGCCACAAAACGATGACAAATTATTAGCTAACACGTGAAAGATGCACGTAGCTCGATCAAACAATCCCGACAGAGATTTGCGCACAACTTCAACCACCAACAAGAACGAAAAAGTCAAACTGCTCACAAATTAATTTGAAAATTAGCTAGTGCACAGCTTGATCAAACAATCCCGATAGAGATTGCGCAACCACTCTCGCCTGCACGCAACCCCCAACAAGAAGGAAAAAGTCAAACACGTCACAAAATTATTTTAAAATTAGGTCACACAGAAAAGTCAAATATGTCACAAATTTTAAAATTAGCTAACACAAGTTGACGCATGTAGCTGGATCAACAACCCCGACAATGATGGCACGCCCCCTCTTCCGTGTAAGTGTACACACCGGACCACCAAAACACACTTTAATCAAGCGCACCGCCACCAGTTTCCGGATGTAACATGATTACCTTATTTTTGTGTGCGTTGACGGACGCGTAACGCACCGTTCCCCGGAATCCTGCCACCGGGCGGGGCTGACAAACAAAGATGGAGGAGGCGTGAGAAATAAGAGTTAAAAATGGTTCCCTGGCCACGGTCTGGGTGGGACGCACTTACCGGTCGGACCTCTTGGCACGAGTTAGTGAACTGGCGGGCTAAGCCGAAGTCCAGCATGTAGCATGTGCGGCAGGTGCTGGGGAAGCGACCCATAGCGAAGTTGGACTGAAAAAAAACAATAACTCAGTGAAAATATGAAATAGTGGACTACGCGGGCTTCATTCGAATCTCTCGGTTCTCTATAATCCGACCCACCGAGTATTAGCAATTTTTCCCTAAGCTTTGTTCATTTAAACATATTTATTGAGTTTTCATCACTTTTTATTCATTTATTTCATTCGAGAGTTTCTGATTAATTGTGAAAAATAAAATGCAAACATTAGTACAATAAACAATTTTACATATGCATTCTACATTGTTTTTTATTTTATTAAATAATTGCTGGAGAAATAAAATTTCAATGAATTATAAATAAGGCCTAATCCCTAAAATTGCTTAATTCAACCGTTTCATTTATTTGAGTCATTGTAAATGAGATACCAATATAATGACAATGAACAATTTCACATATACAGTGAACATTTTTTTATTTTAGCAAATTGCTTGATAAATTGTAATTCAATTATAAATAATACCGCAAAAATGAGCATGATTTATGATTTTTATTATTCAGCTATTTTATTTGTATCCTTTTCAGAGATTAATTCTTATTTCATAATTTATATTTATTTATTTTCACTTGTCTTTATTCCACATTTTATTGGATTTATTTTGTATTAGTCAGACTGTATTCTGATCTCACTGGCGAAACTGCACTCAGTCAGTAAAGAGGCCTGTTAATTATGATTAAAATTCAATTTTAGAAGATATTTTTCGAACTGTACTACATGGTTAATATGAGAAGAAAAGTAGAATACTGTAAATAAATAAATGCATAAAGAAATAAAAACAGACACAAACACACACAAGCAAAAGTGAGCGTACTGGTTTGATGTCACGATGCAGGAAGCCCACGGAGTGAATGCTCTCGATGGCCTCCAGGATCTGGCGGCCCAGACGCAGGGTGGTGCTGATGCTGAACGTCCCCCGGCTCATGCTCCTCCTCAGGTCGGCCAAATTACGACCCTGCGAGGACGCGCGATTGACCGCCGTTAGCTCGTCCGGCTCATCCGCCGTTACACTTCAGTAGCAGTAGTAGTAAGTTTCTTTACGCAGTAATAGACGCGGCCAGACGTGCAGGTCAAATGCTTGGTAAACACTTCAGACATGAGAGAAGCAGCTGATCCGAGGATAAATTCGCTGATTTTGGCCCAGAATACGTTCACGCGACAAAAACTGGAAGGTTTCAAAAGGTTTTCATGTAAAAAAAAAAAAACGAAAAAAAACCTGTTGACTCAAATGTGCAAGAAATGAAAGATTCTCAAAAAACTAAAAAAATGTATACAAAAATATAACTATACGTACGTGTAGTATTCAAACATGTGGAAAGTGCAATATGAATAGTTGGTCTTCTTGATAAGAAACGTGCAACAGTAACAGTTGAAACAGTAATCCAACAGGTCTCTCTCTGTTCTTTTTGGGAAACAAAGAATGCAGACAAGCGCAAGAGTAAAAGTTAAGCCTAAATATTTTCTTTGTCAGAAAGTGCAACATAGTTTGTCTTCTTTTAAGGAAGCAAATGATGCAGGCAAGTGCAACAGTAGCAGTTTTCACAGTACGATTGCGAACAGCGCGCAATGAACTAGTTTGCTGGGCGGTCATGCGTTTTCATATGAATATTTCCTGCAGTTATGACTTGACGACCGCTTTAGCTTAGCTTAGAGCCTGACTACGTCGCATTGCAACTTAAGCACAAATTTGGCTTAGTAAAACCGAGGCACCTTTGTGCAGGTACAGTTCCGTCGCGACTTTTTAGCCTCCAAAACAACACTTTCTCAGTCAAAAACTGTTCTGGGTTTTTAGTCGGAGACGAAAGGCGACCGACCTGGAGCTCCATCACAACGTAGTTGAAGCGGTCGTTGCGGCCGCATCCCACGAAGCGGCACACGTGGTCCTTGCCTGCGAGGGACAAAAGACGTGACGTCAGACACTGGCCTGCATAGCGACTGGTTGGTCGCACAATTTGCAGGCATGGACGCACAACATCGGGGCGACATTTGAAAATGGATGGCTCGCTGGTCTCGAAGGACATCGGCGCTGAGGCCACAAAACCTTCCGGTAACGGCTGCGTCGTGAGCTTCACAAGACCAATTTGGTCTCCCTGTGCGTTTTTTGCCATGGCTTCTTTGAGATATTTTGCGTTTATGTTGCTAAGTGAAAGTGGCTCTGATCTTCTAGTTGAGTTGCTATCAGTTTCAGGTATTGCCAAATCCTCGAATGTTGACACCGTTCACCACCTACCAGCAATGACGAAGGTCTGACATACAAAGTTCATATTTGGTAGCGATGTGAAATAAGACTCCTGTGTCTTTTTCATGGCTCTGATCTTGTGCAGTTGAGATTTTTACGTTTTGTGTTTTATGGTGACTCGTTAATCCTCTCTGGCCACATGCAGCGACAAAAACTAAACATTCTTGCAATTTAGTGTCTCCCGTATGTTTCAAATTTGGTCGCAAACTGACAAAATCTCTAGGGTGAGTTTGTTTTTCAAGGACCCCTAAAATTGTCCGAAATGAGCCGAAAATGGCCGCTTTGAACCAAAATGTCAGACCATCACTGGCCTAATGATGAGGCTTCTCTAGATGTTGTATGTTAAGAGCTGCGTTGGTCCGCAACGTTTTGGACGAAGAGCTGAGGAGTCAGGTTTCGTCTCCGGTTCCCTCGGGAGAAGCAACGCAAGCGCGACGCCCCGGGGCCTTGGCCATTAGATGGCGAACATGATCCCGGCCCCATTGATTTTCCTCCCGGATGAGGAGAAACGTACAGCAAAGGGCATGTGGTTTTAAAATAAAAATAAAAATTTAAAAAAGAAAAGAAAAGAGAGAACAATGAACAAATGAAGAGAAATGCGTTATTGTCATGTTGCACTACCGGAAACATGCACGGTAGCTAAAGTGACCCATTTCTTTTAGATTTTTTTTTTTTCTTTATCCGAGGTCACACTGGTGTCAAACTCAAGGCCCGGCGGGGGCCAGAGCTGGCGTCAACTTCCGTGATTCTTACTAAAATTTGTAACAACATTTTAAATTGTCATATTTAGTAAATAATAACCTTGAGATATGGAAAGTTTTTTGTTTTTTTTTTGCAACCAAACACCTTTTATAGTAACTTGAACAATAGTTGAACAAATATTATCGAGTATAATATAATATAATATATTCTTTGGACCTTTTTGTGGGTCTACCCATGTTAGACTTCCTACCAAGTTGCATGTTCCTAAAGCTTTCCTGCCATGCTCTGTCCGTATACTGTAAGTGGTTTAAATTTGCAATCTGATGACATTTCCAGGACAAGTACGCTTCAGAAGGACCCCTGGAGAATGAGCTTAAATGACCTTAAAATGGTCGCTTCAAAGCAAAACGGCAGACTTTGTGTGTCTTTCCCACCAACGGCCTCTGGCAGGAATTCCAAAGATCATCTCGGGTATCCAACCTCCGTAGGTCACAGCGGTCAGGACGATCGATAGGATGAAAAGTGAAACCGACCGGGCCGCACGTATTTGGGGACTCACCCTGGAGTTTCTTGAGCACGGCCACCTCCATCTTGAGGACCTGCTTGGGCTGCTGCGCCGACTCCACCTTGAGGGCCACGCTGACCCGGGTCAGCAGGTCCAGCGCCTCGTAGATCTCCCCGAAACCACCGCCCCCGATCTTCTTCACCTGAACGACGGGCAGGGGGAGATTCGATATCAATTCCCCGTTTTACACAGAGATCCCACAAACCTGACATTTATTGAAGAGAAGGATCAACATGCCTCAAATGTGAGTTGGGGTGCGCAAACCTTCGTGCTAACCGGCCACATTTACGTTTTAAAATGGACAGGTTTGTATGTAAAATTGTTTATTTTAAATTATGAACTCATGAGTCGTTCTCAAATTTTAAATCTGATCATTTATAATGAACCAATTTATTTAACAAAATAGCCGGCACGGGGGGGGGGGCGACTGGTGAGCACATCTGCCTCACAGTTCTGGGGACCGGGGTTCAATCCCCGGCCCCGCCTGTGTGGAGTTTGCATGCTCTCCCCGCGCCTGCGCGGCTTTTCTCCGGGCACTCCGGTTTCCTCCCACATCCCAAAAACATGCATTCATTGGAGACTATAAATTGCCTGTAGGTGTGAATGTGATTGCGAGTGGTTGTTTGTTTGTATGTGCCCTGCGATGGGCTGGCGACCAGTTCAGGGTGTACCCCGCCTCCCGCCCGATGGCAGCTGGGATAGGCTCCAGCACGCCCGCGACCCGCGTGAGGAGAAGCGGCTCAGAAAATGGATGGATGGATATTAAATAGTTACATTTATATGTCAAAAAATATATATATTTTAATCATCTTTTTTTATTATTTATTATTTCTGGGGTAACCAATTATTTAATGAGATCATTTTTAAAAAATTAATCATCAATACATTTTAATTGACCAATTTTAGGATAATGAATGAATGCAAAAGATAAGACTGGACTCCTAATATCGTAAATGCTCAGTGGGCGGGATTACAAACTGGAGTGGGCCGGCTCATACTTTTGTCGTGTATTAAAAACTGATTAAGATTCCACGTGCATCCGTGCAGTCCACCCCTGAAAGACAGGCTGCTCTCTAAACACCCTACCCTCAATGAAACACACAACACGGCTGTCATATGCTGCACGCATGTTGTCACCCAATTTGCACCCTGCCTCTCCAACCTTTCCACTCTCACGTCTGAGCACTACGCAGATCTTTTATTTCCCCGTAAGCCGCCGCGTGCCCTTCGCCGTCCTCCACGCGGGGATTAACTGCAGCATTCTTACGTAAGTGCGCTCCTTAGCGGAGTGGAAGTGGCACCACGGCGAGGAGCTAACGTGGCTGGCACTGAAGGATTTGGTCTCGCTCTCTCTCGTTCTCTCTGTAGGAACAACGCGCCCTCTCTCTCTTGCGTCTTTTATAGTTCGATCGCTGCCAGAAATAGCAAGGCCGAGGCTATTTTTAGAGCTGGCGATGCCGCAGTGCTACTTGTGACCCCGGAAATGTCCGTCACTGACTTTTTACGCACAAAGCTAAAATAAAACCAGTTGTGGTGGACTTGAGTCACCTGGCTTGACCTGAGTCAGACTTAAGCGGACTATTTTATTTTTTTACGTTTGACTTACCAGACTTGACTTTGAATTGAACTCCATCACTGAGTTTGAATTAAGTGTACCGCGCTATACAAGGGAGATGAGGACCTGGCTGGACCGCGAATAGCGAAAGTCCGCAGATAATTGAAGCCCATTATAACGGCATTGTAAAAAAAATTATAATAATAAGTTTACATTATTATTATTTATTTATTTTGTAATTGAATAAGCGGGGATAAACCGCCACTAAACGTTTTCAGAGCCCGCGTGGGCTCAGGAACACTTCAGAAAACCAATGTCAGTAAATGCCGTTCGGCGCTACATCCGTAAGTGCAACTTGAAACTCTACCATGCAAAGCAGAAGCCATTTATCAACAACACCCAGAAACGCCGCCGGCTTTTCTGGATCCGAGCTCATCTAAGATGGACTAACGCAAAGTGGAAAAGTCTTCTGTAGTCCGACGAGTCCGCATTTCAAATTGTTTTTAGAAATTGTGGACGTCGTGTCCTCCGGGCCAAAGAGGAAAAGAACCATCCGGACTGTTATGGACGCAAAGTTCAAAAGCCGGCATCTGTGATGGTATGGGGCTGTGTTAGTGCCAACGGCATGGGTAACTTACACATCTGTGAAGGCACCATTCATGCTGAAAGGTATATACAGGTTTCGGAGAAACAGATGCTGCCATCCAAGCGATGTCTTTTTCACCTCGCTTGGATGGCAACATTTTTTATTTTTTTTATTTCAGCAAGACAATGCCAAAACACATTCTGCACGTGTTACAACAGCGTGGCTTCGTAGTAAAAGAGTACGGGTACTAGACTGGCCTGCCCGCAGTCCAGACCTGTCTCCCATTGAAAATGTGTGGCGCATAATGAAGCGTAAAATACGACAACGGAGACCCCGGACTGTTGAACACCTGAAGCTGTACATCGAGCAAGAAAGGGAAAGAATTCCACCTACAAAGCTTCAACAATTAGTGTCCTCCGTTCCCAAACGTTTATTGAATGTTGTTAAAAGAAAAGGTGATGTAACACAGTGGTAAACATGACCTGGCCCAGCTTTTTGGGAACGTGTTGCGGCCATAAAATTCGAAGTTCATGATTATTTGCTAAAAACAATCAAGTTGATCAGTTTCAACAATATATATCTTGTCTTTGTAGTGTATTCCATTAAATATACATTGGACATGATTTGCAAATCAGTGTATTCTGTTTTTATTTATGTTTAACACAACGTCCCAACTTCATTGGAATTGGGGTTGTAAAAATAAATTGGAAAAGACAGAAAATGTAAACATTTAAAAAATAATTAGAATATTAAAATTAAAAGAATCTGCAGGTGCCGACCCGCATTTTGTTTTTGATAAAATCATGAACAAGAGATTGGCAACATGCAAGGTTTACAACTTAAAAACAAGAAACACAACAAGTACGACATCGAAGCTTATCAGTCACTATAAAACCCACAAAGTCAGGTAAGCTCCGTTAACTATATTGTGACTGACTTATGACTTGCGTGACCAAAGTAATAACTTGTTTGATATATATTTTATTTCCCCCACTGTAACTTAAGTTTGAAACTTGAAGGTTAAGACTTGAGACTTACTTACAATATGACTTGCACCGACGTGACTTACTAAAATCTTTGGCTAAAGCGACGTCATGGCTCACCACTTTCCATCGTTCCTTCACCAGGGAGAGCACACTGAGGATGTCGGCTTGCTCCGTTCCCCCGCTCATGCCGCCTGAAGACCCGGGCTGCTACGCCCCGCCTCCGCCTCCGCCTCCCCTCGCCCCCGCCTCCCACTCTCGAGTCACGGTATCAGTTGGGGGTCGAGCATCCGGAACCTGTAAAACAACCCTGTGGACGAGAAATGATGAAACATTAAGAAACACTACGTCACGTAGCACCCTAGTACATAAATGTAAACGTGCACAACATTGCGGAGCGCCCGCCACAGTCTTACAGTTCTTTAATGACGCAAGAGCCATTCTTGAATCTGGACCACCGAGCATTTACATAATCAACAGTCCTGCAATCTTTGTTGCACTCACGGAGCCTAAAATTGATTCCTAAAATGTATCATTATTCATTGATGTCATTCAATCATGATCATATTAATTCATTCATTTACTGTAATTTCATTAAACAATTGGTGAATCGATTATAAATGACCTACATTTTAATAGTGAGCATGAGTTATTATTTAAATGAACAATTTGACATCAATACAAAACATCCATCCATCCATTTTCTTTATCGCTTCTCCTCACCAGGGTCGCGGGCGTGCTGGAGCCAATCCCAGCTATCTTCGGCGGGAGGCGGGGTACACCCTGAACCGGTCGCCACCCAATCGCAGGGCACATAGAAACAAACAACCATTCGCACTCACATTCACACCTACGGGCAATTTAGAGTCTTCAATCAACCTAACGTGCATGTTTTTGGGATGCGGGAGGAAACCGGAGTGCCCGGAGAATCGAAACCCGGTCCTCAGAACTGTGAGGCAGCCGCTCAAACCAGTCGTCTACCGTGCCGCCCAAAGCAAAACATGTCATAAACAATTTGTAAACATATTATTGTATTGCAATGAATTATAAATAACACACAAAAATGAGCATAAATGATTATTTTGGTGGTAAAATGAACAATTTTACATAAAATACAAAAACAAGCAAATCAAACCATTTTCTGAAATGCCATTTGGTTAAATAATGGGTTAATACTTTAAAATGAATATACGAATATATACAAATAACATTTTAAAAGGAGTACGCCTTGTTATTTTGTGAATAAAACATTTAACATTACCATAAAATAAAAAAATGTCAAACATTTTAATCTATTAAATATTTGGATACTTAACTAGTATTTAGTTAAGTGTAAAAAAAAAAACAGCATGGATTATTATTTTTGTCATTAAAATAAACAATGGTACATAAAATGTCAAAAGATTAAAAACCTAAAAATATATTTTTTTACTGTATTCCTTTTTTTCCAATGAGGATTACGTTATTATAAATAATACAAAGAAAATGAAGCATGAATGACTATTTTGAAATGATTTTCTAAACACAATATGACACATTATACCATTTTTTTTTACGTCACCTATGAATAACCTGGCAAAACCGAAACGCGGCCCTCGAGCTCGAACGTTTGCCCAGCACCGCTCGAGTTGGAGCGTCGAGCGCAGCAGCTGCGAGTCATCGCCGCTAAGCCTTTGGGCTTAAGAGTCAGACCTGCCAGCATCTCTGCAGCTGCCGCCAAAACAAACCGCGTCTTCCATTACCCCGCATCGCTTTCCATCAGCGATTTACCCAAGAATCCCAACTTGACGACAGACGGATTAGCGACGGTTTTTAGCTACTTAGTTCAACTCTCGACTCCGCTCTCTGATCGCCGTTTAATCAGATCGTAGTCACATAAATGGGACGTTAAACGGTGTGCAAAAAAAATAGTTACAAAAATAAATCAAATCACGTGACAACACTTCAACTCTGTGAGCATCGAGAGCAATGTTTCCCAACCGAGAAACACATTGTCAATGTATTAGAGCAAGATAAAAAATGCAGGCATAAAATGTATAGAAAATACTAGGCATAGGCAAGTACTGGTACCAGATTATCAGTATCGGTGCTGGCGATACCGGCCTTATTTCAAGGTATCGGGGTACTCGTGAAGGCTGCCGATACCAGCCACCGATACGTAAAGCGAAAAAGTTTGACATTGAGTAAATCCTCCTCACCAGTAGTTGGCGCTACACTTGTGGCGGTTCGACACAGTAGCAAAATCTTAACGTGCGTCAGCAAGAAGGAGAGGTCTTTGCTCAAAAGGGGTTTGTAATTGTGTATAGATGAAAACCCTTAAAATAAATAAATAAATAAAACAGAGAGGATCATAAAGCATCAATGCCAGCCTTCGAGCATGTCCACAATCATGAATGTTACCATGTTACATTATGGGTTCAGTGGTTAAATTATTCAACACAAAGCACCGTCACATGAGGCCCAGCAATAGTATTAGCTAGCTAGCTAGCGAGCCTGAATTACACGCTAGCACAAACTGACGTGACATGCTCATCGTGTTTGTGTTATACTGTTCTCCCGGCGTTCGATAAACCGTTTTTGTTACATTTTTTTTGCTTCAATTTAATGGTCATTATGCCGCTCCTTGTGGTGTGCGCGCCTTGGCCACCTGGAGGCGCTATAATACAACCGTATAGATGTACAGTACATGGAGACAGAGGAGACGTCACAACTCCTCAGCAGTGATAGCCGTTCTTCGCAGAGGATTAATAATATATGCTTGTGAGAATTGCTATATCATCTGACTACGTGTTGCTTAAAGCGTTATAGGCTACGCGTGAAGGCGTCGGCCCATATGTGTTAGCATTAAGCTAGCAGGTTTCAAGGCTAAGCTATGTAGTCGTTTGAAATTAAATGATCTTGGTTGATGAAGACGCTCTTCATCATCGAGTTGCACAAAAACAATCGTCCACGAAATCACACGAGGCCTCGGCCGATCTCGCGAGACTCTCGGGCTCAGTGGGAATGCCACAGATTTAACTCCACGGAACGCGTCGGCTTAACTTCTCCATCGGAACAACAAGCTGCCGAAGAGGAGCAGACTGCGACGCCAAGACCACCATGAATCACACGCATCCATGACGGACTGACCCCCCACCACCACCACCACTTCGCCCACCACCGCCCCTGGCGTCTCCATGGCGACCACCGTGCAGTGCCATAGTGGCTCTCTGTGTGATGCAGTGCAAACTGCTGACACAATCATCAAGACACACACAAATATTAAATTATTATGAATTGAGTTCATTTAAATCTGACAATTAGCTGTAAAAAATGATCTCATTAGATTGCGCATGGGTACCTAATGAGGCGTCCTGAGAGTGTACGTGTAACTTGTTACCATTCCAAACTGATTTAATTTTCAAACTATGTATATATTTTAATTCTCTGCTGCATATCTGTAAATATATACTACTTGACCGCTAGTGTTTTTTTTTGTTGTTTTGTTTTTTATATACATTTTCTGCTGCACACAGTTTGTATTTTTCTAAATCAATCTTTAGCTGCACATTGATATTTGTACATATCATCAAACTTCATTTTCTGTTGCACATCTATATTTATGTACAATTTTTATTCACTAACATAGTCAACAAATAGCTTGTCATTTTATGCTACAGATACATGTATCACATTTTATTTTGAAGAAAACAGAAATAAAAATATATATATGTACACTACAAACTAAATATTCTTACAATAAATATTCAACAGGAGCGTAATTTAAACATGTACAGAATAAAATCTATATAAAAAAGTATAAATGTACAGCAGAACATTAATTTTAAAAAATGAAAAAGTAAGTGTCGCAGATTATTACCAAAATGAATTTAATATAAATGGACATCAGCCTTACTAAAAGAATATTAGAATATAAATGTGAAGCTGAACATTAAAAAATATAAAAAGATATATACACTGCATTCAGATTTTTCATAGAGCAGCAGAAAACTATTTTAAAATAACACTCTTTAAATCTATACAACCAGCTGAATATTTCTAAAATATTTCAATATAAATGTGAAGCAGAAAAATATTTTTTAAAAATTATACATGTTCAGCATAAAATTGCCAAAATACATTTCAATACAAACACACATATATATATATATATATTATATATATATATATATTTTATGTGTAGTTTAAATAAATAAAAAAAAAATATATATATATATATATATATATATATATATATATATATATTATAAATACAAAGGTGCAGTTGGAAAACATATTTTAATATAAATGCGAAGCAGGAAATGTATTTCAACATTCAGAAACTGCAGAAACTAAAATAATAATAATAGGAGAAAATAAATTGAACAACAAATATGCCCTTGTATATTTAAATATATATATGAATTCAACAGATTTTCTGCTGCACGTTGGTGTGGAGCCAGAGTGGGGCGACCCCCTTCCACACCCTGCTGCTTTTTACCCACCCAGCCAGCCAGCATGCATGCATGCATGCATGCATGATGAGCCACGCAGGAGTGGAAAGAAAAATCACGCGTGACTGCACTCGAAATTCACAGAAAACACGCTTTGACTAACCTTTCAAACGCCACCGCAATAAGAAGCAAGCGGCGTGACGCGTTTCCCGAGCACGTCGGCCGCCGCAGTGGCCGTGCGTGGACACTTCGCAACCGTCGCGTGGGGAGTGCGTCGCCAAACAAGCGGATTGGGAACGACGCAATCGATCGTGGCAACGCAAACAGCAACGCTGCGAGAAAATGGCGTGGCGTGGGAGCGTGCAAAGTGAAGGGCTTTACCTCGCCTCGATCCCGGGGAAAAAAAAACAAAAAAAAAACACGAGCGGCAGCCCGGCGGCGGGTGTGGTTGCGAGACGGCCGCTACATCCGCGGAGAACGCACAGCGGGATCGGCTCGCGGCGTGGACACCGGACGAAAAAAAAAAATAATGTTCCCAATATGTTTCTCCTTCTCTGGGCTGTCACCTCAGCATCTCTTGTGTCGCTCGATGCGGACCCGTGACGTGTCGTGACGTGACGCGACGCGACGGGACTTCCTGCGTGCGCGCCCCCGAGGCTTCCACCCCTCGCAACAAGCCCAACGAGCACGCGCACGGGAGTTTCAACGCCTTAACGAATTTGCGCACATATATATATATATATTTTTTTTTTTACGAAAACACAACTAAATGGTCTATTTGAGATAATCGTGACAACAGGATACAAACTTAAATGTAATTATCAAAAAGCTGCGTGGACGATATATCGTTGGAACACGTCCAAAATGGCGGCCTGAAAGGCAAGGATTGTTTGTTTTCAATTTGATGGTCCACGCGATTAAAAAAAAAAAAAACAATAACCACCAACCGCGTTGCTGGCCTTAGTTCTCGTGATGGAGTTTGTATTATTTATATTTAATCCTATTTTACACTTTTTACGCATTTCGTATTTTATGTGTAGTTTAAATAAAACGAATTCGCTCTCCAAGTACCACCATCATGACTAACATTAAATTACAGTAGAGTAGTAGGCCTAAGTCTTCATCAAAAAACGAGAGAGAGGTTTCATTCTTTAAATAGTATATTTAATATGAGCCATGTGTAAGTCGTAACATTTATGTGCGGTTTGGAGATGAACGTGGATCCATTTTCATCGTCCAGATCTTCCAGGGGGATAACGAGGCCTTCTGGAGCCAGCCGGGAGACATTATCACCGCATATGCCATATCGCTCTAGTTTATTTCTCAATATATTATGATCTGTCAGAATCAAAAGCTTTTTTTTTTTTTAAGGTCTATGAAAATCCCACCAGTAAATTCGTGATGATCTTTACCAGTAGCTTTTGCTTCCACAAGTTCCATCACTGCCATTGACGTGGTACTAAAGGCATATTGGTTTTCACGTAAGAAATTGTATTTCTCAATAAATCTATCAAATCTCTGCAAATAATTTAATACCATTTTTGAGAACTGTGGGAGTAATGATATTGGTCTTTAGTTGGTACATTGTTCATTAGTTATTTTAATGTCAAGCACCTTGTACCTGTGTTTTTAAAACTGCGAGCTAATTAAAGTTGTAGCTAATAATTATTACATTGCCGCCAGTGTTTTAGATCATCTTTTATAGCATTCGTTATTCATTTATATAACAAGTGTCTACTGCTAAATTGAAACTCAACACCCCCCAAAATTTGAGATTATTTTTTTTCACTCTATGTATAATTATTATTATTTATTTTTTTACTCTAGCTCCAGCTAGCTACCGCGTGGACACGAGCTGTGAAAATAAAACGATTGTTTATTTATTTTTTTACTCTATGTATTATTATTTTTAACTCTAGCCCCAGCTAGCTAGCTACCGCGTGGACACGAGTTGCGAAAATAAAACGATTGCTTATTTTTTTACTCTATGTATACGAGCTTCGAAAATAAAACAGCAGAGTGAGACCTCGTCGTAGCTTGTGCGCAGCTATTTGATGACGTACAGTGACGTCATTTGCTCCAGCCGGGTCAGTGTCCCGTTGGTGTTAGCTGACAGGCGGCTATCGGTTAGCCGCCTGCTCCGTCCCGCCTTCCTTCCTCATCCGGCAGTGACGGCAGCCACAGTCCGGGCCGAGCTGTCGAATGAACCCGGTTCCTCGATGCGTCTCCTGCTGGGAATATGGCGGCGCCACGAACGCTCTGAGTCCCCACCGTCATGCGTGAATTGTATTTTATTTTACATTCGCGTCCTTTAGCTTCGTGTTGACAAGACGCTAGCGAGAGCTTTTAGCCGTGTGCGGGGCGGGCGCTGGCGGCGGCGACGGCGGCAGCGGCAGCGGCAGCTTGTCCTCTCCCCGCGCTCTCGCCACGGCTGGAGGATGCTGAAGCTGTTCGGCACGCTGGTTCTCGTCGGACTGGCCCTGGCCTGCCTCGCCTCCTGGGTGCTGGACAGCTACGACACGGCTTGGCACCCCAAACGGAGCGTCCGCGGCGGGGACGGAAGCGACCGGGGAAGTTCGCCCCCGTTTCCCGGGGACAAGCTGGATAACATATTCTGGTTTGTTCAGGTGCGCCCAGATTGACTTGTTTGTGTTAAAAAAAAATTAAATACATTGGCTTGATTATAATCCATCCCTCCATTTACAATCCAACCTTTAAAGAGCGAACGCGCATAGTTGATATTAGAAAAATCTCATGGAACACCACCAAACTGTTTTTGTGCGCCATCTGGTGGTGACTACGGGGTACTATTTGTTTAAATGAGTTGAGGAATTGTATGACACAAGGCGTGCTTTGCCGCCATCTTGTGGCATCTGTAGGGAAACCTTTTTAGTGGGGCTCAGCATCTATTGTGAATGTTCGTCATTCGCGGCAGGGCTTGGTCCCTATCCCATGCAAATACCAGGACTTCATTGTGCCCTGTTCACGATTCGCTAAATGAAGATCCTCAAGACGCAGTAGTTCCTTGGCACCGATGCCACAAGATGGCAGCACAAAAAAAACAAAAAACGCACACACACACACACACACAAGAAGGCCAAAGAAAAAGCAAATCGTTAGTATTTTCTCTTTGACTCACATGGTCCACGTCTGCTGTTCCAGGTTTCCGACATCCACATCAGCCGCTTCCACGACCCGAGACGGATTCCCGACTTTGAAACGTTCTGCACCAAAACCATCGAGGTGATCAAGCCGTCGCTCGTGCTTGCGACAGGTATCACCAAAAAAAAAAAAAAAAAAAGCACTTTTAGCATCAATGAAAATGGGTGGATGGATTCTTACGTTGAAATGTTGCGTTGCTACAGGGGACCTGACGGACGCAAAGACGGCGAGCAAGGTGGGCTCGCTCCAGCACGAGGTGGAGTGGCAGGCCTACCACAACGTCCTCAAGAGGTCTGGCGTCATGGAGCGCACGCGGTGGATCGACATCCGCGGAAATCACGGTAACACATCACCCTCGGCGTTGTCTCCATGGGCGCGTGCAGCGCAACGTCGGCTTTCGTGATTCATCCGTTCCAGAAAGTCTGACTAATACCCAATCGTATGGAATTCATTCAATGGTTGCCACGGGAAATAATGTAAATCCAATTAATCCATTCCAGACACCCAAAAATATGAATCAAAAAATAAATTTTCACGAGAATAACTGTAGCTTGACATGCAAAAACAGTGTGGAATAAATGTTACTAATGAAGCAGATACATAAACATTGAACATCTCTTTTACCTTTACTGAAGATTCTTGATGGCGTATAGAAGATGGGAGGTGGGGAGAGAGGGAGCCATTTTTGTACTTTGAATTCTATCACGTTTCTCGCCTTCTTCGTCAAATGGCCGGCACTTGTAACTTTCTGTCGTATTGTGTTTAAAAAAACAAACAAACCAAAAAGGTTCAACAGATGCCACAATGGAAGCTTTTATTCACTACTTATGGCAATAACAACCCTCCCGGGCTGCTCGGCAAGACTGGGACAGGTTGGGGCAACATTGACGTAATATCCTGTCAAAAACCAGGCCTTCAAAATAAAAGTATGCTTCACCACACTTTATTTGGCCCTATGGTGGCTTATTTAGCAGTCACACAAACTATTTTGTGCTTGTTTATTAAGTGCGACTGTTAAATATAAAAGTCCGGCCATCTATCAAAACAATTTTCCACGTTTTTTAAGACAAAATTACCATGTACTGATGTTTTGCATATTTACCTCCTCCTCCCATTTTCTCAACCAGTTCAAACGATTGCATCTTTAAACTGTTTAGTTCGACTGAACTATTTTTTGCATTACCCAAATTCCCACATTTTTCAGTATTCCACATTTTGCAGGACAAAATGAACACATACATGCCGATATTTTAAATACTGTATTTACCTCCCCTCTTGTACAATTTCTCCACCGATTTCCCACTTTTCCCCAAATTGCCACTTTTCCAATGTTCCGCATTTTCCAAGACAACACTTCCAAAATAATGTAAACAAATTAAAGTCACTGTAACGATAATACCGTCTTTACGGAGGCTCACGAGCACATCCGCCCGTGGTGTTGGCCCCACAGTAGAGGGGAGCGTCAGGTGAGCAGTGACTCATTTGCGTGAGACAAGACCGCCCCCTCGAAACAGACTCCCAGAAAATCAGAGTTCAAGTGAAGTGAAAGTGGCAGTGCAGCATTTCGAGCCGCAAGACAGGAAATGGCTGCGCTCCTCCTCCTTGTGCTCTCGCTGCACGAGCAGCTCGTGAACGTGAAACCACAAATGAGGAAGGGACATCGTGTCCCTTTAAACCGTCATTAGGGTCGATATTTTTGTAATCTGAGCTGGTCTAGTTTGTCGGATTAAAACGCTTTTTCCCCCCGTCAGAGGCCATTTTACTTCCGATCAAGTCCTTCGAGGGAAGCGCTACATTTATGAAACAATATGTTGTTTATTATGACAGCGCTGGGTTTTTATTTTTTTCCATCTGTTCTCCATTCTCCATGAGCCAGGAAGTTCCCTTCTGCTTGAGTAACTCACAAACAGATGGACAAATAAAAAAATAATATGTTAGCCTAATTAAAAAAATAAAAATAGCGAGTACATTGATCTTTTATTATTATTATTATTATTATTATATATATATTTTTTGGGGGGGGTAATGGTAACTTAATGAGTTGGGCATTTATGCTATCAGGCTAACAAAATACGACTCTCAATGAATTGTTTTCACTTTTATTAATAGTTCAGGACTTGGTGGAGGTCTTTGATAATTATGGCATTGCTTGAACAATGTTTATTTACAGTTATTATTTTTAAATTACTGAATTACATTTGTTTTTATATAAAACAAAGAGACTTATTTGAGATACTCAATGAGATGGGCTGCACCAAATAACATGCAATTTAATTGCATTACTTTATATTAATAGATAATTAATATTCATTTGTGAAATGTGTTTTCTAGTTTTAAAAATAAATTTTCATTTTTAGCATCATTTGTTTGGTTTTACTTTAATTACTTAATTTTTTAAAAATCTATATATAGAATAAAGACTTCGTTTAGAGGTCCTCAATCAGCTGGGCTGCAAGAAAAAAACCCAACATAAAATGTATTAGTATTCATTTTGTAATTTTTTTTCATGCTTTTCATTTATGTGTATTTTTATGTCTATTTAAAAAAAATTTAAATGTTTGTTTATTTTTATCGACATTTAAAAAAAAATATAAAACAGGCACAATTTTCTTCGCGATTTCTTAAATTTCTCATTTGTTAAATGAGTTGGGCAGTGACAAATGTCATGTTATTGATCAGTGTTAAAATTCGGATGAGCATTGGTGGGTAAAATATTTGTCTTCTTTTCCACAGATGCCTTCAACATCATGTCACTGGACAGTGTCAACAACTATTACCGGTTGGTACGAGCGTCATTTCACGCCAAAAGTGGACGGCGCGCTTGTGGATGAATTGGGGCCCGGCGTCTATTAGAGCAGACGCCACCGTTTGAAGTAATGTCCCCCGTGTCTCCGCGTGCTATTTAGGAAATACTCGGCCAATCAGAAGGTGGGCTCCTTCCATTACGTGCACACCACGCCCTTCGGAAATTACTCCTTCGTGTGCGCCGACGCCACGCTGACGCCGGGACCCAAGAGGCCGTATAATTTCTTCGGGATTCTCAATCAGGTGAGTTACTGTATATGGTCGCGACTTCTCAGATTTTTGTTTATCGTGGGATAAACGAGGGACTACTGTACTGATATAAATGTTTATTAATCTGCTCAAGTGACGTTGTGCAACCACAATTGTAAACGGGCTGTTAAACGAAGGAACTAACTTGTTGTTTTGCAGACTCAGATGGACATGCTGGACGTGTTCAGAGCTGAGAGTCTTAAAAGCAACCAGTCGATCTGGTTCGGCCACTACACCACCTCCACCATCGTGTCGCCGTCTCCGGGCGTGCGGGAGCTGATGAGGTGAGCGGCCGCTTCAAAACCTTCGTCTTTACAGGTTCACCATTTTGGCTCGTTGGTTTCCCGTGCGTTCAGGTCAGCCGTGGCCTACCTGTGCGGCCACCTGCACACGCTGGGCGGCCTGATGCCCGTCCTGCACAGTCGGCATCCCCACGGCACCCTGGAGCTGGAGCTGGGCGACTGGATGGACAACCGCAGGTAAGTACGGTAGCGTCACTCGCTTTTTATTTGTGATTTACCATCAAAATACATGGAATATGAAAAGACAGCACCGATGCGACTGAACTGGGAACTGTTACCGCCACGCAGGTACAGGGTTCTTGCCTTCGACCACGACCTGCTGAGTTTCTCCGACCTGAGGTTTGAAAAGTGGCCGGCGGTGCTCGTTACCAACCCCAAGGATGCGCAGTACCTGCATCCGGGCCTGGAACCTGTGGACCGCATGCGAAGGTCCACACACATCAGGTTGGCTCGTCAACACCCAAGCCAAGTTCTTGGTTCATTTATTTTGTTCGTCTTGTTTGATTTTGGTTTAATAATTTCAAATTAAAATTTCGATATCATTTTTTTGGTAATGTATTAAAGCAAATTATTTTAAAATGTATGTGTTTTATAGGAGTTTAAAACAAATATTTATTAAGTGTATTTCATGTTTTATTAATTTATTTAAATAAATAGACTTATATCTTGTTTTCAAATATTAATATATTTGAATAATAAGTATTTATTTTATAGTAATTTATTTAAATCATGTAATTATTTGTTACTTAAATTTTGTAAGTTAAATATTTAGTTTTTGATAATGTATTTAACATTATTTTGAAAATTATTGTATTTATGAAATTTTTATGTTTTTATGAATTGATTTTAATCATTTATTTGAAAAAACGATTGCATTTGTATTTTTTAGGATACATTATTATTTTGTAAGATTATTATTATGTTTTTGTTGTCTTTTAAACATTCTTTGATGATTCTAATCTACTGTGTGTTAACAGGATTTTGGCGTTCTCTGAGGCCGCCATCACATCGGTGCGCGTCAGCGTGGACGGCGAGGCGTTGGGCGAATGCCACCCTGCCGGCGGCCCCCTGTACGCGCTGCCCTGGGACCCGTCGCGATACCTCACCGGGCTACACGCCGTCCGGGTGCAGGTGGAGGTCAGTCGATAGCACGTGTGACGCCGCCCAAACCTCGGGAGACTTAAGCCCAGACAAAAAAAGAAATATAGTTGGCAAACATAAATAAATAAATACAAAATGTGAAAAAAAAAAAATAATAAATGATAAAATAAGCAATGAAAGATATGCAAACACTTGAAAATATATTAGATGAAAAATACAAAATAATAGAAAGTACAAACATTTTAGATGGGGGAAAAATGTCCAAATATTTTTGCTTGAATTATTTGTCTTTTATTTATTTATTTATTTATTTTAATTATTATAATTTTTTTTCTCGGGCCAGGACTCGTTGGGCCGTCACAGTGAGCGGGAGCAACACTTCACGCTGGACGCGGACGGCGCAACCCCGAGCTTCGGCTTCGCGCAGTCCTTCATCCTGCTGACGGATCATTACGTGGTGGGCCGGGCGGCCTTCGCGTTCACCATGCTGCTCAACGTGGGCTTGCTTCTGTCCTTCAGGTTCTTCCGCCAGATCCCGGCCGGCCGAGGTGAGACCCCTCCGGCTCCCCGCTGTATCAGTACACACGGCGCAGTACACCAGCTTGATTGCATGTACGCCCTCAGCAGGGTGGTCCTCGCAAGCTTGCATGTCGCTGCGGCTGCTCAGTAAAGTGGACTCTTTCTTCTACTCCCTGCTGCTCTTCAACTTGTGTACAGCCTTGGGTGAGTTGACCCACTTCCACTCTACAACTACGACGATGTATATTCACCGGACACTTCATTAGAGATACCTAATGAGATCCAATCTGAGATGTGTGAAAAAAAGTCCACCTTCACTAAGATGGTGCCTATTTTCAAGATATTGATTCAAATATGATTTAACTGTGTTTGTGGTTTATCTGCATTAGTCTGATAGTTGTTTCTTATAATTTGACTCTCATAGGTAGATTTAGTGACATCTAGGGGTGAAATACTGTCAAACATGCTATTTTTTGATCACAAGAGACAAGCTTCATGCCAGCTTGCGGCTAGCGTGAGAAGCTATCGCAGCAGTCTAGGTCTTGACTTAGTGCTGCTTCTTGTCCACAGCCCAAGCAGAGATGCAAAAATAGAAGGCAGAAACCTTGATTTCCAAATCTCTTTGGGTCACAATAGGTTTATAAATAGCAACTCCGACAGGAAGTCCTGTCAAGCCAAAAAGAATGGGAACGATTTTGGCTGGAAGTCCTACCAGACCAATGGAAACAGAAACAAAGCCCTATCAAGCCAATGGGAATAGAAAAAAGAACAGGAAGTAAAAAAAAAAAAAAAAAAAAAAAAACTTGATGCACGTTTATTTATACATCCTTTGTTAACAAAAAGTTTGTCAATAGCGAGTCCTACCGGGGGTCCTGTCTAGCCATGGGAACGTGAACGAAACCAAATTGATAGAATCCTTCATATTTAATTAAGTCCATTGTTCACTAAAAGTAGGTCAATATAGACTCCATCCCGGGAATCCTGTCAAGTCAATGGGAACAAAATCAGGAAGAAGAAACCTACTTGCTGGTAGCTTCCTGTGCAGATGCTAAAGTACTAATGCTAATGTTAGCGTCGTTGTTCTCGTTCTTCTTCCCTGCCTCAGGGCCGTGGTTCATCGGCGAGCTGATCGACGGCCATAGCGGCGCCTGCTTCGCCTTCGGGGTGTTCATCGACGGACATTTCCTGGAGGGCAGCCTCACGTACGTGGTGGGCGTCATTCAGGTGAGCCCAGATTGCGACCCAGAACGGCAGAACTGTGAGACAGACATGCTAGGTACTAGTCTAAAGTGCTGCCCCACCCCCACAAACAAAACAAACCGCAATGGGGTCCGTTACCAATTGGGGAAAGAAAAAAAAAAATACATTAATACAAATGCAAATACAAAACATACATTTCCGGAATAATAAAAATACAGATTTCCCAATTATGACACATTGGTACAACAAAATAAATGCATACATTTAACTACATTTATACATATAAAAATTAAATACCAAAATATATTGAATGTGAAGCAAAATTAATTACTAAAATAATTAATACATTAAATGATTAATTAAAATAATGAAAACACATGTAATGATTATTTAATACAATGTAAAAAAAACTGCAAAATTTGAATAATAAAAATAACACATTTTCCATGTTTTTAATCATACAATTATCATTTCTTAAAATGTAAACATAGAAGCACAATACTGTATTAAAAAGACATTATTATGCAATTGGAAAACTAAAAACAAATTGTGTACAGTTATATGCAAAATAAATTGTAAATATATATCAATTGTAAATTTAAATAAATGATTCATGAAGTAGTTATCAAAATTAGAAAGTAAAGAAACAAAAGAAAAAAGAGCAGCTATTATTTAGTACAATATAACTGCACAATGTTAAAAATAAAAAACATATATATATTAATTAATCTGAGATTCAAATCCCAAACCATTGAACTGCGAGGCAGACGTGCTAACCACTATTAAATAAAAAAAAAATTAAATAAAACATTTTAAAAATCTCTTTGGCAAATAAAAAAAAAATAATCTGACTATTGTTATGTCATACAATAGAAACAAGCATCATATACAAAAATCCTAACCAAATTATTTTACAATTATTTAGTATAATAAAAAAAGTAAAATGTTAAAAATAATGTTTTTTTTTTTTTTTAAATCTGAGATTTCAAACCACAAACCTCAAAACTGTGGGTTCATAATGACAACATTATATTGACAACAACAAAAACTGAAGAATGGGCGAAAGCCCATTCAAAACTTTAGTACTTGTTATGTGTATTATTGGAACGCACTATATTTTGGAGTCAGACAGTACTCCCTCAAATGTCTCCAGTTGGCTCAAAATGCTGCTGCTCGCTCTTAACTGGAGCTCGTAAGAGGGAGCATGTAACTCAGATTCTGGCCTCCCTCCACTGGCTGCCTTTGCATTTTAAAATCCATTTTGAGATTCTTTTATTTGTTTTTAAATCGCAGCTGCTCTTCTTCAACATGCCGCTCACCTTGTACCTGTGCTGGAGCCTCCACCTGCGTTGCCGCGGCAACAGCTTCCGCTCGCTGCTGCTGCGCCCGGGCTGCCGCTGGCGGTGCCTGGCGGTGCACCTGCTCATGCTGCTGCTGCTGGCCTGGCAGGCGCACTCTTGCTACTTCCTGCTGGAGACGTACGGCCTTCTGGCCTTCCTGCTGTCGCCGGTGCGCACGTGGGCGCTGGGACTGGGCCTGATGCTGGTCTACCGCGCCTGGACCTGCCCCGTGCCCTCTTGGAGCTCGGTGGCGGGCGGCGGCAACGGCAAGAGCGTCTCGCCGTCCTCCTGACAGTAATTCGCCACTCTCGCCGCATTCACCGGTTCACCTGCGTATTATTTACTACGCATGTTTTCAAGTGTAAAGCACCGGCGAGCACATTTCTGGACCATAGTGTTCACCAGTGGTTCTCAAACTAGGGTGCCTGGAGTCTCGGGGGTCTGGGAGACGAAGCTGTGCTGGCTTGAGAGAGGAGTTTAATTCGTTCTGTGACCACGCTTGTATCTCAAATCATCTTTCCCCATTGAAATGATGGAAAATGCCATTCAAATTTCGTTTGTTAATAAGGAAAATACTACTCAATCATATTCTACTTAACATAGTCAAATAGAATGCAATGAATTGAACAGTTTGTGCATCATGATTTAATAAAATTCAATTCATTGTGCTGCTCCTTCTGATATGCCTGTCTTGGCCACCGGGGGGGCAATATAATACAGTCCTAAAGCTATCAAGTGACAAGTGTCACCATTACTATGTCTCAATTAGCTGCAAGAATATTCGTCGTTTTTCGCAGAAGATAAAGAATATATGCCTGTGTTATGACAATGTGACTATCGATGCTGATGCTTAACCCCGCTATGGCATTTTCTATGCGGTCAACAGAAGGCATAATAGTCTTTTTTGTTTGTTTTTTTGTTTAGAACAAAATACTTACAACATAGTTTTTTGTTTTCAGAATAGAGTTCTATTTATTTTTTTTAAAGACATATTTTCCAGAGTAAAAGGGTTAATATTAGGAGAATAAAGTTCTATTTTTTTATTTCGCCTGTTAAAATATGACTGTTTTCCCTTGTTACAGTACTTTGACGTTAATATAATCATACTATGACTTTATCTCGGGAAAATACAACTTTATTCTCATAGGATGGTGACTTTTCATCCTGATAAAATACATCTTTGTTCTTTTTGGGGTAAAATGACATAACTTTGTTCGCATGTTACAATTTATTTTTTATTTTTTGACAAAAATGAATTTGTTATCCCAACATTACAACTTTTTTAAAAATAAAAAAATAGGCAAGTTTTTACTTCTTATGTACCCTTAGGGGTACATGTGGTATGTTTAATTGGTGTTAGAATTATGAGGGTGTCCTTGGAAAAATTTCTCCGCTGTCAGGAGTCCATGGCCGTTCAAAAGTTTGAGAACCCCCGGTGTACACTTTAAAAACAACAACAACAAAAAATGAGAACAAAAACAAAGAGAGCCACACGGGTTGCTGTGGTTTGTTTACTTTCGCACTTTGTTCTTCGAAGTGTTGCCTTCTCATCACCACTGCCAAAGGACACAAATGTACAAATGCATCCAATTCCTGACAGCCACAACAACCCAGAGTATGTACACTCAAAAATGTTGCTTGTGTTTCGAAAATATTTATGTTAAAACTCGAAATCGTCAATGATTGTGTGGGGGGGGGGCGTGAATTCGGTTCATCGAAGACTATTCTTTGGCTTCAGTTTGTGAAAACAAAAACAACATACACGAGGTGCATTGGAGACTCTTTCGTCAGTGTGTACATCAGGCTAATTGGAAACTCAATTTAACTTCAATTTAATTGTCCTCAGTGTTAGAAAAAAATTGTACATCAAGATCACTGAATTCTAAATGGTTTAGAGTTTCTGGAAAACATACGCATAGGTGCATTGAAGACTGTCTTCTTAAGTGTTTATGAAACATTTTACATATGAATTTTGGATTTATTGAAGATTAAATTGTCTTCAATGTTATGAAAATACCAAGATTAAATTATTCAAGATTACCTGAAAATCGTAGGTTGAAAATCGAATGTTAGGTTCATTAAAAACAAAACAACACCATACTTTAGGGCCATTACAGACTAAATGTTCTGTTTTTTGTTCTGTTTTTTTACAAAAAAAAACTGAAGTTCACTGAAAAATCTAAATTATACATTAGATTTTTAAAATTTGGACAAAACTATGTAGGTTCATTGAAGACTCAAATTTCTTCAGTGATACAAAAAACATGCGCTAGTTGCATTGAGGATAATTGTCTTCGCAATGTTACAAAAAATGTACATTAGGTCCACTGAAAACTACATTGGCTTAAGTAACAACTTAAACTTAGGTTTTCACTGATGTTGTATGAAAACAGACATGTTCCAATTCACCAAAGACAAAATTGTCCCCGATGTTTTCCAAAACACGTAAAGTAGGTTCATGAAAGACTTGTCTTCAATGGTTTTAGGGAAAACAAAGTCAATCACTGAAGACATTTTCATTAAGTTTACAAAAACACGCTTTTTACGTCTGCTTAAGACTCGAAATTGTCTTCAATGTTTTCAAAAATGCAAAAGCTCATATATACACAGTAATAATAATATTTGTTTCCTCATTGCATTATATTATCCCTTAAATGTAGTATGGCGCTCGGAGAAGTTTATAGGACAATATGACGTACGAAAGTGATGTTCAGTGGCGCTCGGTGGAAACGCTTCTCCTAACGTTTTGCTATGAAATCAACACTGAGCTGTTGGGATTCTCAGGAACGTTAATGTTTGGACACAATAAAATCCCACATAGTATTTCGGGATATTTTTATACTCCACAGTAGCTCTGAACAAAAAACAACAATGGAAATCAACGCGTGGTGGCTTTAAATAGTGAAAAAATTATTGGGATATAGTTGTGAAATGAATCGCTAGGCCGTTATTTAATTTATGATGATATTGTGTGATTTCCCCTCAGCACCACCATTTCACTAAATCCGGCATTGGGTAAAAGGCATCCCGTTGTGCCAAAACAAGTACCGATAGAAGGTGAAGGCCTAATTTATTAATTATGTATTGTGTGATTTCCCCTCAGTACCCCCATTTCACTGAATCCAGCACAGGGAAAAGGACATCCTATGTTGCGCAAATCTACCAACAGAAGGCAAAAGCCTCATTTATGAGATTGCTTGATTCCTGACACCAACCTACTCCCGTTTCACTGCATCCAGCACTGGGGGAAAAAAAGGGAACACTTCCGAAAGGGAAGGCCTCATTTATCAATAGTGTGACTTTCCCCTCAGCACCCCCATTTCACTGTGTCCAGCACTGGGTAAAAGGCATCCCATGTCACAAAAAAATACCTTCAAAAGGCGAAGGCCTCATTTATGATGATGGCATGTGATTCCTCTCAGCACCCTTATTTTGACTGCATCCGGTACTGGGTAAAAGACATCCCGCTGTTGAACAAAAGGTACCTACAGAATGTGAATGCCTCATTTATGATGATATTGTGTGATTTCCCTGAGTAAAAGGCATACCATGTCGCAAAAAAAAAAAAAAAAACACCAAGAGGATGAAGACCTCATTTATGAATTATGATATAGTGTGATTCCCTTCAGCACCCCCCCCCCCCCCCCCCCCCCCCCCCCCCCCCCATTTCACTGCATCCAGCACTGGAAATGTACTAGTGTACCTACAGAATCTTATGAATTATTTTACCCAATATGTATCCGGGAGGAGTTATTATAACCACTGAAATGACATATTTGGACACAGTCCAATGCACGGAGGAGTCTGACAATTATCTGATTGGACACGCACAGGCAGGTGTTACCCAATGAAATTCCTGTGTGACAAACTACTGAGCAAACTGGCACTTCATTTATAAGCACGTGTGTGAGTGTCGAAGAGTTTATGGGTGCCCGCTGATGACATCATCACTACGCGGCTGTGAGTGTGTCTGAACTGTGTTGTGGATGTCACATGGCCACATCTATTTGTAACATTCACTTGCAAAAAAATGAATGAGAAGTGCGTTCTGAATGAAAAAGGGAGCAACCACTTTTTTTTTTTATTGAATGGTTTATAGTGCTGTGGATTAAAAATGTTCAATACAGTTGTTATGTCACAGCGTTGTTATTCAGTGGGAGATCTTCACGATTTGCTTGCCCAGGTTTCCCCCTTTCATCATGGAGCAGAAGGCAACTGAGAGGGGGGGGAAAACGATTAATCTGGCCAATTTTGAATACATTAAATTATTTTTTTTTAAAAAACATACCTCCCATATTTTCAATGCCGTTCTCGATCGTTTCTTGCACCTGGAAAAAAAGTTAAAGAATGTGTATATACTGTATATACAACATTCCTAGAAAATTGACTTTTCTCTCGAACATATGACTCGTCTCAAATATACTATATATTATAATTATATATTCTCAAAAGTGTACGTCCTTTTTCTTGAAAAGTAACTTGAAGAGAAACCCTTTTTATCAAAAACAAGACTTGAAAATTGTACACTCCTCATCTCAAACAACTTTTCCTTAAAAATTTGATTTTGTGAATGTGTTTTCTGAAAAATATATTTTGAAATGTGCAACATATTTCTTGAAAATGTACAACCTTTATTAAATAAATGACTTTTCAAAAATATACTTTTTTTCTGGTAAAAGTCAATTAGAATCAGTTTTAATGCCATTGTTAGTGCAAACAATTTTTTTTTCAAAAGTACTTTTAATACATTTAATATCCTTTTCTCAAACCTTTTTTCTCTAAAATAATCCCCAGAAATGTCTCAAATGCGCGACTTTTTCTTTGTACATCTTTATTCTTAAAAAACAATCCAATATGCGACCACGACCAAATATGACTTTTCCTGAAAAGATGCTTTTTTCTTTTCTTTTCTTTTCTTCTTCTTCTTCTTGAAACAACTTGTCTGTATGTATGACTTTTTCACAAAAATGTACAAGCCTTTTCTTGAACACACACAACCTTTTTTCTTCTGGAAAATACAGGACTTAAATCTGGTACCTTGACTTGTCCGGAGGCGACCAAGCGCCCGAGCTCGCAGAGGGCGTCTTCGGCCTGACCCATGTAGTTGAGCACCATGAACCTCTCTCTCGTGATGTTCTTCCTGCGCAGGTTCTCCTGCGTTTCCCGGCTGAGGGGCGGCGGATACGGAACGTCCTTGTTGTACTGCGAGATCTGACCGCACAAGATCACGTGGCCGCCCTCGTTCATCTGACGGTGAAGGAGACAAGCGGAGGTTAACTTTCAATTCTTTGTTGACGAAAAATGTGCATCAAGTTCATTGATGACTAAACTGTCTTCAGTGTTTATGAAAAATATATGTGAAGTTCATTGACAAGTTTTAGTCTTCAGTGTTTGTGAAATATATACGTCAAGTTCACTTTTCGTAAACAATGAAGACAATTGAAAGTCGGCAATGAACTGAACGTTTTTTTTGTGATCACTGAATCTTCATTAGGTTTTTTTTAGACATTGAAGACAATTGAAAGTTGTCATTGAACTTAGTGTCAATTTTTCAGAAAAGTTTAAAAACAAAGTCAATTTTGAGTTGTCAATTAACTGCATGTTTTTGTAAACATTGACACGTCATTGAAACTTGATGTACGTTTTTGGTGAACATTGAAATTTGACAATTTTTTTTACAAAAATACACCGTCACAGTGAACTTGAGATACAATTTTCAGAAACTTTTAAACTCGATTAGTTTTTTTGTAACCTAAACATTGCAACGTGATAGGTAATCATTGATGTACATTTTTACATTTTTCAGAAACAAGTGAGACAATTGATAGTCTGTGAATCTAATGTACATTTTTTTCATGAACAAATAATTTAGTCATCATTTAAGTTAAGTTTTTCGGGAACAAAGACAATTCAGTCATGAACTTGACGTACCTTTTTCGAAAACACCAAAGATAATTTGTAGCTGTTAATGAACATAGCACACAAATTTTTCTACAATTTCTATGAAAAAAAACAAACAAAAAAAAACATTGTCGTCACGCAAGCCGCGTGATGGTACCTGCGCAATAACAGTGTCGCTGATGTCACCTCCCACGTTGTCAAAGTAGACGTCGATGCCGTCGGGGCAGTTCTCCCGCAGTCCCGTGGCGACATCCTGCCGCCGGTAGTTGATGGCCCCAGAAAAGCCCAAAACTTCCACCAGCGCCTTGCACTTGTCTTCGGAACCGCAGATACCGACCACCCTGCGGAAGCCACCCAGTCTTATTTTGTGTTGTCAATGAACTTGATGTACGTTTTACATAAACACAACGTACATTGTGTTGGAGTCGCTATTCTTAAACTGTAAACCATTCTACTCGCCACGTGAGTTCGCATCGTTCATACTGGCTGGAGTCTATATTACGCCTCAAGCTAACACGAACGCCGCATTGCTAACGCTGGCCGAACAGGTCAACGAAATTGAAAAAAAACACCCGGACTCACCCCTCATTATCCTCGGGGACTTTAACAAAGCTAAACTCGACCACGAACTCCCTAAATACAAGCAGCACATCGACTGTCCTACCAGGAAAAATAATACTTTAGACCACTGCTACACGACGGTAAAAAACGCATACCGTGCTATACCTCGTGCAGCCCCGGGCTCGTCTGATCACTGCTTCATTCACTTAATACCGACGTACAGGCGAGAACTTAAATGTGCGAAGCCTACAGGGAAAACAGTCAAAAAGTGGACCAATGAAGCCAAGATGGAACTTCAAAGCGGTTTAGACTGCACAGACTGGAGTGTCTTTGAAAATTCAGCCGGCAGCCTGGATGAATATACGGACACTGTCACATCCTATATCGGTTTCTGTGAAGAGATTTGCGTACCACCAAAATCATTTTGCACATTCAACAACAACAAGCCGTGGTTCACTGCTAAACTTAAGCAGCTTCGCCAAGCTAAGGAGGACGCATATCAGAGCGGGGACAGGGCCCTGTATAATCGAGCTAGAAACCAGCTGACTAAAGAAATTAACATTGCAAAGAGGATCTATGCAGCAAAGTTGGAAAAACAGTTTAGCGCGAACGACTCTAAATTTGTCTGGCGTGCATTCCAATCGCTGACTAATTACAAGCGACGATCGCCCCCAAGCTGAGAACAATAGCACACTAGCCGACGACTTGAATACCTTCTACTGCAGATTTGAAAAGGACAGTTTCACTCCACACACCCGTCCGGCCGCACCCGCGACCACAACCGCACCTCTGACTTCTGCGTTAACCATCCATGAACAGGATGTGAGACGCATCTTCAAACAACAGAAGATTAACAAAGCGGCAGGCCCGGACCATGTGTCCCCATCCTGCCTCAAAGTCTGCGCGGACCAGCTCGCTCCAGTCTTCACTCAGATCTTCAACAGATCTTTGGAAATGTGCGAAGTCCCATCCTGTTTCAAACGCTCCACCATCATTCCAGTCCCCAAGAAACCTGCAATCTCGGGTCTGAATGACTACAGGCCTGTCGCTTTGACATCTGCGGTCACGAAGTCCTTTGAACGTCTCGTGCCGGACTGCCTCAAGAGCGTCACAGGTCCCCTGCCGGACCCCCTGCTGTTTGCCTACCGAGCGAACAGGTCTGCGGATGATGCGGTCGACACGGGACCGCGCTTCATCCTAGAACACCTCGACAGCGCAGGGACCTACGCGAGGATCCTGTTCGTGGACTTCAGCTCAGCGTTCAACACCGTCATCCCTGAACTCCTTTCAACCAAGCTTGTCCAGCTCAGCGTCTCACCTGCCATCTGCCAGTGGATTTACAGCTTTCTGACGGGCAGGACACAGCAGGTCAGGCCGGGGGAGGCCACCTCATCCGCACGCAGCATCAGCACCGGGGCGCCCCGAGGTCGTGTCCTCTCTCCGCTGCTCTTCTGTCTCTACACGAACGACCGCAACTCAGTGAACCCGACTGTCGAGCTCCTGAAGTTTGCAGATGACACCGCCGTCATCGAGGACGGTGACGAGTCCGCATATCGACAGGAAAAGGAGCGGCCGGAGCTGCGGTGCGGCCGACGCGACCCGGAGCCGAACACGCTCGAGACGGTAGAGATGATCGTGGACTTCAGGAGGCATCCTTCGCCACAGCTGCCCCTCACGTTGTCCGGCTGCCTTGTGTCAACCGTCGAGACCTTCGAGTTCCTGGGAATTACAATCTCTCAGGACCTGAAGTGGGCGACCGACATCGACTCCGTCCTCAAAAAGGCCAAGCGGAGGATGTACTTCCTGCGGCTTCTGAGAAAGCACGGCCTGCCACCGGAGCCGCTGAGACGGTTCTACACAGCGGTCATCGAATCGGTCCTGTGTTCTTCCATCGCAGTCTGGTTCGGCGCCGCTACAAAAAAGGACAAACTCCGACTGCGACGGACAATCAAAACTGCTGAAAGGATTGTCGGTACCCCCCTACCCACCATTGAGGACTTGCACGCTGCCAGAACTAAGACAAGGGCGTGCAAAATCCTCTCGGACCCTCCGCACCCCGGTCACCGGCTCTTCCGGCTCCTTCCCTCGGGTCGGCGCTACCGATCAACGCAAACTAGAACTAGTAGACATTCCGACAGCTTCTTCCCTCTTGCGATCAACTTCTTAAACACCTAACCTATAATTCCATGACAACAAGCTGGCAATTTTTTGACTTGAGTTCGTTGTCACATTTCTGTGGGGCCAATTATGTATTACTCGTGCACTCACTGTCGTTGTCTCGCCACGCTGCACTATTTGCATATACCGGCCACTCGTGCCAGAGTAGCATCTGCTCCATTTGCACACCGATTGAGGAGTATCTGTAACATTTGCACAACCGACATTGTCCCAGATGATCGCACTACTCGTCACTTGAAACCGCATACGCTCCTTGAAGTCTCGGCGCCCTTTGCACAATGGTCACTGCACCGGACTATTGCAATATTAGTCATTCGAACTGCTCTAAGTGCTAGTGGACTCTGCATCTTTTTGCACAATTATCTTTATGTCTCCAAAGTGTTCTGTAAATTGACTGTCTGTTGTACTAGAGCGGCTCCAACTACCGGAGACAAATTCCTTGTGTTTTGGACATACTTGGCAAATAAAGATGATTCTGATTCTGACATTGAAGTCGTTAATGAACTTGGCGTAAGTGGTTTTTAAATATTGAAACTTGTCAAGTTAATTGACGATTTTAAATTTTCTTCAGTGTTTACAAAAACATAAGTCGGTTCAATGTTTCCGAAAAAATGGACGTCAGGTTTATTGACAGCGGTAAATTGTCTTCGTTTACAAAAAAACATATGCTAGGTTGACCAAAGACTATAAAAAGTTTTCTTTTAACATTGTAGACTGTTTCCCAAAAATGTAAAGTTCATTGACTCTAAATTGTCTTCAAATTTTTTGGGGAAAAAAACATTAGCATCACGTTTCATAAGCATTGAAACTTCACATAGTACGTTTTTGTTAACATTGAAGACAATTTAGATTCATGAAAGACCTTGACGTACATTTTTCATAATCATTTAAACGTGACATACATTGAAACTAGACTTTACGCCGATCTGATCGGTGTTATCGGTATCGGACGATAATTAGCATTTTTAAGATGATCGGCTTTCATGTCATAAATCGGCGATCAGATCAATGACGTCACCGATAGGCTCCGCACGAGACATTTAACTCCGTGTCGCCGTTGCGTATGAATCCAAAAGCTAGTTTATTTTTTAGCTTTGTCACGTGTCTTGTTGCACAGTACTGCAACTATCTGACGGCCAATAAAGTTTTTTTTCAATCTTGTCGGTGTGGGACTATTTTGCGGTGTCTCAGCCAAACAACACGTAAGTTATTTGCAGCCTGTGCACAACTGAAGTACGCTGTGGGGAACGTCGTCTAAATGCTTCAAAACAACAAACTTGATCGAATGCCCCCTAGAGGTCAATGGTGTTTTAACATTTGTCGATCATGCTCGAGAATAATTTGAGCTGGGCAACACTTGTGAGGATAAGCGGTACAGAAAATGGATGGATGGACACAACAAGTATATAAGTATATACAATAAATGAACAAGTCATGTAAATAGACACATTGCTCCATCTTGTGATCGGATATCCTTTTTTTCTAAACTTGGTGATCGGCCCCAAAAATCCTGATCGTGTAAAGCCTAATTGAAACTCAACGTATGTTTTTGTAAACGTTAACGATTGAAATTCATCATTGAACTTGACGTACGTTTTCAGTAAACAGTTTGATGATTGAACAGTTCATTGACAACTAAATTGTTTTACATTTTTTACGAAAAAAAGACAGCTTTTCATAAAGATTGAAACTTTGCGTTTTTGTAAACAATGACAATCTAGTCTAAAATTAACTTGATGCAAGTTTTCCGTGAATATTAAAACTTGTTTTCATAAACATTGACAACTTTCAATTCAATGTTTATGTAAAAAAATGCCTTCAGTTCATTGATAAGTTTCAAAGTGTTCAAAAATATGTATGTCAAGTTCACGGATGACTCTAAATTGTCTTCAAAATGTATGAAAAACCTACATTTTTGTAAACATTGACATTTACGAAAAATGCCCAACAATTTAGTCTTCAATTAACTTTAAGTACGTTTTTGATAAACACCTGGAGCAACCGTCCAATCGCCCGATCTGTCCGGCCACCGAGCCGCAAGCCCCGGCGGCTCCGCTGACCACCAGCGTCTGATTGGCTCCTCTGGTCACGTGACCCTTCTCTCTCATGCCCAGTAGCGCCGTGAGGCCCGTCATGCCCACTGCGCCCAAGAAGTACGAAACGTGGCCGTCCACCAACGCCGGATTCACCTGGATTCAGGAGGCATGATCGTCATCGGAATTGAGAGTAAAATGCACACAATTTCTAATAAAACGAATACCAGAATGTTATTGATAATATAAATAACATTGATTGTACAAAATAAATATACTGTAATAAATGCAGATTATATTATAAAATGATTATGGCAGGAAGTTCATTTTTTAAATCACTAAAAATAAATGTAAAACAAAAAAATCTTAATTTAAAAAATTGCCAACAAAGAAATGTCTAATAAAAAAAGTATTATGTAGTAATACAATAAAAATAGATGAATGAAAACAAATGAAATTGTTTTCCTTTCAATTATTCCACTGTAACGATTCATAAATGATACAAATGCTGAAAATGGATGATATATAGAGTATAGTTTCAACCTTGTGTAGGATGCTTGCGTTCACCACAGCGTGGCTCTGCCAAGGCCAAGTGAAGGACGTGACCACGTCCCCCTCTCGATAGGCGTCGTGGCGGCTGGACTGGACCACGCCGACCCCGCCGCCGTCCACGCCCTCCGACAGCTTCCACGGTGTCAGATACTCCGCACCGCTGTCTTCATTCATCCGACATCTCTGCATTGTGAGGCAAATATATTTGCGGCTTGGAAGCACATACCTCGGGTCAAAACTTTCCAACGTATGCAATGGCACCATGACGCCAATGAATTGAACAAAAGTGCAATCGTACATTTACTAGCTGCTTTGTGTGTGTTCAGTACCATGTAAGGGTCAACAGAAAGGTAACGCGTCCGAACCAGCACCTCCTCTTCTTCCAAACCAGGTCCAAGAGTTGTCTCCTCCAGGCGGAAATTTTGAGGATCTGGCACCCCATTTAATCCTCGATAAACATGAGCAAAGAAACCATTCAGTCCCGACAGAAAATGGGACATTTCCGCGAATACAAGTTAAGTTTGACAAACCTGGTCTGGAGTTGAGGACTACTTTCTTCACCAGCATCCTTGAAAAAACAAACGCTATAACCAAAAACTAGCTTCACTGAAACTGATTGCGTTCACAAAGTCCAGAGCGAGATCACAACCTACAGATAACATCCGGTTTCGCTGCCGCTTAATTCAAGACTTAATTAGCGGGTTTTGAAAACGTTAGACACTTAGAATAAACGATAAATATTTGAATAAGGTGCTTATAAAAACAACATTTTATACTTTTAAATTAAATGGTATTACATAAGGCTGTTTTTGGTGGCGAAAGTGCGACGTCCGTTAGCTCAGCATGTTATGTATCTTGTCATTTGTTCGTCTTGGCAACGCAAGCAAGCGTCGTCCCCTGCAAGTAATCACGGCCAAGGGCAACAACTGCAAAATCAAAAAGGCTTCGCCGAGTTTCGATGTTTCCCGGTCGTCTTTCATCGTTTCACCAACATTATTGACATTTACTCAAAACACTGCTTGTGTGTGTGTGGCGTTAACAGCTACGGAGTTGCTGTAATGTGTAACTTTTGTCACGCTAACTTCCCCGGAGAAATGACTGACGGCGTGTGGAGGAATTTGTCCATGCTGACCACACTTGAGCAGCTTTAGGACATAGTGGGCAAAGTCACACAAGAAGCCAAACAAACCAAGTGTAAGTACCGCGTGTTGAAGTGTGTGTGTGTTTTTTTAAATTAAATATACATGTTGCTTTCCCAACGATGTTGCCGGCCCAGGCGACCGCTTTACGCGCATGCGCACTGACACACAAACACGCTGACGAGAAATGTGAAGAAGTGACAGGAATGAATCACGACCGATAACAGTTGAGCAACTTTAGCACACCCCGCAGTGGTGGTGGACAAGTGTAATTGCAGTACAATGTATTTTCGTATTTGTGCGTGTTTTTTTAATTTATGTGTTTAGCTGCTAGCTTCAACTACGGTACGGTGGCTGGGAAGTGCAAAACTTCCCTTTGCGCGCATGCGCAGGGACTCATACGCGTTAATACTAATTACTGATGTCGATTCCCACCACGGTCAGAATTGACACGGACATACACACTTCTAGCCCCAGTTTCTACACATAAGTTCCTAAAATTTATAGAAATATGGCGAGTAGTGATATCAAATGATATCATAAAACATTATTACTCACCCTATGATGACACCCGTTTTATTTATTTTTTTAACCTTCATTTGTTCAGGTACAGCAATTGAGAACAGATTCTCTTTTGTAATGCTGACGTGACTGCAAACAGCAGAGTAAAACAAGGCAAAATTAAAGCAAGTATATGAACACATTTACAGCAAACTGTATAATGTGACGTACACTCACTGTACATAAAAGAAAAACGATAGACACAAAACATGAAATAATGCAATCACAAATAACCAGGCAACATATTGCCGTCCAATCAAAGGAGACCATAGTTCTCGTCACAGCGTGCGTGGCGTCATTTGCGTTTGCTACGAGCTGAGTTTGAAAGTAAACAAGCAACTGTAGTTTTCAACAGCTGACAGTCTTTCCGTTGGCGAGTAACACACATACAGAAAACCTGGTTGAAATTTGCTTGTCCAATTGAATCGTTTCTCTGGCTTCACTGTACTTTACTTACAAAATGGCAAAAAAAAACAAAAAACTGGTAAAGCCACTGCAGTTAACCACACACCTATGGGGGAAATGGAGATGCTGGGAAACAACATGGTGCCCGTAAACCACGTGACGCCGATTCAACCAATGACAGTGCGTTGCTGTGAGTTCACAGCGTGTCCAGACTTTGTTTCTGTGCGACTTTGCCTCCCTCTAAGTTGAGTGTGATTCCTGCATGCAAGTGTGCGTGTGTTGGAATTTCCCGTAAGGCCTTTTGTGAGCTAGCTTGCCCGGTAAATGGTTGTCACACCGGAAGCGCCCTTATAAGGGCACCGGATCACGAAAGTGGGCGGGGCGAGGAGCCTGTTGTCACGAGGCGAGCAGCCAGTCAACAAGATAGATATTCTTTTATTTTTTATATAATTTCGACTTATGCAGTCGGTCACGCAATCATGTGCAATAGCGACATTAGCACGTCAGGTTAGCATTGTGGTTTCCCCACCACCGACTCGGAACTCCGCCTCTTATGGGGGGCGAGAGGGGGGGGGGGGTGAGGTCAGCAGCCGCCTAGCATGAGTCAACCTCGGGCAAAGCAACGCAGCAGTCATCGCCGCCGCCGTTGTGCACGGTGCGGACGGAGCGACTGACTGTCACCGCCGCCCTCCGCAGCCCGAGCGTTCGTAACAACACACAACCAACGTAAGTACGACGAGGCCGTGTCGCCCCGTGCGTGGTGTCCATCTTGTTCTTGTCTTGGAAGTTGTGCACATGTGACATGCGTCTTGTTGACTATCGCATTGTTTTGGTTGGCTGCAGCATTGGGAAGATGGATAATCCCCCCCCCCCTCCCTCCCTGTTTTGTTGTTGTTACCACAACAGCGCTGAGCTTGGGGGTCCTGCCTGCGTGCCTGCCTGCTGCGTTGTGCACGTTCTGTGCAGCCTACGCGTGCAAACTCAGATCTCCTCGCAACGGATTAGGGCGGCTCACGGTGCTCGTCGTTTATTTTAGGTGCCTTCCTGCGCTTGTTTATGCTTTATTTATTTATTTTTTTGGGGTTGGGGGGCATGGTGTGCAAGTGGTTAGCGCGTCTGCGTCACAGGTCCCAAGTTGTGGGTTCGAATCTGGCCTTCATGTGTTATAGTTTGCATGTTCGCCTCGTGCCTGCGTGGGGTTTGTCGTCCTCCGGACATGCATGTTGGGTTCACTGAAGACTGTAAATTGTTCATATGTGTGCATTGTGTTTTTATTGTGGCTACTGCACGTGCCCGGCGATTGACAGGCACCCAGGGTGCACGCCGACTCTTGCCCAAAAGTCAGCTGGGAAAGGCCCCTCCAGCAAAACGGAAAACGGATGGATATTTGGCAAGCTTGTGCAAGGTTGCACCCCAACCACGCCCACCCCCACCACCCTCCAACTCTCTCTCTCTCTGCTTTCCACCTTCGGCTGAAGGTTTTGGCTTTGATGTGGGCAAGATCACAACTTTGCTCTGTGCATGGCTGCGTTGACACTGCACGCGTCAAGTGACAACGATTCGGATATGAGTCACGGCAACTCGAAATGGAAAGCTGCGATGATTTCACATTTACGCTGATTGCGATTGAAGGGATCACGGTTTGCATTTTCAAGTTCAAGTTTTATGACGTACGCCACAAGAAATGCAGGCGGCACGGTGACGAGTGGTTTGTGCAGCCGCCTCACCGTTAGGAAGTTAGAGGTTTGAATCCGGGCTCCGGCCTTTGCAGATTCTCCCTGTGGGTTTTCTAAAACATGCTTCATTCGGTTCATAGAAGACTCTAAATTGTCTTCCTCTGTAGCGTGTAAAACGCATACTCTGTAGGGTTAAAGTTCGGAGATTGCCTTGGCCTGTGCAGTACTTTCCACTTTTTGGCCCTGAGGAACTCTTTTTTTTTTTTTTTTAATTTTTTTTTATGGCAGTTGTTGGTTTTGCATTATGTTGGCCAAGTGATTAGCACATCTTCCTCAATGCGAGTGTGACTGCTTGTTTGTGGCCCGTGATTGGCCGGCGACGAGTCCAGGGTGTACCTCGCCTCTCTCCCAAAATCAGCTGGGATAGGTTCCAGCTCGGCCCGCGACTCTAATGAGGATTAGCGCCATAGAAACTGGACGGATAGGTAATTATGTTGTGTTTCCAAGCCCTAGCAGAGACCATTTAAAAAAATAAAAATAAATAAAAAATAAAACGTGCCACAAAAGTGTGAATTGGGAACTGCAGTGTCAGTACAGCCTTGGCAGAGGTTTCCTGGGATCTGAACATCACACGGCATTGCAGTCTCAGGGAAGGCTGAGTGTGAGCGAGCGAGCGTGCAGGATCCCAACAGCTGCAGCTCGTCTATTTTAAGGAGCCCCTCGGCGGGGAAAGGGTGACAATTGCCAGCCACTTCCTAGATTTGTCAGAGGGTGGCCTTTTTGCTAAGTCCGTGGTGGCCACTCCAATGTTGAACACCATTTTTTTTAAATTAACTGTACGGGAAATGTTTTTGTCACATTTCAATTTTTATTAATGATGCTAAATTGAGCAAACAAATGGCAAATTTATTAAGGATCATGTTTACGTTGATGTTTGGACAAAGGGGACAGCATTTATTTGCACACGATCTGAAAAGAAAATAATATTTCTGTTATTTCTGTGGAAGTTAATGATAGGGGGGGTGTTTTAAAAGTTGCTAAAATTGGGAATTAGACATTTATTAAAAAACAAAAAATCAAGAAAGGGGGGGGGGGGGGAAGATTTTATTTTAAGGCAATATCGCCTGGCATAAATTTATTCTACTGAGCACTAAGTCGAAAGAGTAGTTAACCACTGTGTAATAGAGTTAGTTGGATAAAGCTCAAATATAGTAAAACTACTTGCCCAAAGGTGACACAAAGTGAAGAGGGAATAGGAAGGTGTTTGCAGTGTGTTACTGTCACCTGGCGGTGTTTTTCTAGGCGTTGTTTAAAAGAATGCGTTGTGTGTGTTGATAACGTTACCATAATGCTTAGTAAAAGTACTTGGTGTACTGATGATAAAGTAGAATGAGAAGCTAACCGCTGCGTAATACAGCTGAATAAAACTGAAATAAAATGCGGAGTGAACAGTTTCGCGTTTGCGGAGTGACACCATCACCTCGTAGCATCTTAAATGTATTGCGTGAATTAAAAAGCATGTCAAGTGTATAATACGTGTATTTATCTTTGCATTTGCTCTGTAAAATGAATTTTTGGTTCCGAGGTGATAGTAAAGTTCCATTCGCTGTTCTTTGCGTATCGGCACACTTTCACTTTTTGCCAGCATTTGTAGACTTCTGTGGTACAGACGGAGTTCTCCTCATCATTATGATTATTATTATTTTTTTTAATCCCACAGACGCTTGACAAGTTGGCGTCATTGCCAAAGTCTGCTCAGAAACCTGCGCTCCCAAATCTTTTTTTATATTCATGACAGGGGTTGCCATGGCGATATGGAATCAAATGCCGGCTGTCAAGTCACGGCCGGACCATTGGACTTTTTGGCTTGGCTTAGTAGTTCGTCATGACTTGCACTTGCTCACTTTCATTTGCCCGTCCTTTGTGAGTATTGGCGGTTCAAAGGGCATGAGCCCCCCCCCCCAAAACTCCCACCCTCCCTCCCAATGAGTCACACTGTGGTGTAACAGTCACTTTGTCTCATGTGAAGTAGTTGCAGGTGGCGTGCAGTTCGGACTGTGCGGTGCCATTGAACAAAACGACAGATTACAGTCGTCGTCGTTGTTTTACGGGTTTTCTGAAAACAAGCTGACATTATTAAAACCTGGTAGTTTTGGTGAACGGGCAACACGGGGGCCTTGCGGCGAGCATGTCTGCCTCACAGCTCTGCGATTCGGGGATCGAATCTCAACTCGGGGGCCCCTCGTGTGGCGTTTTCTGCGTAGGTTTTCTCCGGCTCCCTCCCGCGTTCCCAACACATGCTCGCCAGGTTCATTGAACATGTTCAGTTGTCCATAGGTGTGAATGTGAATGCTCTTTTTTTTTTTTTTTTTGATGAGCAAATGAATGGAGGGATGCTTTGGCAAACACGAATCGTCGCTTGCGTAATGGATTGTCGGTGTCATGTGACTGAAGTTTACACCATATTTTAAAGTAGAAATTGGATAAAGAAGGATGTCGTTTGTTTACGGTACAACAGTGTTGTCGTCTAATTACTATCTCCAAACCCTAAAAACGTGCACAAGCGTCTCGGGTAGAGTTGTAACGGTACATGTATTCCGATTTTTCGGGACCTAAAAAGAAGGTTGTGGATAATGGGCAGGAAGTGTGACTGCCTCGTAAACCAACACCGTGCAGCTCAGCCTCTGGCGAGTAGATGTTACGGCTAGCGACATGGTCTAAGAATCGGCTATTTCAATCCAAAATGGCCGACTTTGTGTGCGTTCCGTTACGATGGACGTCCACCCAATTTCGTGTCAAAACTGTAGAAATTTTTTTTTTTTTTTTTTAGATATTTTTTCCCTAACTTTCCTGGGGGCACTACCGACTCAGTATCGGGGGTGATCGTTCCCGGGACCCATGAAAACAAAATACATGAACATTGACCTCGATACAGACGCTTGGAAAAATGGATGCGTTTTCGGGCATGTTGAGGCACCTAAAAAAGGCGATTCATTCATCGGAAGAATACTAATAAGCAGCACTGGTAATGTTGCACTACACTCAAAAGAAAAGATGTGACGAGAGCTCTCTCATTTTTCTCTTCACAGGGTGTCGCACACGAACGAGGGACAAACATTTCAAGACTCGGAAGAGGAAGATGTTTTGCTGATGTAGTTTTACTCTTATTCAGACTTGTGCTTTTGTGACTCCATCAGGGGAAAGAACAATTAGTGTGCCCGAACAGTTTTTCCTGACACCGGCTTTTTAATGCTCGCCATGAGCGTACCAGCCCAGCAGAAACCTGGCGCAAAACGAACGGGCAAGCGTATCACATTTTTTACCGATCCCACCGGAGCCATGAAAGAGACCGGCCAGCATCCCGAAGGGTCCTACTACATTCAGGGCGGCGGCGAACCCGGGAAATCCGAGGCGGCGAGCGGTGTGGCGTCTAATCCGGAGGGCCATCGTGTGTATCTCAACTCGGTCATCTTTAGCCCTGACAAGGGCGACCAGAACAGGGGTCACTATCAGCAGACGGTGCCTATGAAGTGGGCCCACCAGGATTCCGGTCAGCAGCAGCAGAGGGCTGCCACCTGGACCACGGTGGCCAACTGGGAACAGAACTTTGCCAACTACTTGACCGACTCCAGGAACCAGACAGTGTTTGCAAAACCGACGCAAGAAACTGGAGACGAGTCTGGAGACAAGCAGCAGGCGGGGCATGACCACGCAGCGGACGTATACCGAGACGCCGTTAAGGCGAGGGGCCTGGAGTGGGACCACCGGCAGCTGCAGTCCCAGGCCTTTCAGGAGACCCTGAAACCCGGGGTGCTGAACCCCCAGCCGAACAGCGCGGCCCACCCGGCGGGGAGCTCGGTTTTGCAGCCGTTTCAGTTGGCCTTCGGGCAGCCCCGGCAGCACCTGCCCGCCTACTACCAAAGCTTCCAAGGCAACGCCAGGTTGCCCAACCCGCCCAACTACTCCGTGCAGGCCAAGCCCCCCCAGCAGGCGCCGCAGCTGCAGAGGCAGCACCTCACCCAGCAACAACTTCAGCAGCAGCAGCAGCAGCAGCAGCAGGAGATCATTCTCCAGCAGCAGCAGCAGCAGCTCCAAATGCAACATCAGCAGTTGCAACAACAAAGCCAGCATGTGCTCGACTACTACCCTCCCGACACGCTCTCCCGCCCGCAGCTCGTGCACTCCCGGGAGCCGATGTTGGCGGCCGCTCCCCCCAAAATCCAAGAACCGCTCATCCATGACATCACCCCGGAACCGCCGCTTTCCGCTCTTCTGCCGGATTCCTTGTCCCAGACGCAGAATCTTCGCAGGTCGCGGCGCCTCTCCAAGGAAGGCGGCGCACCGTCGGACGACAATCCCTTCCCGGGCGACCCGGCCATGCAGGGCCCTCAAAACGGGACACGCGGCTTCGACGGCGACTTCCTGGCTGCCCCGACGGGCGTCATCCACAGCGCGCCGCGGCGGACCCGTAGGGCGTCGCAGGAGGTCAACCTGGAAACTCTTGCACAGAAAGCCTCGGAGATGGAGACGCTGCCGTCGCAGGGCGTCACGGTACGTGTCCTGAATGTTGACCCTTACGTGTCTACGTTGGGAGAGAAAACAGTGCTGTGAAAAAAAGTATTACCCTTTTATTTACCGCACTTCAATGTTTCAGATCATCATACTCATTTGAACATCTCACTATGGCAACCAAAGTTCATTCGAGTTAAAATGCAGTTTCTAAATCCAAACTTACCTGATTCTTTGTGAGCAAGTAATTTCCCCCCTTGTTAAATCACTGTTAATTGTGACTAACCAGAGTTTTGAGAAAGTTGCGTTCGCCTTGACTATCGCCAGATTGTTTTGGGAATCAAGAAATCAAATAAAGTCGCCTGCAAGATCTCAAACTCGTCCATAGAAATTCAAGAGCGAATGAGAAGCAAAGTGATTGAAATCGATCAGTCTGGTAAAGGTTCCAAAGCCATTTCCAAGGCGAAGCACGGTAAGAGCCATCATACACAAATGAAGACAACTGGGGGACAATTGGCGCACCTCGCTCGGACCAAAATCCCTCCAAGAGTGTGACAACCACTCATCTTGAAGATCACAAAGGAACCCAGAACGAACGACATCCGGAGAACTGCAGGCCTCGCTGGCCGTAGTTCAGGTCAGTGTTCAGACTCAACCATAAGAAAGACATTGGGCAAAAATGGCATCCGTTTTTTCTAATGTTTTTTTTTTTTTTTTTTTATGGCACTGTACAAAATGAACCTCCGAGTGTTATGTTTCAATAAACACAGATAGGATCCCGTCCCGTCCGGTATCAGGCAGAGTCATGCGCCGTGATTGCGCAACAAGTTGCTCAACAACACTGTGTCAGTGGAGCTCAACGTGGCCTACATTTGCCTGCTGATGTCTCGCGCAAACCCTGTGTTGGGTTACATGCATGCCCCCCCCCCCCCCTTCCTCCCCAATCCATCAAAGGAGAGGAACTCCAGCCTGGCCCCACTTGCCCCCCACCCCCACAGCACACACAAACACACTCACGCGCTCTCTTCATGCAGCACTCAGCAAAATCTCTCTCCACCGACCACCACTCCGGTGGAGTTGCTGGTGTTTTCCACCGCCGACCGACATGAGTGTTTCACTTTGCAACACTGCTGGCAAAAGTTTGAAATATATACCGCCGCCAAACGTTGACGTGGTTATCAGCTAGCCTGACTGCGCTTCGTAATAATAAGTGGTGTTTTCATTAAATTATTGAAAGAAAAAAAAAATCTATTTTCACACACACAATTCAAAACAGTTCCGAGTAAAAACACATCTAGTACTCTTTTGTCAAAATACCCCAAGGCCTATGAAACTGCTTAGTCATCTCATCGCTTTATTTATTGCATCACTCATGGCCCTGAAAACCTTTGCGAAAGAGTTTGGGAAGATGGCGTAACCGCAGTCATTTGCTTTTATGAAATATGAAAGGCTTTTTGAGTGCAGACTTGGATGTGGGCGGCTCTCGCTGGCAGCGTCACAATCCGGACGGAATAAGTATGACGGGCTCACTCACGGGAACGTTTTCAGAAACTGGCTATAGGATAGCTCAAGATTGACTTGGTTCACTGACAACTATTTGTAAACAAACACACACACAAAGTAAATTTGCACCTTTTGGTATTGTAAAATGAGCAACAAACACACATATAAACACATCCAAATGAAATGTTCCCTTTTTAATATTGTAAAATGATCCCCTTCGATGACATCATCCCCAAATATGCAAGAGGCCTTTGGTTTGGTCTTGTCCGCATTATTATGATGATTTCTATTTCCGTGACTTATTCCTAACTTCGTCTGTCTCTCGTTCACCAGGAGCCGCACAGGCCGTGGAGTCCGCCCCAGCCGGGCGGCCCGAGCGCGAAGCGGCCGCGGGACGACGGCCTCCTCCCGCTCGTCATCCCCGTGTCGGTGCCGGTGCGCCGGCTGGACCTGTCGTCGCGCACCGACGGCACGGCGCTGACGAGCGGCTGGCCGCCTCCTCCGCCGCCGCCCGGGCCCCCCAACCCGCCGGAGATCGCCGGCGCCGAGCGCAAGCCGTCGGTCATCGTGACCCGGCGGCGCTCGATGAGGAACTCGCCGACGGAGGGTTCGGAGCAGGTACAAAATGATTTGCTACGAGAGCTTGTTTCACTTAAAATTGCCCAAATCCTCAGAATTGCAGCCTCTCGGCACTAAATAGTCGCAGATTTGAAAGCCGACAGATTTGTCTTTTTGTTTAATCAAAATCAGACATTTGCAAACATCTGCTTCTCCTTTCACTTTGGTAAACAATGATCAACATTTTTGCCTATTTTCTGACGTTATGGCCCAAACCACTAACTAAATTATAATCAATTTACGTTCGTACTTTTTCTGCACTTTTTTTTTTACAAAGGGATGAAAATTAAAAAAAAAAAAGTTTATCTGATTCATCAAATAAAAATCATAAAAAAAAAATTGACAGATGAATCAATTATTGAAATAATCATTAGTTGCAGGAGAAAGCAAGTGAACTGCACGCGTGTTACGTGATTTAATCCATCACTTTTCTTGCGACTTATTTGCGATAACATTCACCGTTCACAATAGACATAAACACTAGAAATATTCCATTAAAGTTTTTTTAAAATGAGCCACAATATGATGGGTTACGCATGTGCGTCATGATAAATGCAAATAAATGTCAACCCTCCTCTCGCTCGTTATTCATGATAACCTTCACCGTGCACAATGGAAATAATATCGCGATGTTGTAATGTGACTAGACCTACTGTATTCCACTGCGTCCTCTCGCCGTGTAAATTCCAGCGATTACGCCAAAGGGGCCTTGCACCCCCCCACTCCCTCCCTCCACCCAGACGTCCCCATCCCCCCACCGCTATCTGCGTCTCCCCGCCCTCCGTTGCTGTGCTCCTCACGTTTTCTCTTCATTTGATTAGAAAAGGGAGTCGACGCTGTCCACCATCAAGCAGATTATCCAGATTATTTTTTGTGTTACGACCGCGTGGCCCTGCCATACTTTTTTCCATAGGATAGCTCTACACTGTACATTCTATACCACGAATCTTAAAAGTGCCCGAACCCTGAAATTGGTCATTTTTAGCATAGTGGAAGCACATTTTCCCAGAGGAAATAATGGAGATTAGAAATGGGATCAAACTGTATCTGCCAAAGCCCTTTTATTAAACGCAAAGGCAAATTCGATTATCATTATTATTCCTATACTAGTGCAAAAATAAGTTATGAAAATAATGAAATGAATCATTCGTAATTCTACAAATAAAAGTAACATTAAGTTAACCGTAACAATCATGTAAATTCAAATAAATCAAAATGAGGGCGGGGGAAAAACGGCATTAAATATCGTCATTGTCAGTTTCAATTGATATCTGTACATAAAAATAAGTTAACCGTGAACAAAATGTAGTTAAGACAAAAGCAAATTAGTCACATTAGTCGTCGTACAAGTGTCCCAAAAAGTTAACTGTCACGAGAAATATTAAAATAAAATTAAATATGTTGATCTTAAATAAATGTGATCACACATTTATGTTGTTAGTTGCTGTACATACAAATAAATGGGGAAAAAAAGCATCCAAATTAAAAGTAGAGAACCTTGGTGATCTTTCGGTGCCCGCTGGACTGCGGTCTCGCTAACTTTTTGTATTTTGTATTCATTCCGACAAAAATCTATGCAGTACATCCGCGGACTTGGCAAAATGCTTGACTGTAGTGTCCGCCTCCTGCGGTAACGTCACGCGTCTCCTCCTCGGCAGAACGGCGAGGGCGCGCGAGCGGACGACGACGTGAAAAAGCTGAAGCGCCGCCCCCGGCCCGAGCCCCTCTTCATCCCGCCGCCCAAGCCCGCCGCGTTCATGCCGCCGCCCGCCGCGGTCTACTCCGCCGTCACCCCGTACCAGAGCCACCTGCGCTCGCCCGTCCGCCTGGCCGACAACCCGCTGGCCATGCCGCCCTACACGCCGCCGCCCATCCTCAGCCCCGTGCGCGAGGGCTCCGGCCTCTACTTCTCCACCTTCCTGTTGTCCTCGGCCGCCGGGGGGCCACCGTCCGCTACCCCCAAGTCGGCTACGCGCAGCCTGCTCTGCTCAAGTAAGTCAAAAACATCCAAAGAAGCAAATAATGGCTTGAAACCCTCCTTTTTCAACCGCAACCGTTGCTCAAACCCCTGACTGAGGCTTGAAACGCTAATTTTAGAACTGTTCCTTGAAACCCTAACTCTTGTTTAGAACCTGAACCCTGACTTGAAATCCGAATTGGAAATCCTAACCAAGGTTTAAAAGCCTTAATAACCCTTTCTTGAAACTGTAATCCTGGATTCCAAACCAAAGTTTGAAACCATAACCATAGTTTGAAACCCTGACTGAGGCTTGAAACCTTCATTTGAAACCCCAAACCTGGCTTTGAACCATGATTTATAACCCTAACTCTAGTTTGAAACCCTAATTCGACACCTTAATTGAGGCTTGAGACCTTCATTTGAAACCTTAACCCCAGCTTCAAACCCTGACACTTGTTTGAACCCCTAACCAAGACTTGAAACCCTAACCCTGTTTTGAAACCTTAATTTGTAGCTTTAACCCAGCCTTCAAACCCCAAATTGAAACTCTGATGCTTGTTCAAAACCCTAACCCAGGCTTGAAATCTAATTTTGAAACTGTTGTTTGACACCCCAAACCAGCCTTGAGTCCTTAATTTGACACCCTAACCTCGGCTTGAAACCTTAAATTAAAACCGCAACCCTGACTTCACCCTAACTCTTGTTTGAAAAACCAAACGGAGGAACCTTAATTTGCAACCCTAACCCTGGCGTCAAAAAACTGCTTGAAACCCCGAACCAGGTTCGAGACCATGAATTAAAAACCTTAATTTGAAGCCCTGTTGTTGCTCGTTCAGGTAGCTGCGACATGACTCCTCCGGTTCTGTCTGCAGTGAGTGAGCCCACTCCAGTCAGCATTGAGCCGTGAGTATTTTCCTGTTTTCGGTGGAATTACGCACACACACACAAACACGCGCGCGCACACACACTCAGTCCAAGCGCCGCGGGCAATTATCCAGATCATAACACCGAGGTTGGATCATCAGCTGTCCTCGGTGAGCTGTGTTGAACTTTCAAACCCAGCACCGTTGCGCCGCGTCATCCTCGGCTCACGAACACCATTTGTGATATCCGCCACCTTGCGCAATAGAAATGCACAGAATGGCCAGAAATCATCCACATTCCCAAAAAAAACAACCAAAAAAAACAAAAGTCCACATCACACACGACGGGCGTGTCGTGTTCATGTTCCGATTTCTGTGATCCCTCCTTTCGCCAGTCGTGACCGTGCAATATAGAAAGAATTTGCACGACTAGGAATAATACAGGGTTAGGGCCGCAACCAACCAAAAGTGTTTTCATAATCGAATCCCATTTAAAAAAAAAAAAAAATAATAATAATAATAATAATAACTTCACGGACCATTGACTGGACTTTATCTCAAAATGACCATGCAGAAAATTACAAATTGATTATGATTGAACTCCCCGGTTTGGTCAAGAAGTCAGAAAATAGGCAAAATTGTTGATGTATGTTTTGCAAGGTAAAAGAAGGCATTTGCAAATATCATATTTCGATGAAACGCAAAGATAATCAGTCTGCTTGGTTATTATAATATATATACTTGATTTATTATCAGAAATATAATTATTACTATTCACTGTTGAGAGGCTGAAATTCAAAGGGTTTAGACAATTTGAAGTTAAACCATGTCTCTAAACGATTACTCAATCATCAAAAAATGTAATTGAAAGTCGGCAACAACAACAAAAATCTGATTTTTGCCCATTTTTCTCTTTTTGTTAAGGACAATAACAGGACAAATCTTAAAACAGTCACATTTTCTGCCTTTAATTCATATCCATAGCTACCAAGTTATTTTATTCATTTTATATCTTTTAAATGAATCGGGCGATGAACCGGTTTTCGGAATTTTACACTGACAAATATCGGACTCAACAACAAGAAAATCCACATCGCCTCGGGCTCAAGTTCAAATGTCCCAAAGCTCATCCCGTTTCGCTGTCCCGTCGTCCAGACGGATAAACTTGGGGTCGCGGTACCAAGCGCAGGTGCCGGACCTGAGGCCGCCCTCCCTGGTGGAGCTGGACACCCACGGAGCAGAGCTGGTCTGGGCTCCCCTGACCGAGCTGGAGGACAAGCCGGACTACCACAAAAGAGGTACGTGCGCCCCCCAAAAAGGGGAAGGCCACGTGTACGGATGAGGCGATAACGTGTCTTTGTGTCTTTCCGTCAGTGAAAGACCTGATGCACCTGGCATGTTCCAGCGCTTTGTGCGGAGGAGGCAGCAACCAGGAGCTGGCCCACCATTGTCTGCACGAGTGCGACGGCGACGTCATGGTGAGCGCGCGCACGCGCGGCGAGCCGCTCTCGGCTCGCTCTGCGAGCAATCTCGACACTTCATCTGGTTTGAAACACCGAACCTGGCTTAAAAACTCCAAACTTGGCTTTCAACTCTAGTTTGAAATCCCGACGTTTGTGTCGGCAAGTAACTCAGGCTTGAAATCCTAACGCGGTCTCGGAGCCCTTTTTTGAAACCCTAACCCAGGCTTGAAGGCCTTAATTTGTAACCCCAACCCTGACTTCAAAACCAAATTTGAAACCTTAATCAAAGCTCGAAACCCGAACACAGGCTTGAAATCTTCATTTGAAATGCAAACCCCAATTTGAAACCTATACTTCGAATTTGAAACCCTCACGCTGTCTTGAACCCTTAATTGAAAACCATAACCCTGGCTTTAACCCCTACTTTTAAACCCTAACTGTGCTTTCAAACCCTAACCCTGGAAAGAAACCTTAATTTCAAACATCTCAAAACCCAAATTTTAAAACCCTAAGCCAACTCCAAATACTTGCACCTCGATGTCCAATCACATCAAATCTTCCCATTTTCAATTCTAACGATGTAAGACGGATCTCGAAGATTCCATGCCATCAAATGTTTTATTTTTTGAAATTACATTTTTTTTTTTTTTTCGAACTCTTGGATGTCCTTTTATTGGTTTTGCAAGATATTTGGGTTGGAAAATGCCCAGGATGTCCTTTTTCAAGCTACTCCAGTGGGTGTTTTACGCCTGGCAATTGAGACGGCCATCTTTCTCATTCATATTTGAAATGTGAATAAGCTTTGCTCTGATTGAATCGCTGTTATTCTTAATTTAAATATGGAAAACGGCTTTGCCCCGATTGGCCCTCGGCAATATCACGGCGTCTTGTGGCGGCCGAGCGTTCGTTGCAGCGTGGCGTTCGGATTCTTTAATGCGGGGGGCGTTCGATACGTTCACACCGGGCGCGAAGCAAACTTTCGCCCGGCGACTCGCTGGAGTTTGATTGCGGGAGTTGCGTACGAGCCGACGTTGCACTGGCTTCATTTGCGCCATTTAGACCCGCTCGCCCGTGTTGCCGTTCAGGGGCTGGGTACGAGCTTCAAAGTGGCCATATACTTGAATAATTACTATCAACGTCACAAATAACAACAACAACCCGCATAGATGTCACAGACGCATTTTTTGATCTGTGATACGCATAAAACAGAAACGTCAGGATTTTGACGGCATGGGACCTTTTAACGAGCGCAAGCAGGACGCCCGACTGTCTCGGCGAGTTCTGCGGCAGCGCCACGTTGAGATTCCGGGCCCTGGCGACCAGCGCCGCCGCTCCAGCGTTGCCAAGGAAACGGAGAGCGCGCAAGAAACACGGAGGGGGTTGGCGGGATGTCGCGTTTAGGCGCCCGCTCTGCTCCGCGGCAGCAATCTGGCAAGGCGCAAAAAAGGCGGGAGAGCGCAGAAGTTGATTGATGTTCTGGTGAATTAAAATTCTCGGCCACCTCGTTGGCCGACGTTTGTTCGGTGTCACGTGAATGTTGTGTTTTTCAGGCTGCTTTATCGCTGCTCATGCTGAGGAATCCCGTGTTGCCCGAGTCGCATTCGCTGTCCAATTACCACTACTCAGGTTTGTCGTTTGTCTTAATACTGGTGCTAACCGAAACAGCAGTTCGGAGGGATGTGGTCAGTGCGCCACGGTTTTCACAGTATCGCACAGGGGTCAGGAAGCGCCGAGTCGGCGGTAGACAAAGCGTCACGTGTTTGTACAAATGCAGACCTCAGAGCTGTGAACGCTGCAGTTTTTTTTTTTTTTTTTTTTTTTTAAACTTTCTCCACATTGCCGCAGAGGCCTTTAGTCTCCTCTTGGATAAAAAAAAAAAGCACGCAAACATTAGCTTAGTCTGTTTCTTCGGCCGCACGCTGCAGTGTGATACTCCGCAGTCTCCACGTTGCCGGAGAGGCCCTTAGTCTCTGCCGGAGAGGCCCTTAGTCTCTTCTCGGATAAAAAGCCATGCAAACATTAGCTTACTCTGTTTTTTGCAGCGGGACACTCCACAGTCGCCACTGAGCTTCAGCGCAGCTGCAGCAGCGAAGAGTGGGTGATGGGCGAACCGAGGACGGGACGAGTGGGGGGGTAGTGGCTGGGGGGGGGGGGGTTCCAGCATGTGGTTAATCCCCATCCTGGGCAGAAGACAGGAGAGCCATTGTTCATCAAGTGTGTTTTTAAGTTTGGGGGGTGTCAGGGTCCAACATGTTTATACGCACGCGTGGGGATGGAGATGTGAGCTGTCGGCGCGCTGATTAAATGCAAACTATTTTTGTGTCCGTCAGGATCGGCCAGGTGGTCTGCAGTCGAGCGACGTCAGTTCAACAAAGGCATGGCCACCTGCAAGAAGGACTTCTTCATGGTGCAGAAACAGGCAAGTCCGCAATTGCAATTACATTAAAGGTCCTGTGCCATGAGATGTATTTATTTATTTCATAATCTTTGATATCTACAGACAAACGTTTCATTTTTGGGGGGAGATTTAGAATTTTATGTGTGTGTGTGTGTGTGTGTGTGTGTTGGAAATGCCCAGGATGGCCTTTTTCAATCTCTTCTTGTTGGCCTTGCACCCGTAGCAGTTGAGACGGCCAAATTTCTCACTCATCTTCAATTTGTAAAGAAGCGTTGCTCTGATTGGATCACTCATCTCCCTCATTAAAATACGGAAAACAGCACGGCTCTGATTGGTCTTTGGCGTTCATAGCGACATGGTGTGATTCCCTGAATGGCGATCCTGTTTTGACTGCACATAGTTGATCATTTTTATTAAACCATAAAGTGAGAGCGGGAGAGAGAGAGGAGCAATGAGGCAGGAGCGGCTGGCTACAGAAGACGTGGGTGAAAATCAAAAGAGAGGCTTATATCCAAGCTCCAGCTCGTGACGTTTCACTGCAAGCATTGCTATTTCATCCACAGTTATATTTTAGATTATAAATATAGTTGAGTATCGTTGTAAAAACACAACACGTATGCTTTTTGCATACTGTGTTCGTACGGCCCGGCTGGGTTGTGCGCTCGTGACCCGGGAACGCACCTCCGGCGAGTGTGTGAAAGCCGATGCTCACGGAATAGCGGCAGTTTTATTCCTCGACTCGTCGGCATTTGGCAGGTGACGTTGTCGCTCAGCCATTTTTCATGTTCATTTTGACCTATGTTATGCATAAAACAGGGGGGGGGCATTTCTTTTATGACCTTTTAAAAAAGAAAGTCAGCCCCCGAAGCCAGTTTCACTTGGGAACATGGAATTTGGTAGACATGTCTTATCATAAGTTGACCTACAAACAAGTCTTAAGAGGCTATGCCCGAAAAGACACAGGAAATCTGCGGCCATTTTAGGGCAATTTTGCCCATTTCCAGGGGTCCTTTAAAAACAGACTGTATCGATGCAAATGTATAGATGGGTCTTGCCGCAGGTGAGCACCAAGACGGTGGCGCAGTGCGTAGAGTTTTACTACTCGTACAAGAAGCACGTCAAAGTCGGCCGCAACGGGACGCTGATCTACGGAGAGGCGACGCCTCCGGACGGCGGCACGGCCGAGGAGGAGACGAACGCAAATAAGGTAAGCTTCGAACGTCGCGCTTAATTTAAAGCGGCTCGGGGGATTCAGCGTTCGTCGTAAATGCCGCCGCAGGCCTCTCTCAGGCTACAGCAGCAGCAGCAGCGGGAGGAGGACAGCAGGAAGTGGGAAGGCTCAGCCGACAGGAAACGGGACGTCGGCCCCGCCGGGTCGGCGCGCGCGCTGCCGTCGGCCGACAACGTGAGTGTGGCGGGAAACGGAACACAATGCACAAATGAAAGGAGCGGATAAACAACGTTTTTTTTTTTTTTTTTTTTTAAATACAGCCTCGGTGCTGAGACGTTGTCATGCTTTCGTTCATCGTGTTGCATTATTGACTCAAGCGGCCACGTGAGAAATAGCGGGAATGCTTGAAATGACTTTACGAGCCCACTTTAGTCACATTTACGGGACGTGAAACAGAGAATGTGAGGATAGAGTTTTTAAAGCATTTCCATTTATTTGTCCTCTCGAGAGCATCTTGCTCTTAATAATCCTTTGAGAGTTTGATAACTTATTTTTATTATTATTGTCTGTTATTCCGTCTCCAGAATGGCTTAGAAATACTGTCAATGGCTTTAAGTCATCCACGTCACGTGCCTATTTGTATCATAACATCTATAAATGTAAGAACATAAAAACTTTTTTTTTTTTTTCTCAAAAATGAAACAACTCTCCACATTAAAACACATTGAACAAAAATGTTCTTAAATGATTGTAAATTCATAGTTATTTACTCACTAAACAACACATTAAACCAAACTTAAAAATACCAGCATGCATTATTTACAAAATAGAAAATGCTGTTTTAAAATGATAACATTTTAAGATACAATTTGGGAATTTTTAATTGTTTAGAAATTAATTAAACATTGCAAATTTTCAAAAAAATATAAATCTTTACTCTCTAACATGTCCATACTAACACAAACCTTAAAACAACAACATAATATTATTTTTCATTTAAATGATTAAAGTGTTAAATACAAATGTATTATTATATATTATATTTTATTAAATACAATAAATCCAAAATGTAGTTGTTCAAAATATGGAACTAATTATTTTAATTTGATACTGTATAATGATAAATACTTTTATCTATATATTTGTCTGTTCTTCCTCGCCAGTTTATCCGTGACACAAACCAATTTTCAAAAAATATATAAATAATATTTTTTTTAATTCATAAAATAGAATACATTCATTTAAAATTGCAAGAAAGTATTTTTTTACAAAAAAAATATGTATAATAAATCTATAAAAAATATTGTTTTAAATATATAGATGCAAACAACAATTTGTAACTTTAGGAAGTTTTCTGGTCACATGGCTTTTTTGTTCTTTTTCTTCCTGAGGTATTTGACTTGCCATGGTAGTGTCACGTTCATTGTGCTTGCTGCCCCCTGGTGGACATGCAGAAGCACTATAACTTATTGCCTAACGTCAGTGCGTGCTGGTAAACGATGAGTCTGCAGGAAAGCACTTTTTTTTTTTCTGCATGCCATCACATGAACTCGTCCGATGTCCACAGACCACCACAGTCCTGATCATGAGGGCCCAGGAGGACGTCGTGGCCAGGGATCGGCCGCCGCCGCCTCACGTCATCGGGCGCCCGCCCGGGACCGACCCCCCGACGGGCAACAAGGGCGCCGGCGGCCCGGAGGGAGAGTTCCCCTGCAAGAAATGTGGCAGGTCGGTCGTCAAACGTGAATAAATCATCACACTGGGACTTATGCAACAGATTTCTGTTTTGTCATTGCCAATTGCGTCGTAGCAACCGATAACAGGACACATGTACACTCGTACTACAGCGTGGTGGACCACTCCATCCACCACGCTGTGTTACAAAATTGCATCCATAACCAATCATTTATACATTATTTACAATCTACAATTCTATTTTTTTTGTTTTGTACTCTTGCATCAAAATGTAGATTTTTAGAAATGTTCTTAACGGATAAGTGATAGTGTTAATCATGCGTGTCGGTCTCTCCGCCAGGGTGTTCTTCAAGGTGAAGAGCCGCAGCGCTCACATGAAGAGCCACGCCGAGCAGGAGAAGAAGGCCGCCGCCCTGCGCCAGAAGGAGGCGGAGGACCGGGCCCGCGCCGCCGCCCAGGCCCGGGCCGCCGCTTTCATGGCCGCCCGGCAGCAGAACGGCACGCGGCAGGCGGGCGGCGACAGCGAGGACGACGACGAGGACGGCGACGCCTCGGAGAGCGAGGACGACGACAACTGGCAGTGACGCGGCGGCGACCCGCACTTGACAAGCTCGCGTGGCACATTCAGGGAGAGGTGTGCCCGTTGTGTCGTCCGTGTGTTCTCTCGGCTCCACAACCTCCAATGTAAAAAAAAAAAAAAAAAAAAAAAATCACGCTGATTTTTTTTCATTTTGTTTTGTTTGTTTCTTTCAATTATTATTACCGCCACCGCCATTGCCAGGCTTTTGCCCCTTCCTGCCATTAAGCACCTTTTCACAGGCAGGTGGCGCTCTTGTTGCACTCTCGGGTTTTGAGTGAGTCAATGCCTTTTTGACAATCAAAAACATGATATAAATACTGTACATATACAGGCTATTGTTACTCTTTCAGTCCTGTGTGGCTCCTTTTACGGTTCCTGTTGTGTTTCTATTCTTGTTCATGATGATGATTATTATTGTTACTGTATTATTATTATTATCTAGAGCGCGTTCAGTTTCCTGTTTTTGAATTGATTTCAACCAATACGATGGCTGCCTGTTTGTTACTGTGAAGAAGAAAAAAAGTGTCAGGCGTGCAATAGCTGGAGCGTAACACACACACACACAAACAACACTTTTCACTGGAGTTTTTTCCCGCATGCGAGGACGGTGGGTCGCTTCTCTATCCCAGCCAAGAGTCCTTTCCTGGGCTCGCGAGTCACTGATGTCCCCCTCCCCCACCGCACCCCCTTATTTTGTGAATGTATTGCTATATTTATTTATTTGACATATTATTTTACATTTACATGATTCAATGCCATGGTAGTGTTGTTTTTATTTTAATTTTTTATTCTTTGCTGTTGAGTAGCCGATGGAGGCCTGGCAGCCTTGTGATCTCTCCCGGCCAAGAGTCCTCTTCCTGGGCTCGGGAGTCATGGACCGACCGACCCCCCCCTCTCTATTGTGTGGATATATGGATGACCTTGTTCCCATGTTATTTTACACTTGGAGCACCCCCCTTGCCCGCACCTGTGACATACACAAAAACACATGACTAGTGTTTCCCTATGTGAGGAGGGTGGGTGTTTTCTCTTAAGCTCAAAAAACCCTCCTGGACCTGGATTCGGCTTCTGTTGCTGTGGCAACAAAGCCACTAAAAGGGTTATTTTCCTTTTCTTTTCTTTTTTCCCTAGAGAGGACGAAGACGCCTCAAGGAGACGGTCAAGTCCCAGATGATAGAACTTGAGTCTATGCACAGATTGTGTGCGTGCGTGTGTGTTGATGACAAAAGAAAAAAAAACAAGAAGACTGTTCCCGTTTGCTATGCTTAATGTATATTTTCTTCTTATTTCCGTGCACATGTTGAAATTCTTGCAGGGGAAAAGTTGTTGTTAAAACAACATATTTAGCTAACTATTTAAAAAAAGATGTATAATGAAAAGGTCTATGTTTGCATACTTTCTATGCTATTTTCGTAAGGGGGTTCACACTAACGATTGGAAAAATGCAATCTCGACGAGTACTTTTTACGACAGTGTAACTTATTTGCTTTTGTTTTCTACCACGTTTTTTGGTAATGAGGCACTGTATTAAACTTAAGTATTCCTTAACGGTGTCGTTGTTTTTCTTCTCCCCAGTTGGGATGTCAGGGCATTTTCTCCGAGACACTAGAGGGCGGTATTGCACAGTTTTCTCTTACAAATAACGTTTTCGAATTATTGCATTTATTCCTCAGTACAAAACAAGGAGTGAAGCTGTTTTGTCCGATTTTTATATGATACAAAATGCACCAGCATGCATTTGAACAGTTAGTTTTTCCAGCGCCACCGCTGTTGCCGTACTACAGTCTTTAGAGTAAATACTCAATGTCACAGTCACTTTATTGATTTAAACCATAAACCAGCGGAATAATCATCTGAACATACGCAAATGCTGCATTCGTGGGTCCCAGAGTGTGTGGGAATTTATCCTAGGCACGCCCATGAAGAGTTTACAGCTAAGTACTAACATTCGAACGGGTAAGACATGCAAAAATGACTCCCAATACCACAAAAATATAAGCAGCCTCAAGAAATTAAGACTTGTGATAATAATTAAAGGTGGAACAATCAATCGATTAATTGACAAGTAATCAATTATGAAAATGTTGATAATAATTTAGAGCTATTGTTTACCTTAAAATGGTCCTAATCCTCTAATTTCATCCTCTTGACAGTAGATATTCTCCGATTTCTGTTGTCCTCCATGAAAGCAGATTAACTTTGTGTTGAATCAAAATATTTGCAAACATTTGCTTTTACTTTGTAAAAGAAAGCTCAACACGTTCACCTATTTTCTGACATGTTCTGGACCAAACAAGTAACTGAATCATAATCTATTTTTGTTTCCTTTTTTTCCACTGTCAATTTGAAATAATGTCCTGTTTTTGAATAAAGGAACGGAATTTTTCAAAAGTTTTTTTTTTTCCTTATCCGATTAATTGAAAAATTCATCGACAGGTTAATCGATTATTTCAAATAATCGTTAGTTGCGGGCCTAGGTTTTGTGTGTTTTTAGTACATCATTTTCGTATGTTTTGTCACTCTTGATGAAGCCAAGAGCAGTTTCTATTTCCATCCAAACTATTTTTAGCGTAAGGTCGAGGAGCTCCACGGTCTGAGCTCAGGGACTCCGGGGCTGCCTTGCGATGTATCCCAGCCAAGGAGCCTCTTCCTGGGCTTCCAGGGAGTCAAGGATAACCCCTTTTTATGTGGATGAATGGACAGGGGCATTCATGTCTATTAAGTTGTTTGACATTTTCCTGATTCAGAGCCTTGTTATTTGTGTGTGTGTGTGAGGTCGAGATGATCCAGCCATTCCAGCCGGGAGCCCTCTTCTTCTGGGCTTGTGGGGTCCCAGACGTCCCCCCCCCACCCCCCCCCCCCCCCCCCCCCCCCCCCCCCGCCCCCCGTTTTGTGGATCTATACATGGATGCTCATCCTACAGATGAGAGGATGAAGTTGGCGCCCCTGACGACAAGAAAGATGGTTGCATGACGACGGGAGGGAGTAAGATGAAAACTCAAGGTCGGTAGAAAGAATATGAGCTCATAATTCATGTGGCAGGAAACCACAGCTCTCTTTTGAGCCACTAATCGCAGTATGCAAGCTCCAGCTTCAGTCTTGATGCCACACAGTATTCCGTATGCGATGATAAAGGGTGCTGTGTGCTTGTCTAAGCAGGGGACAGCTGGCCCGCATGTTTCGTTTCTGTTTGCTGACTTGTTTGTGTCTGTTGCCGTGGCGACCGCCCATCAGCGACCCGGGAACCCTGTGACCAATCGGCAGCGGGCAAAAAAACAACAACAACGATGCGATGTGCACCCGCAAATGCACGTGTGATACTTTACTACCTGTGGTGAGTAAGAGGGTTGAGATAGATTTTTATTTGATTGACATTACAATTCATATGCAATTTTCATGTAAGACTCACTTTCATTTTTAAACATTTAGGAGAGCTGGAGCGGCGCTGGTTGATTTTTAAAAAAATTGTAGGATAAATGAATATGCACTTAGCATGTTAATTAATTTTTATGTATTTTTCTATTATTAAACACCAAGACGTTCACATTAATTTGCACTTATTATTTTATTACAGATTTGCAATTTTGGGGGGTTGTTATGAATTTTAATGACCTTTTAAAATATTTTATTGCAAGTTAAAATGTATGTGCACGTTTCAGATTGTATTTTTATTTTATTATTGATTTTATTTCCTGTATTCTACTGTTACTTATGATTACATAGTGTACAAAAGTTAAAATGAAGTTGCACTAGGCAGATTTGATTTGATTGAATAACAGTAGCATGTTCGAATGACTTAATGCGCGAATTGAGTTCAGTCATGTGAATGGCAATTAAAGAATAAAACGCTGATTGTCACACATTGACAAGCCTTTATTAATCAAAATATCCACTTGTAAAGACAATCAATGAGAATAGTATAGAACATGGTGTGTGTGTGTGTGTGTGTGTGTGTGTTAGAAAAATGGAAAAGTTTAATATTTGTGACTCTCTGTTCCTCCGTGTCCGTATCCTGCAAGAAAACAACAAGAATCCAAATGATTTTTGGGGGGGGGGGGGTGATTAAGATAAATGTGTGAATTAAAAAGATGCTATGTGGACAAAAGTATTGGGACACACAGAACATTGGGTTTACAGTATGTCATAGTTTATTACCACCGGGTCCGAAGAGTGCGCTGTAGCAGGGCTTGTGGCAGTAGGGCTCGCCCCCATGCTAAAACACAACAACAACACAGCCGCTCAGATAGATGGATAGAATAACATTAGCGGTTAACAATAACGTTAGCCGTTAACTTCTTTTGCCACTTGTATGGCCGTCAATAACGTTAGCTGTTAGAAGCGACGTGCGGTGGGCGCCTTCAAAGGCCTTCTCCGCTGACCTGCTTTTACAACTTACAGAAAATTGTATTCCTCTATTTCCAACAATCTCCTGTATTCATGTCATAGCGCGTCTTGGCTGAGCGGCCGCCGGTCGTTTAAGGGTTAATTTATTTGGCGTCCAATCAGATTTCAGCTTCTCTGCGTGTTGCCATATGAATGTAATTTCCCCAGGGCCTTCAGACTCCAGATTGCATGATTATTATTGTTATTTTTTTTGTTTTCCCAATCTGAACCAATCAGATTTCTGATTCCATAAACAGCGCCACAGAGCAGGCCCCCCGGTGACGTTCGAGTTTTCTGTCCTCTGATTGGTTGAGAGCGACTCGAGTGGCTTTTCCCTCCTTCGGCTGAGCAAGATGGCGAAAGTGAGGGAAATTAAGGGTTCAAATTTGATTTCCAACGCGGACTTTTCCAGACAAACTGGACATTTTGACAAGAAAGTCGGCCAATGCTTGTAGCTGGCTGGTAAAGGATTTTATTCGCCACTTCAACAACTACGTAGCTGGCTCCATTGCACCCAACACAGCTTGCTAAAGAGGATGGAGTTTGTCCGACAAATAATATGCATCTGCGGTGAGTGCTGTGTGTTTTATCGAAAGTTTTTAGCTTTTTATTCCATCAATAATGGTCGTGAACTACTGTAGTGTCGAGATTTAGTGTCAGAACCGTAGTAGATTTCTCCTTTTTAAAAAAGGGATTCCGACAGCAGTGTCGCCGTGTTTGTACAAAGGCTCAACAATTAGCTTAATGAATTAGCCCGGCGGGCTCGGCGACAGAGTCGAACGTTGTCATGGAAGACTGTTTGGGCAAACCAGCCACAATTTTTCGTGCCCGAAATGACGGGAGTCGGTGCGCAGCTGCTTAACGTCGACTCAAGTTGCGCTGCTTCTCATTTACGGATGTCGGTTACCTCAGCGTGCGATCCCGACGACAGAGTCTTGGCGCACTTCTGACATTTGAGACAGCCTCTGTGCCAGTCTTTGCCCAGAGACGTCACCTTCTCCGCTACAAAGCAAACAAAGACTCAATCGTATACACCCGAAATTATACAGTATTCGCTTTGTTTTATGACAAATGGTCAACATGTTAGAAGTTACACAAATGGCAAAACAAAGTTTGACAGCAATGTCACGTCGAGCCAACAGAATGCAGATCCGATTTTTTATTTTATTTTTTTTGGATCGAGGTGCCGAGTTCACAGCGAATGTCAAATTAATTCACATAAAACAGTGTAAACTGAAACCTCGCTCTGTTTTAGTTATAATTACCACGCGTGCAACTTGGCACTTAATAACATTAAACGTTCAGAAATAATGTTAGCAGTTAGCCATATTGTTAGCAGGTAACAACTAGCATTAGCAGTTAGCAATAAAATTTGCAGCTCAGATGTGCACATTCATTTAAAATTGTAATCATGGCACTGTAGTAAATATTTTTAGAAATGCATTTTTATTTTTTGTATTTAAATTGTTTATTTTCCCGAGATTTTTAATGTATTTATATTTTGTTGTTTTAAAATGTTTAAACTTAAAATTAAAATAATTCAAATGTACATTCATTTATTTATCTATATTTTAACCCTTTAATACTAAAAATGTTTATTTTGTCATTTATTTTGGGAGCTTTTTAAAATGTATTTTAATGTATTTTTTTTAATTAAATGTGTATTTATTGGTAATTTAACATAATTCATTTCGGTCAGCATAAGAAAATTGTCAATCATTCACAGCATGATATACATAAAATAAAGAACAGCTTTTCAAAAAGGCCTTCGGCTGAAGCAAAGCTTATAAATGCTGAACCCTTGTTCTCTTTTTTTCTCCATTCACACAACTTAAACCTTCATGCAAACCATTCATTTAAAAAAAAAAAAAATATATATATATATATATATATATATTTAGATGAATCACATTTTATTGTACTGTATTATCATAAATGGTCCCCAAATACTTTTGTGAGGTTTTTTTAAATAATGGGAAACTAATAATTAAAGAAAATTACTAAATAATAAAGTGAAAATGTTTTCAAATGCTACTAAAGCAAAGGAAAAGTGTACGCTAACACAAAATTTTAAGCAGATCAAGATATCCCCAGTTCCGTCTATTTTAAATACAGTCCAGGAGAAAATGAGCACCATGTGTTGGATGCATAAGCAGACATGCGGTGTGCAAAGCTTCTTTGGGTCTGCCACTGGAATTTCAGAGTTCACTCAAAAGACCCTTTTGTTATGTTGAAGAGGGCCCATTTTCCCTGATTTATGGCCTCTCCCACGGCGACATGCAAAAACATTTATTCCTTGTGAATGCGGGGGCAGAGACCTCAAATCACAGTGCATTGACCTGTAACAATGACTTTACTTAACACCCAATAAAACAAGGAGAGTATGCGCAGAAGCCATGGTGGCACACACTAGATTACCACTGTTACGTAATACTCCTTTAATGTCAGCTACGTTGTAATTAAAGGCACACACACTAAGGGGGGAAAAAAACCATTGTGTTAGTAGTGATGGGCTGTTAACTTTTATTTATTTACACACTTTCTTGACAGTCAATAACATTAGCCATTAACAATAATGTTAGCACTTAGTGTAACATTAGCGGCGAACTTTTTTATGTTACGTTAGCAGTCACCTACGTTTGACACTCGAATGTCAATTCGCGGTTAGAAATAACATTAGCAGTTAATGTTAGCGGTTAACTTATTTTTACGCTTGTCTGGCGGTCAGTAACGATAGCAGTTAGCAATAGCATTGGCATTTGAAAATAACATTAGTGATTAGCTTTTTTTACGCTTTATGACAGTAAATAGTATTAACAGTCAATAATAATGTTAGCGGTTAGCAGTAACGTTAACAATGAACTTTTGACACTTGCGTGACTGGCAATAATGTTAGTGGTTAATATTAATGTTAGCAGTTAGCAATAACATTGGTGGTTTAGAATAATGTTAGTGGTTAGCATTAGCAGTTCACAATGTCAGTAATTAGCAATAATAATAAAAAAAAAAAGTTCACAGGTGCGCCCTCATTTCTTTCCCAGAGGGGAAAATTATTTTCCAATTTGGATCTAAACGGGAGAATTTCAAAAAGGATCCTCTTTGATGTCAAACTTTTCCCATGTACTGTCCACGCAATAACGTGGTCCTCCCGAGAGCAAATCCATCAGATTAGAAGTGGAATGTTTTGGCTTCTTCCCGCTCTGCTCGGCTCATTATAGACGTTATGCAACATTCCTGCATGATTCATTTTGATAAAGCGCCCTAGAGTGACCTACTGGCGACCCCGACCGGCTGCTCATACGCCGTAACTCGAGTTGGCTTTACAATTGCCGGATTGTTCTCACCTTTTTGTATCAGGTCACCTCACGAGATGATCGTCCAATGGGAGCACGGAGAAGTGATGCATAATTGATGAAAACTTCACAGGTTACATTCAAGCACTTTGATGATATTCTTTAAGCTTTTTCCAAGCACAAAGAAGCTAATTTTAAAAAATATTAAAATCTGTATTTATTTTCCTCCCTGTTGAAAAAGTACACTTTATATGTATTGTAATATATTGTTGTTATCCAATAACAAGTTTAAAATATTCATACTAGTCTGAAAAAATATTAAATTAATTTTTGATTTGTTGCATAAAAAATGTTTTACATTGGACATATTGTAGGTTTAAATGAAAGAAAATGTAATTAAAATTCCCCACCCACCCCCCCAAAAAAAGTTCAGCCACACTCGTTTAGTAGAAAACAGAAGTACAGATTTTTTTGGGGGGTTTGAGGAAATAGGATAAATAACTAATAATAATTTGGACACACAAGCATTCCATTGGACACAGTGTAGTTTTAACATTTACAATTCACATTTCATTAAAGCTCCAGTCACACTTTTTAATATTAATTAAATACAAAATGCATTTTTAATGAAATATTAGGAAAAATATGCTTTTTTTTTTTGCATAAGAAATCATTGCAAAGCCTACACATACACACATACATACATACATACATACATATATATAAATATGATGTTTTTTTTCATTCATGATTTTCATTTAAAAAAATGGAGGAAAGGGCGAAAATAATCCTTCCTTTTTATGGCACTTTGATGAGGCATCTTGATGAATAGAAGCGTGACATCTGTTTTGAAGTTTTACTTTTTTAAACATATAAATATTTTCACACCGTGCCCTACTAAAAAAATGCAAGGTCTTCCCCCAAGCTTGAACACAACATTTAAAGTCAAGTGTTTTCACGCTCATAGAAAATGTGCACGTCGTGAAGACATTGTCTGAATTCCCGTGCGTGTCAGCCATTTCCTGTTTCCTCATTGAGATGCAGAAGCGGCACAACGGTTTACATCGTGAAGCCAAAACCAAAAGAATGCAGTTCTTACCAAAGTAGACCTCCTTGTTGCACTTAGGACACTTTGGCATGTTGCTGCTGTGCGAATCCTTTTGTGCAGATGATTGACCGGCGTGTGGATCACCACCGCAAAGACGAGCGCGTCTCCCGCACGCCCGCTCCTCCGCCTTTATAACGCTCCAAATGCTTTATTTATTTATTTTTATTTTTTTTGCTGTGGGAGAGGCTTTCGGTCACATTGTGTTGTTTGTCTCCGTCCTGTTAAAGAGATACACACCTCGATACAGCGGTGCCCTGGCTCATGACTTTAATTTGTTCCGTGTTCCCAAAATACTTAAATGGAAACTGTTCCAGCACCCTAAAAGTAAAACATTTTTGGGTCATAAGAAAAATGTAATTGTACTATATAAAAACATACAGGAATAACATAATCAAAAAGAATGTAGAGAAGTAAACAGTTTGTGCATCATGATTTCATGCCCAATGACATTGTGCTCCTTCTGGTGGACACATCTTGGCGGTCAGGGGGGCAGTATAACACAGCTGTACATTATACACAAAGAAGAGTTTCACAATTAAGTGACTCAGTAAACTGAAGTATTAGTCATTTTTCGCAGAGGATAAAGAATCTATGCCAGTGAGCATCGGTATATTGTCTGTCTACATGTGTTGCTGCACAGTTTCTGTTCAACTACTTGTTGCTTAAAGGGTGACTACTACTGCAACATTGCTGCTCGCTTTGCTTGCCCATCTATGGCATTTTGCTTTGTGTGCTCTCCATATTTTTGGGTTTGTCCAGGGAAATTTTTCCAACGACCCCCGAATAATCTTAATGCCAATTCAGCATAACTTCGTGCGTGTACCCCTAAATGTCATAGGAATTAAAAAAGAGGCACATTTTTGGGAAATACAGTTGTATTGTTACGATATCAAATTCACATTTTTTTGAGAAAGTGTTTGGTTGTATTGTTGTAAGTTGTATTTTCTCAAGGGAAAAAAAATCTTTACAAAAACAAATATGTATTTTGTCAGGATAAAAATTCATAATTTTACAAGAATAAAGTTTTGTTCTTGAACAAAATAGGATTTCATTCCTATAATAATACACATTTTGTCCATCCATCCATCTTCTGAGCCGCTTCTCCTCACGAGGGTCGCGGGCGTGCTGGAGCCGATCCCAGCTGTCATCGGGCAGGAAAAATCAAAAAACTATTCATGCAAAGATGCAAGATTTACCGGTATGTGACCAGTTGCAGTGACCATTTGTTTTTTTGTTTTTTAACTTCAACTATCTTTAAACTTTAGTTTAACTTTACTCTTTTATGGAGCCGACTGTAGTTTTACAATCGGCCTTGTAGTTGTTTGCGCTCCAATCAGTCGGGGTGCGGCCTGTCATACAAAAATGTGAACCTGTCACATTCTCACAAAATGGCAGGATGGTGGACAAGCTTCACAGTCCAGATATGGACCCCGAGGCAAAACCTTTCATCTCACGGGAACTGCTGAGGAGAAAAAAAGCCATGAAATACACTTCTTCATTGATTGGTTGAGAGGAATCACATGTTTTTGTGTATCTTATTGTGAGATGTGGCGTCCATTTGAAGTTACTTGCCCGATGAAGGCTAACAATCGGCCGTGGAGGTGCTCTTTACTCACAAGGATGTTTACATTATTATTATTATTATTATTATTTTATGGTAGTTGTCATATTTTCCCCTCAAAACATTAAAATATTCAATAAAAATATGTTCAAAAAATAAATTATTAATATGTAAAATTCTGACTTTGCCTATGTAGATGTCCAATCTTTCAAAATAGGAGATAAAAATAAATATGCAATTTAAAAATAAACCATACTAAAAAGTAATTGAAAAACAAATTGTTTGTGGAGTTGGAATATTTTTTCATGAAACACAGTATACAAAATGAATTTAATAATGTTCTGTAAAAATGGATGTTGAAAAAAAGTATAAATTAAAAAAATGAATGGAAAAAAAGTTTGCTTATTTGATGTCATATTTTTTCATCAAATATATTAAATAAAAAAAATCATTCCATAAATATGTATAGATAATACATATTTAAAAATTAATTGTAAAAACAAATGCTTTCGTGTAATCTTCTTTCATTCATATGCATTAAATTCAGAAAAATACATTCCATTAAAAAAAATGAACAAAAGGAAGAATTGAATTTAAAAAGTTAAGATTGCATTATTTTTGCTCCGTGTAAAATACATAGAATTTTTTTGAGTGAAAATATTTTTATTATACAATAATATAACATACATTTCTTAATCATATTTAATATTTATTCTTGTCATGCTACTCCCAATATGTAAGTATTTTAAAATGATACCACAATTTTTTGCAAATTATTTTATATCCTATCAATTAAATAATAGACAATTACTGTGACTGTCTCAGTTAAAAAAACATTTAATTTGCGCCATCATTTAGGGTAGAAAAATAAATCACAACTTCTGTTCTGTGTACCTAATAAATTAAACTGTAAGCAATGTGGTTTCCATGGCGATGGCAACACCGGTTGCTTTATCCCGAAAGGGCAAAGTCTGCATGCTGATATGGAGTCATCCACTATCAACGCGACCTGACATGACTGGCACAACTTCACAGCCCAGTGGTGACGTCATCATCAACCTAACCTGCCCGGCAACAGGTCCAACCTCTAGAAAAAGAGACGTCAATATTGAGTGCGCTTAAATGTTTTTGATAAACAGTGACCAAACAAATAAACAAACACGCCTGCTTAATGACGTTACCGTGGCAACCAAACAATTGTCACATGAGGCACGGGCTCACCTTTGGGCAGTGTCGTGCAGCACGTCACACGATCAATGGGGACTCGTTGGGAAACGACACACAAAACACAAGACACGTACTGTAGAAAATCTTATTAATGGTTCAAACCTGAGGGATAGTTCGGGTTTAGGATTCTGGTTAGGGTTAGGGTAGAAGTACATTTTAATAGCTATAAGGATTCCTATTAAAAATATATTAATATTTTAAAAAATTGTCTTTCTTAAGGGGTCCAGGTTTGGGTTAGGTGCTTGGGGTTAGGCTAGGCATTGTGATGATGGGGTTGGTTTTGAGGGTTCTGGTTAGGTTTGAGGTTTTGAGGTTCATAAGGTTAGGGTTAGCCATTGTGATTTGGGGTTAAGGGTTAGGATTTAAGATTAAGGTTAGGGGGTTGGGGTTTAGGGTTCTGGTTCGAGGGTTAGGGATTGTGATTTGGCTCTAGGTTCTGATTCGGTATACGCATTGCGGTTTAGGTTAGGGGTTGCGGTTCAAGGTTGTGGTCAAGGATAGGGTTAAAGGTTTAAGATGAGGGTTTGGTGTTAAAGTTTGGTTTAACTTCTGGTTAGGCTTTGTGGTCGGGGGTGTGGTTAAAAATTGGGATTCACAGTATGGGGTGAGGAGTCAAGGTTTAAGGGTTAATGTTAGGATTTGAAGGTTTAGGTGTTAAAGGCAAATGTTTAGGATTGTGGTTATGGATTTAAGGGTTAAATATTAGAATTTAACATGTTATATATTGGGCGTTTGGAGTTCAAGGGTTAATCGTTAGCTCGTCAAAGCAAGGTTAGGTTAGGGTTATCTTTAATGGTTAAGGGTTACGTTTAGGATTAGGGAACAAGGCATGTGACTTGAACGGGTCACTTATGAAAATCATCTCCTGGGAAAATATTCCAATTAAAATAAATAAATAAATAGTAATAATAAAATCCGAATAATCCCAAAAATGTGTAACAGGGTCTGCTCTTCGTGCTGATTACACTGGCCGAGTCAGTCTGAAACAACAAACAAAGAAAGATCGGTCGCCATGGGCAACCGCTGTCTGTTTGTTAGGCCGATTGCCATGGGAACAGGGAGTTCTTCTTCAACAGGAAACCAGGGAGGAGGGCCTGGGATCACTTCACAGGAGATGATGATGTCAGCAAAGATCACATAGTTAGCAACTATTAGATGGGGGAAAAAACGTTTTTGTTTTTTTTCCCCCTCTCTCTCACATTTTTCCCCAAAGGAAGACATGGAAATGGAAACAATCTGTTCCTGGGTCAAACTGTCGCCGTAGCAAAACCTGACTTCACAGTCAGTGTGGAAAAAAACGTTAAACACTCCAAATAATCAGACGTAAAAACAACAAAACAAAGGGTGTAATGCAAAGATGACATTCTTACAGGAAATGAACCACTGTTAAAAAAGTAACCAACAAACGAAATGTTTTTTTTTTAGCTTTGCTAACAAGAGACATTACTTCCTGTTTTTCTCGTTCTTCGACCCTGTTGCAAAAAAGTGTATAAGATGGCATGAGTTATGCTCGGGAAGTTTTGTGACTTTGGAGGAGCTTTCCTACGTACTTTCTATTTTGATGGTCATCAGCGCACAGCTACCAAAGACAAAACATTCCATGCTCACTGAGCTGAAATTTCACAACAGTTCGTTGACGTATTCTGATTGGATTTTAGAAGGATTTCATTAAAAGGACTTTTTTTTTTTTTTTTTTTTCTCCCAAACAGCATGACTTTATTTTCCACTTCAACACGCTGATGTAATAGAAAGGAGCCGCGAAACATGCAGGAAGGAAATAATTTGAATTGCTTATTGTTTGTCTATGAAAGCACCATACAAAAGGCTATTTGCAGGCTAAAATAGCGTACGTACTGTACGACAGTACCTAAAGGTAATGCGTAATCTGCTCTAAATGGCTTTGTGTCAACATCCCGCATGCATTTCACCGTAAAATCTACAATTTATTGGCAGCTTAAATAATGTGTTCATATTAAACTTGACTAAAATTGGGGGCCAAAGGACAGGGAAAGGGGGAAAAAGAGGAATGCAGCACAAGTTTAGTAAATTAGAAAACAAGAAGGGGAAGAAGTTAAAAGAAAAAATGAAATGATTTAAAAAGCGAAATATAAGGCATACAGAGGAAAAAAGCAATATCCAAAAGAAAAAGAGGAAAGTTGGAAGAGAAAAGAAAAAAAAATTGAAATGAGAAAAAGCAAAAATGAGAGAGGAAGCCATTTTAAAAAATTGCATGTGAAAAATAGAAAATGGAAAGACGTGAAAATAGAATGGGGGGGGGGGGGGGGGAAAGATCCTTAATTCAAAACAGGAAACAAATGGAAATAGTCATCGTAAAACAGCAAAAATTCAAACATTTTACATGATTAAATTTCAATGTATAAAAACAGGAAAAACAAAAAAACTGTTAAAAATGTCTGTGGAAAAAAAATCACCGCCTTTCCACAAAGTTCCATACAATTCCGTTTGTCTTTTTTCCCCCCAACGCTGCACTGAAGACAGATGCTTCTTGGAGGAGGTCATTCCTCCACCACATGTAAAAGAGTGTAAAAACAAACGATCCTCGTGTTAGAGGCCACAGCTATTATTATTATTGTATCATTATTATTATCATTATTAGGTGAGGGTGTGCCTGCTCACATCTGCTTTCTTCCTTTTCTTCATCCATGCACTCAAATCGTCCCATCTGCTCCTGGCCACGATGCCTTCAAGTGCGTTTGGAGGAATGTGATACTTTATTCTTTCAGCCAACTTTTTTTTTTTTTTTTATATATATATATAAAAAGACCACAGTGGTGCTTTGCGATGTGAGTTTAATACGTCCCGTGACCGCATTTGTAACTCAAAACACGTGTTACTGAAATCATCTTTCTCCATTTAAATGAATGGAAATGCCATTAATCCATTCTGACCCCCCCCTAAAAAAAAACACTTTTTTTGTAATGTGTTCATTAATAAGAAAAATGGCACTCTACAATATTGTACTTTATCAAAACATAGAGTAATATAACTAAATAGAATGTCAAGAATCATGATTTCATGCTTTAATTGAATGCATTCTTCCGCTCTTTTTAATGTGCCTGCCTTGGCCACCGGGGGCAGTATAATAGTCATACAGACCCAAATGAGTAAGAGTCATCATTACTCGCAGCGATTCAGCAGCCGCAATAATATTAGTCGTTTTTTTCACAGAGGATGAAGAATATATGCCTGTGAGCATTGTGACGGTGTCTGTCGTACGTGTGTTCAAATACAACGGGCATTAAAGGGTTAGAAAATCACGACTATTGACGAGTACTCTAGAACGGCCTACCGGTGGAAATTAGAGCGCCTACCTCGGTAGAAATGTTTAAATCTCGATGTATGACTTATTTCTACATGCTGGCATTTATTGAAACCACACCAAGTGTGCAAATTGCCTCTTTGCCAGCTCTACCCGACATCTGGATTTTGGCCTGTTTTACTGCCACTTCTCCTCTGCCCTCCTTCCTTTCCTTCTTGAAGAAGGGACGAGGTGGCGGTGATCGGAGTGAGGCTGTTGCTGGAATGATTCGGCAGCGACCGACCGGGACGGGTATTGAGGAAGAACCGCTGGACGTGTTGTGGTGGGCGGCAGATGGCGGGCGGGGTGCGTTTTGGGTGCGCTCAGAACTCGGACGGAACCTTTCAGGAAGAGACGGCCAGGAAAGTTGGTTTTGATCCCAACATCTGCTTTCAGACTCTACAAGCCCTCTTTGTTTTTTTGTTTTTCTTTGTTTTAAACTCGGTCATAACGGTGGTAAAATAAAGTAACCACTGTAGCAAGTTTACTAGTACTCTCACTACAACATAAATATGGAAAGTAGCAGTATGAAGCTCCACATAGTAGTACCAGTAAAAAAAAAAAATTAAAAGTAGTATGCATTTTATGAAGTTCTGCAGAGGAGTAATAGTAGACTATATATAAAGTAGCATAAAGTTCCATGTAGTCATAGTATTAGTAGACCATGAAAAGTAGTATGAAGTTATAGAAAATCATCATCGGGGTGGGGGACACACACACACACACACAAAGGGATGAGGATCTGTTCTGGGTCACTGCTTTATGGAAACTGCCAAAATCTTCACAGATTATCTTGTGTGAAAGTAAAGCCGCAGCAGCATTTGGGCGAGGCTTTCATTGCCCTGGCTTCCTTCCTTCCTGTGTGACGCAAAGTGAATGCGTGCCAACGTGTGGGCGTCCAGAAGCGGCTTCCCGAGGGACACACGGCGGGGAGCAGCTGCTAAGCACATCCACAACACCCATTTTGCACACTTTTGACACCCTTTTTCCTGTTTTCTTTTTCCTATTTTTGGCCCGACATGAAGTCAATGACGTATGAAGGCAAGAGACACTTCATTAGGTACCCCTGCACATTCTGGTGCTACTACTACTATGCTTAAATTCACACTACTCTTCATGTAGTATAATACTACTACCAAAAGGAAAAGAAGAAGAAGAAGATGCAGAACTTCATGCTACCCTCTTACCTGGAACTCCAGAGTAGTCCAATTGTCTACTACTACTACGACACAGAATTTCATAAAACTACTATAGTCAAAAGGAAAAGTAGGATAAAGTTCCACGTGGCAGTAAGAATATTAGTAGATTGTATGAAGTTCTGCGCAGTAGAACACATAGAGGTCATAAGAGTAGAAAACTATTAAAAGTAGTTCCACGAAGCAGCAGTAGTAGAATATGAAAAGTAGTGTTGCGTTCATTATCGGAGTTGTTGTACTAAATGACATGAAAAGTGGTTTGAAGTTCCGCAGACCATGTGCAAGTAGAATAAAATTTTGCGGAATATTAGTAGCCGGCACGGTTGGAGACTGGTTAGCACATCTGCCTTACAGTTCTGGGGACCGGCGTTCAAATCCTGGCCCCGCCTGTGTGGAGTTTGCATGTTCCCCTCGTGCCCTGGGTGGGTTTTCTCCGGGCACTGCGGTTTCCTCCCGCATCCCAAAAACATGCGTGGTAGGTTGATTGGAGACTAAATTGCCCGTAGGTGTGGATGTGAGTGCGAATGGTTGTTTGTTTCTATGTGCCCTGCGATTGGCTGGCGACCGGTTCAGGGTGTACCCCGCCTCCCGCCCGAAGATAGCTGGGATAGGCTCCAGCACGCCCGCGACCCGCGTGAGGAGAAGCGGCTCGGGAAATGGATGGATGGAATAGTAGTTATAGTACTTACTACACCTAAAGTACCTGATGTGCCTTTTGCATCTCATGTGCCTCATGTACTGAAAGGTCCCCTTTCATCAAAATCCCAAATTTTCCATCATTTTATGGTTAACAAACGGGAGGTCAAAACGAGTCTGTGACCTGTGTGTTTCAGTTTGACCTCTTTGCGGTTTGTTGACTGAATGCAAAAGACGATAAACGGCGTAAGGCTCTCAAAACGACCCGATCAGATTTGCACGTGCTCGTGACGTAGCAAAATAGCAATTATTCAAGAACCTGCTCACTTCGTAAACATAAAAATTTAACAAAGTGGATTTATGGGTTTCGAGCGAGCGGCCGCCGAGCCATGCGAACGCAGTTTATAAAAGCATACGTGCTGTGGTGTACAACAATACTTAACTATATTTATAACTTATAATGTACTGTCACATACCCTAATGCACTTAAAACTCATTCACTGCCATTGACGGCTGTTGAATTCAAATGTCCATGTTAACATGGAGGACAGTGTTAATGACGCTAATGCCGCAGCCTATGAGCGTACGTGTGGAGATCAGGTCCGCGTCCGTGACGAGTGCCGCGTATGAAGCCGTCGTGCCGAAGTGTGAAGAATGGCGGCAGTGTGAAAGTGAGACGGTGGTGGACGACGAGTGGAATGCGATGACTGAAAAAGACAACAATGACATTTTTTTCTCTCCCGTATTGACTTTGGAGTGATTCCCTAGCATAAAAACGCCCCACAAATATCGGAGGAGAGTCTGGTGCAGCGAGTTGAGCTTCCGGCTATTTGTGCGATGTCATCACCCGCCGCGGTTCCCACAAAGCGGACGAGGCCCCGAGGGGACCCTCGCTCGGGAGCCTATCGCTTGGGAAAACACGGCTGCCGGGATAGTGTTATTGTTACGGGAGCCGGTTGCCACGGAAACTAGGCTTTTCTCAAACACGCAGCATTCCGACTGATTTCCAACTCAACGCGGTTTGTTTTTTGTTTTTTTTCAGATCTTTGACATTCAAATGGAAGCCACACAAGGATTCACAATGCTTCACTTTGAAGATCACACGAAAAGTACTCCTGTATGACACTCCGCATAGTAGTAGTCGCAGTACAAATAAAAAGTAGCATGAAGTTCTTTATAGTAGTAGTAGTAGAAGAGGACTTTTAAAATGTACTATCAAGTTCTGTTTAGTAGAAGCAGTAGTAGGAGGCAAAAAACACAAAATAGAATTAAGGTCTGTATAGTTGTAGTAGCAGTAGATGAGCTGAAAAGTAGTGAGACCTCGAGGTTCCACACAATAGTAGTAGTAGTAGACAATATTAAAAGTAGTATGACATTCCACATGATAGTAGTAGTGCTAGCAGTAATATAAAGCGTCGTCTGAAATTCCGTAGAAATAGTAGTAGTTCTATAAAAAGTAGTATGAAGTTATTTATAGTAGTAGTAATAGTACACGACATAAAAAGTAATATGAAGTTCCATGCAGTAGTAGTAGTAGTGGTGTAAAAAGTAGTATGGCATTCCGCATTGTAGTAGTAGAGTATATTTAAAGTAGTATGACGTTTTGCATGGTCGTAGTAGTAATGGACATACAAAAAATACTATGGAGTTCTGTATAGTAGAAGTAGCTGTTTCGCATAGTAGTAGAAGACATAAAAAGTAGTATCGGAATCCTCTTTATTTTGCCAAGCATGTCCAAAAAATACACAAGGAATTTGTCTCCGGCAGTCGGAGCCGCTCTAGTACGACAACAGACGCTCAATTGACAGAGAACACTTTGGAGACATAACGGCATTGAGAAACACAGCCACTGAGCAATAAAGGCTTGCTAGTTATCTGGTAATGCCGGCACAGTTTGTATTTTTTATTATTATTATTTTTTTTTTTTGGACAAATCCTCTAGCTCTTAGAGCAGTTCGAATGACTAATCTCGCAATAGTCCGGCGCAATGGCCATGGTGCAAAGGGCGCCGAGGCTTATTCTGTAGACTGTATTCAAGTTTAAAGTGACTGGGAGACTGTCGATTGTGCAAATGGAGCAGATGCTACTCTGGCATGAGTGGCCAGTATTGGTCAACAACAGATATGCAAAGAGCGCGGCCTGGCGAGACTACTACAGTGAGTGCACGAGTAATGAAATGTGACAACAAACTCGAGACAAAAGAAATTGGCAGGATGTTGCAATGGAATTGTACGTCAGCTGTTGGACAAGTTGATGGCAAGAGGGAAGACGCTGTTGGAATGTCTGCTAGTTTTAGTTTGCATTGATCGGTACCGCCTACCTGAGGGAAGGAGCCGGAAGAGCCGGTGACCGGGATGCGGAGGGTCCGAGAGGATTTTGCACGCTCTTGTCTTAGTTCTGGCGGCGTGCAAGTCCTCAAGGGAGGGTAGGGGGGTACCGACAATCCTTTCAGCAGTTTTGATTGTCCGTCGCAGTCGGCGTTTGTCCTTTTTTGTAGCAGCACCGAACCAGACTGTGATGGAAGAACGCAGGACCGATTCGATGACCTGCCTCAGCAGCTCCCGTGGCGGGTCGTGCGTCCTCAGAAGCCGCAGGAAGTACATCTTCTGCTGGGCCTTTTTGATGTTGCTGTTTCTGCGTAGTAGCAGTAGTATAAGTATTCATAGTGCTTCCGTTTTTCCACAGTTTGTAATGTATTTTTTGTTATATTCAAAATAACAACCTAAGAAATCTCATGTGCATTCCCAGCCTTTGGCACAATGCCTCAAATCTTTTGGAAATATGATGCACCAAGTTTGACCTTTGGCACGCTTGCAGTATCTTTGGCCAATTTGGCCCCTTCCATCAGCTTTATATGCGCAACTACAGAACAACATCATTCTACTGTTCATACCTCGTACTGCTCAACTGAAGAATGTGAACGAGGACAAGTGGCACATTTTGCTCTACTTCTGCTCGTCAACCTTGGCAAGTAGTAATTAGCTGCCAGAAGCGAGTTGTTGTCTTTGCTGCGTGTGCAACTAAAGATGCCGCTCAACATGCTTTCTGGTTTCAGTGTTCACAAACACATTCCACGGCCAAATGCTACGCGGTTCCCCCAAAAACACCGACAACAAAAAATGTAAACGTGTTTTTTAATAACAAAAGTAGCACTCGTAAAACATACAGCAAAAACAATCGTATGTCAAGAAAAGGGGGCAGCATAATACATGCATATTTATACACGTAAAGAAGACTGTCACAACCACCCAGTAAGCTGCAGTAATATTAGTCGTATTTTGCAAAGCATAAAGAATATAATATGCTCTGTTACCTCACAAAATAAGCACCCCCACGCCGACAACCTGGCAGCCAGGCTTGGAGGAAGTTGCAGAGTGAAAGAACCTCTTTGACGCACTATCATGTCAAACGCCAAAAAGGTAAGCAGAGCTGCAGTGTTGGAACAGATGACCCACAGCTAGCAGTGTTAGCAGCATTCATCAGTACAACAGTGGGCCAATGTCCCAGAAAGTGACGGCTCAAAAAATAGCGCTTGAGCTTGGGTGCATGTCGGTACACGTGAATGTTATTTATCATCTCTCATGAAATATTTTTAGATTTTTCCCAGATGTTAGGACTTACACCACTACTGCGCGTCACTTAGTTTTTTTTTTTTTGTTAATCACAATTTGTCTCTTTTCCTTCAGGGAACGGATGATACTGACCAGCAAGAAACTGAAGATGATGACATCATCTCAGTTGTGGATTAAAGTGCAAGCAATATGATGATGCAAGTCCAAAATCGTTGTTTAGAGAAATGCCCAACTGTTAGACGAACCACAATTTCTGTCAAAACACGCATCCACAAAAAATAATCCCCCAAATTTCTATCACGGCTGTAAAACTTTAACTTACTCTTGTGAAAATGACAAAAAAATGGAGTTTGCCCACTCAAGCATTTGAGCATCAGAGGCTTTTATATAGTCCAAAGACTCACCTGACACACAAAATGGCCTACACGCTGACAAGCAGGAAGTGAAAAACGCAGACATGTGATGCCACACACAGGAAGTGCTGTCAAATTCATATTTTTTAATGTATCAACTGAAAAGAATACAATCAAAAAGAGAATATTTTTCAGTGGAAAATTTTTTTTTTTTTTTTTTTTTGTCCATTCAAAGTCTAATTTTGTCCGTAATTGCTGGTTTAGCGTGGCCGTTGAATCCGCAGTTTTGTATCCAGGCAACCCAATGTGGAAAATATTGCAGTCTGTATTTGAATTTTGAATTAATTAAAAATAATGATAACCAGTGTGGTCGTGTGCAGCAAAACCGTTTTCAACACAGACCAAAGGCATGCAGTCAGGGTGCGGCCTCTGTCATCCAAAAAGCTCAACCTGTCCCATTTTCACAAAATGGCGCTAAAAGCAGGGATGGTGGACAAGCCTCAGCTCAGGGCTCCAGACTCCACGCAAAACCTCTAATCTCACAGGAACTTTTAAGAAAAACGCTCTAAAATATCCTTCTTCAAAATCGCATGGTTCCAATTGGCTTCTCGGACGTGGTGTCCGTTTGAAGTAACTTGCCCAATGAAGGCCAACAATCGGCCGTGTAGTTGTTTTCCCCCATAAAAAGTATGATATTCATCAAAAGTATTCCATAACAATGGATATTATTGAAAAACTCAATATTTAAAATTCATTAATTCAAAATAATTGTTGCTTTTGTAGTTATCATTCGAACCGTGAAATCTGTTAAATAAAATAAAAATTCCATTAAGTGGATGTTGAAAAATTAAATCATATTTCAAAAAGAATGTAAAAATATTTGCTTATGAAGTTATTTTTTCATCAATCGTATTAAGTTAATAAAAACAGTCATTGAAAATGACTTGAAAAAATTGCTGTGTAGTTTTTCATCCAATATATGTTCATTAAAAAAGATTCCATAAAAATAGATGTTAAAAAAATAAACAATTTAAAATGTATTTATTGACAAAAGTGTGTTATTTGCTTGTGTAGTTATTGTTTTCATCAAACAAATTAACATATAATGCAAACATTTTACAAATTCAATATTTCAAATTAGTTTTCTTTTGTAATCATGTTTTATTGACATGCATTCACTTTGGAAAAATAAATATTCCAATTAAAAAAAAATGTATTTAACAAAATAAAGAATTTAATTTAAACGTTTAACTCATTCACTGCCAGTCCTCCATTAAAAGTATTTTGATTATCACAAAAATATGTTATTTTTGTTATGATTAAAGTTACTTATCACTGTGATCATTAGGTAGCAGACAGCTCCTGTAAAAGAAAAGCAACAACGCTTAACCAATGACTTCCTGACAGGAAAGCGTCCCCATGTGCAGGGACGATGACGTCATGGTGTCAAGTAAGAGCGCTGCTTCTTCCTGTTCTTTAGCCACATCATTAGGTACACTTGCACAATTTAGGCCCGGGCCATCTGGATTGGAGACATTTTTCGAGACTACAATTTGAGTACAGTTGCTCTGCCTCGTGGCCAAGTTCGTACATTACACTTCCGTCTCCTCCAACTAAAGCGAACATGATTTTTTTTCTTTTCTTTTTTTATTAGTTGTAGATTTAGAAACAGATTTAATAATGTAAGGAGCAAAAAAATACGTTTTGATCAACAATTTTGAACAAAAAATAATTGATAGAAAAAAGTTTTAAATGTAATATAAACAATGTAGAAAAATTTAATGGAAAAGAAACTATGCATTATGTAATAACTTTTATAAATAAACACTAAAATGTACAATTTTAAAAGGAGCAAACTACTTTTCTCCTTTGAAAATGCATTAAATTTAGTTAAAAAATCTAATTTAAAACATGAAAATAAAGAAATTTGTAACGCTTTCAATGTTGAAGCAGACATCACATGGTGCATGTAGTGATGATTTTATTGCATCTTTTATACAACAGACATCGCAATCTGCCTAAAACAGATGAAGACTACCATGAATATTAATAAAACATGTTTCTGCCGTATAGCGAGTGTGTCTCAGATACAATGCTAAACTAACAATAGCACACACAATGCAGTGTCTCTACAAGCTACGCTAACAGAACACTTTGTCGTCAAACAGCTTTATTTTTTCTTAACGTCTTGAAATGACAGGAATACTTTTTTTTTTTTTTTTTTTCCTTTAGGGTGAACTGTAGCGTATCCCAGCTGACTTTTGGAATGTGGCACAGATAGAACATGCAAACTCCACAAAGGGGAGTTGAACCTTAGAAGTGTGAGGCAGAATTGCTGGCCACTAGATCACACCGTGCTGTAACAGTCAACTTTTTCATGTTGTCAGGCTGTCAAAACTATTAAATATGACCTTGAAAAAAATCTCCCCTTTTTTTGTCCCCAAAACCACTGGAATTTTTTTTTTTTTTTGGGAATGAATGGCTGTGCAATACAAGTTGGTCATGAGAAACTGTTAACTTGTGTGTGTGTGTGGGGTGGGGGGGGTTAATTCTGGCAAAACAGCTACTCGGAACAGGTCAGAATTTTTCAAAAGGAACAAGATGGCAGGAGAAAGTGGCGACGGATGGGTTGGGAGTGTGGGGGGTGGGGTCTCGGCGGGAGGGAGGAAGGCCGGGTCACTGGGCAGGCTCGTAGATGTAGCTGCCCACGCCGCCCGTGTTGACGCCTGGAGAAGGAAAAAGCACAAAGGGGCAGGAGTTGGGGGAGGCTCGTTTGCATAACGGCAAGAGGGGTGGGGGCAAAATACGGCACTAGGGCACACTTATTGTCCCGCGTATTGTAATAATATAATGTAATAATTTTATTAAAAAGTTAAGTACAATTTTAAAAAATGTAATCATTAAATTGTATTTAAAATGAATTAATTCTTGAATATATTTTTATGTAACAATTATATATATATATATATTCTGACTGAAAATAATTTTACATACACAGATTTTTTTGATAAAACAATTGGGTGACTATAATTACATAAAATATTCAGTAAATAATGCAATCAAGAAAATGCAATGATTATTATTTAATTATTGTACCTATTTTACATGCACATTTTTAAAACTCAATCTGCGAATAAACTAGCCCACCTGTTGTTTTTAAAAATCTAATCTGGGCCTTGCGCACAAACGTTTGCCCACCCCTCGTGTAGTGTGAGTTGATGTCTGTTAGTGTATGACATTCAGGTTGCGGTGCAGTTGATATACGCCGGGTCAATGGCGCCCCCTAGCGGTTACCTTTGGGCCCGAAGAGGACGGCGTAGCATGGCTTGTGGCAGTAAGGCTGGCCGTCGTGCTGGAAAATGACCACAAAACAATATGTAGACTTGGTGAAGCAGCATAAGGCTCATAGATATGAAAGTCTGATAGCGACAATAGCAGCAAAAGTGGCTGAATTGTAGTGTTAGTCGACTGATAAAAGCAACTAAACTGTAACAGTGTGGCAATGAAAGCAGCTAAGATTTAACGGCAGCATATCGACGAAAGCAGCTAAGTCATGCGTATAGCGTAGTGATACAAACGGCTAAATTGTAGCAGCAGCGTCGCAACAAATGTGGCTAAGTTGCACAGCGAGCACTGCGACAAAAGTAGCTAATTTGTAGCAGTAACAAATTGACGAAAGCAGCGGTAAGCTACCGCTTTGACTTAGCCATCATTATGCTACCGCCGAAGTGGCTTGGTCATAGCAACCAACGTGGCTAAGTCGTTGTGGTAGCGTAGTGTTGAAAGCAGCTAAGTTTTAGCGCCAGCGTAGCAATGAAAATGGAGGGAATGCGCCCTTGGGGTAGACGTGGAATAGTGAAACTGGGCAAGTGAAGAGATTGCCGTCCTATTTATTTATTATTTATTTTTTAGCTGTAATGTAGCCAGTGGTTACCTCCGCGTGGCCGCCAGCAGACAAAGTCTTGCTGCACCGCTCGCAGCGCAGGCAGGGGCGATGCCAGTCTTTGCCCAGCGACGTCACCTTCTCGGCTACACACGCAACATAAGAACAACACAACACAACGCTAATGACGATGAAAGTCTGAGATCGCAAAAAATAATCAAGGTGAGTGGAGTCACCACTAAATTTAACATTTTAAGCCACGGATATTTGACAAACAGTGCAGCAACACATGAAGGCAGACAAGATAACAGTATTCACAGGCATATATTCTTTATCCTCTGCAAAAAAAAAAAAAAAAAAACTAATCTTACTACAGCTTAGTCTCGGTAACCCTTAGTGTTACACTGTCAAATCTAAGTGTATAATATCAGTCTGCCTCCTGGTGGCCAAGGCGTGCAGACTAATAGGAGGGCTATTTAATTAAAGGATGAAATCATGATGCAAAAACTGGAATTCTTTACACAATTTCATTGTTATTGCTGGATGTTTTTATAAAGTACTATACTGTAGAGTGATATTTTTCTCATTAAAAACACATGAACAAAAGTTTTTGTCGATGTATTTTGGTGGTGACGGAATGGATGAATGGCCTTTCCGCTCAATTCAATGGGGAACAATCATTTGAGTGTTTTTCCAGTTCCAAGCGTGGTCACGGAACAAATTAAGATCGTAAGTGAAGGCAGCAATGTACTCGTGTTGTTTAGTTGTACTAACACATTCACAATGCCATTTGTATTGTCTGTGACTTGATTGCCGTCTCAATGAAGCGCCTAACCGACAGCCAGGACTTACTCACCGAAGTACACCTTCTTGTTACATCTGGGACACAAGTTGGCCTCGCCGGAAAAAGTGGTGACGCCGCCAGCTGTACACGCAGACACACAACGTTGTTAAAAACGTTCACACATCAGGTGTTTGCGTTGGCTCGGCAGTATTTGAAGTCACTTCAGCGGGCGGTGTTTCCATGGCAACAACAAAGGCAGAAGTATTCTCTGCATTACAAGCTAGGGGAATCAGCAAACATCATTTTTAACCCTTTAAATATAAGTTAATAACGTACAGTACGCTCTCTTCTTGAATCTGGGGCACCGAGCATTTAAATTACCAAGAGTGCTGTAATATTTGTTGCTTTCATGTAGACAGGTTATTCCATATAATTGGTGAGTTAAAGTATATTTATTCATTTTATGACTTTTTAGTCATCTATTTCATTAAATACTTGGTAAATTGTTTTGTGAATAAAAACAATGAATAAATACATTTGTATAATTTACATTTAATTTTATTAAATAATTGGTTAAATAATTATGACTAAAGGAATTGTTAAAAATGAACTCAATTGTATTTATGTAGCCTAAATGGGTTAATATGCATTTACTCATTTTTAGATTCCTTTGTCTCATTAAATATGTAAATTCATTTTAAATGCCAAAGTGGATAAACAAAAATAACAGTAAAATTGAGAATTTTACATAGAAATTTTTAACTTACAGTATATTTAAGCATATATTTGCTCAGTTTACGTATTGTTAATAAAATAAATATATAATAGTAACATAAGTGGAGATGTTTATGAAATACTTAGTATAAATATCGTCACAACATGAAAATGAATAATTTTATTAAAATCAACTTTTGAATAGTTTACAGCGACATTTAACTTTTTTTTTTTTTTTTTTTTAAACCATTCCTACGAATGACGTGGCTCATCTTTCCCAATTAAAAATCAAATGAGCACACAAGTTGGCACACGAGATCATTATCTTTACTGCTGCAGTGTTGTCGTCCGACCTGCTGGTGGTGCCAAAGAGCTGTGAGCCCAAACGTAACATAATGCGTGCAAAGTCGTTTAACTGCCTCAGTAGTCGTGGGAACCCTTATATAAGAGCCCGGCACAATTGGTTCATTTTAGCACCGAGCCATCAGCCGCTGGTCTCTAGAATGGAAATCTATCTGTGCCCTCTGAATCTGAAAAGACATTTTTTTGCATCAAAATTAAAGTTATAATAAAAAAAAGTGAAGCACATTTATTTTTTGTCTGAGATTTTAAAAATGTAAAAAAAACAAAAAAACCCTTCCATTTGTTTACTTCAGTTTTAATTTGAATTTAAAGATTTTTAAACACTGAATATATTAAGAATTTTTTTTTACTACAATTTTTTCTTAATGAGTAAAAAAATCTGGATAAAAAAAACAAGCTAGAAATGATGATTTTTAACATTCCGAGTTTGATTTTGAAGCTAAAAAAATATATATATATCAGTGCTAGAAATTCAAACTCAGATATACTTCGATACTACAGGCCAGTGGCTGATGACTTTGTGCTAAGATGCACCGAAAAAACAAAAAACCTCTCTCAATACCTTTAGACGGCGGCTTGGCAGCGAACGTCTTCTTCTCCTCGGCCTGCATGGGGGCGCTGTCCCCGCAGGCGGGTGACACGTTGTTATTGGCCGGCGCGTCGTACACGTAGGAGCCAGCGCCGCCGATGTTCACGCCTGCAAACATTCAAAAGGTTGCTAGAATGCGTCGTTTCGTGAAGGATTAAAACAAAAAAAATGACATTGTGTACTGCACCTTTAGGCCCAAAGAGGGCGGCGTAGCACGGCTTGTGGCAGTAGGGTCTTCCGTCATGCTGAGAGAAGACAGAATGTGATGCAGTGGAGATAAAAAGACATCACAATGAACTTCCGTTACTGTGCGGATGCGTTGTGACCCATCATGGGTGAAAACCTGCGATTGACACCGTATAGAAACATATTTTTAAACATTTAAATGTAGCGCATTTTATACATAATTGAACACAAAATTAATTGCAAGTATAAGGTGTATAGAAAATACTACTTATTGTAGAACATGTTAGGTATCTGCCTTTAAGAGGCGGAGCCTGGTGGGGTGGCGTGACTGTCTGGGCGTGAGTTGCGGCCAACAGCAGTTCAAACAACAAATGGTTACCGTCGGTCGTAACCAGTAACCACGCCCAAAACCCCCCCCCCAAAAAAACATCAGGCTCAACCAAACTTCGAAAGGCAGAAGGCCGCTCATCTAATCACAAAGATAAGAGCAGCCGTGTTAGACTTAAGACGACGCTAATGACTGCTTTGGCAAACTAGGACTAAACATGGCATCAAAACAACAACAGCTCAGCGGAACATCGCTAAACTTGCTGGATCTACCGCCACCCACCGTGTTGATCCAGCGGTTTTGGGGCAGTAAACACCGAAGCGTTGGCCATTCTAGCGCGAACTGCTACGTGTATCTGCGTGCTAAGCTGTAAGCCGTTTACTGTATTTGTAAGGGTACAGCAAGGTTTGAAGATATTTGTGCGTGTTTCAAATGTTATTAAAGTGTTTTGGAATCATAGTGTGTGTTCGATTTTTGCTGTAAACTATGAATATATGCAATTATAATCACTTTTAGGGAGCGTCAATTATTTAGGAAAATTGGCTATAGCATGGGTCCACTGTACTAAAAACATGAAATAATCGTTCTAAATCTCGGTCCTGGCTGCAACACAAGCTATTTTATAAATAACTAAATGTCCCCTCGTAGGAAAAAGCGACTCTTTCCAAAAAGGGACACACTTTTCCATCTGACGGCTGCCTGATGATGTCATCGCTGCCGGTCCACCCAACACAAAACAGTATAACATGTCAAGTGACTGTTTCCACTTGACCCCCCTGATGGCCTGTTGCATGCTGGGAATGCGGCGGTCGCTCACGGGAGAATGTGACACGGAGGGTGGGGGGGTTACCGCTGGTCCGGAGCTCAATGACCATAGATGAGGGGAAAGTGGCGGTGGTGTCGCGCTCTGGCAAGGTGCTACCCACAATGCTCTCTGCTTGGGCCACATGACCTCATTCAATTTCGTGACAGTCGAGACCACCGGTGGGCAAACTATGGCCCACCTGGCATTTATATTAACAATGATAATACATGGCTCTAGATTTTCAAATTTCTTGACATTCTTATTTTGGACAATTTTTTAAAATCATCCTGTAAGGTTTGGTGTATAAAATTAGTTGTTTTCTCACCCCAAAATTGGTTCATTAAAATATATATATATATATATATATATATTTTTTTTATTTTGCTTTCTTTAAATATTACCTCATAAGAAAAACAACAATGGGGGACCACGGGGCCAACATTTGAAAGAGAGTCTCAAAATGCTACCGTTCTAAGAGTGCGGCATCACAATTCACCATTTCCTGTGTAACTTAAACTAAGAACTACTGGCTGAAAAACTTGCCTATTCGCACCTCGCTACGTGTTTTTGGGCTCTTTCTGTAACCGCAGGAGCGTTTTGAGTGTTTGGGCGCCATCTTAGGGTGTCGCACAAAAATACACAGACAGGTGCGAATCGGTGTGTTTTTCAGCGGATACTTTCAGGTAGGATGTCGTGCAAAATTCCCTAGCAGGCGAGTTCGCATCAGCAGGGTCCAAGAACTATCCCTACAAAACTCCTACTACACCTGTATTTCGGTTTAAAAGCGACGACCTTCGAGAAAAGAAGATTAGCTGGAGAAAATGTGGACGTCAGTGTGGGAAGCTGACTACTGGGAACCGAGTGGGCTGCAGTGGTGATGGATATAACGAGAGGCAGCAGCAGACTTGCGCCACAAAGGAAGCCGTGTGTGCGTGTGTGTGTGTGCGATGTCCTGAGAAAGTCATTAGTAGAATTGTAAAAATCCAGACCATCATTTATCACATCAAAGAGAACCAATGAGCAGACATGTCGTGATGTCTCCACGGTAGTCCAGTGAGAACTTGTGACAGGCATACCATAATAATTGATTTACTGGTAGTTAGGACGTCTGTCGACTGAAAGGAACCGATTGTGGATTAATCGCATCTTGTGCTGTTGTCGTCAGAACCGACCGCAACGCTGTTTGGCTCGTGAGACCGCAGGCCAATGACGAGTACGGTTTTCGTTACCATGACGACCGGCCCGGAGTGTAGGGCCACAGCTACAGAATATCTTTAGAAGTTAGTCTTTTCAATGATTCTACCGATTATCCAAGTGACTGATCGAGTAATATATACAAATGTATTTTGCAGGGCGTTTGGGTGCCATCTTTGGATTCCAGAAAGTATACAAAAATACACAAATAGGCGCGAAGAGTTGCAGTTATGTTCTCCAGAGAAAAAATTCCTAGTTCCCAAATCAGCTAGGATTTTACTCTTTCTCCGTTCTCGTCTGTTTGATGGCTCTCAATTTCTTCCACACCAAACTCATCCAGGCGGATATTTTTTTCCCCCTCTCTTCTCTATCAAAGTCTGTATTTGGATTATGTCCGCAGAGGATGGAAGCAGGGGGTGCCGGGTGGGACTACAGTACTGATTAAACAGCAGCATGCTTTTGAGGTCTGTCAGGGAAATTGCTTTCGACGCCGAGATCCCGTCGTCCTCGCCGCACAGTGGGGGAAGGTTACGTTCACAAACCAGTGACACATTCCGATGCGGTTCACAGCGGAAAACTGTGAAAACCACGCAGCATTGAACACACAGGTCGCGACGGGTTTCGCGGACAAACGGCAATGGACAACGAGGAGCTCCTCTCTAAATTTAGATGAGAGGAGACTGAGGGCAGCAAGAAAACGAAGCGTTGCCAGCGTGTAAAGGTATTCTGCAAGCAATGCGGTGTCGCTGGGTGAAAGTGCACAAAGTTGCAGAAATATCCTGTTTTCACAGAATTCTCTGTATAAATGTTACAGTTCTGACCCGATAATGTTACGAGATCCTCATTTTTACATTTATGAAATTATATAACTATATTTAATGACCAAATACTTCAAAAAAATAAATAAAAAATTGTTAGATATGGAATTATGAAGTGTTTTTATTGTACGACAATAACAGATTTTCATTTTCGCACTTAGGGCTGTATACAAATGGCCATACTTTGCCCACCGGTCCTCTAGATGGTAGCCGTGAACCTCTTTTACATTACCCGTTTTTCCAGTGTTATCATAATGCCGAGACAGAGCTCGGCAACATTTAACACCCGACACACTTGCTTTTTCTTGACACTGTCCGCAAATTAGCTCCTCTCAATTCACAGCCGAGCTGTTAGAGTAAGCAGCGCGCATTAGTAAATCAATAAAATCGATTAAATCGGCCAGCCCTAGTTATACGTCGCTCGCATGGTATTGGTTTGCGATGCTTGGAATCCCCAGCTACCCGCTGGTGCCAACTCCGCTGTTTAAGAGCCCGGTTGTGTTGTGTCTTCGTCCCCAAAATGGCGTCGTACTGACCTCAGCGTGGCCGCCGGCGTTCAGCAGCTTGTTGCATCGGTCGCACTTCAGGCACAACTTGTGCCAGTCCTTGCCCAGTGACGACACCTTCTCGGCTGGGGGGGAGACACACAAAACAAGACACGCGCACACACACATGCACAAAAATGAGTCAACAAGGGCCTTTCTTTGTTCTATGGCAGAAGAATGATTAATTTGTGCTCCAATCCTGTCATCAGGCCAAGCCAGTGATGACTGGGAATGCCTGTGAACTAGACAGGATGCTGCAATGATGTCATCAAGGGACAGACACACAGCTGCGTGGTCCCAGTCCTGCTGGAAAAGGGGCGGCGCCCCCTTCTTCCCTATTGCCCCCTCCCCCAAGTCTAACCTAGATCCTTTGTGTGACCCTCCCACTCCCGCCGCCCCCCTCATTTTACAGTTCACCCATCCTGCCTCAGACGACCTACCTCACGCTACAAAATCTAACCTGCAACGACGATTAAATTTTAATTCCATTTTTTTGCATAACACTTCACTTGCTTGCACCATTTTTAGCACCATATTGCATAAAAACATGAAACACGCTAAAGCGAACATTCACAGACAAACTGAGTGAGTGATGTGAGGAGGTGGACTCGGTTCGTCTGCGCGCATGTGAGCATCTGGGTGCGAGCTGTGGTCCACAGAAGAGCCTTGCGAGTGTTTCATATTTGTGCATTTGACTCTTTGTCCCGTTCAATACACAGCTGAGAGGGCGTCTGCGACAGTGGGCTCCCTTGCCCACATGCGAGGGCATTACCGTACCTTAATTGCTTAATTTTTCTGCGACGGTTCTGTGGGTATATAATATAGATACACACAGGTTTTAGGACATCATTTGGGTTTTTGAGGCTAGCCATGTTCACTTGTTTTCAGAAATCTTACCAAGTAAAAATGTCCTGTTCTTTTGGGAGATAATTTTGTTTAGGTTAAGAAAAGCAATGTATTCGGCTATTCGTTATTTTTTTCCTCCCCCCCCCCCCCCCCCCCCCCCCCAAGTCAGGTTTTTCAGCCCCCCATTCTTTTTGCACTTCCAGACAGACCCCCCCCCCACCCCCTCCGCCAAGGAACCTAATAATACTCGTTCCAATAATAAGTCTGTTCGCACACAATGGTGCCCCAAGGAACCGTGCGGGGGCCACAGAGGAAAGGCCTTCTCTTATCACGGTGGGACACTAATAACCGGATACTGGAGTTGACTTCCTACAAAAGACCCCCCCCACCGACAAATATCCCGTCAAATTCTGGCGAGGAAATCGTTTTCATGAGAGTAACCAAAGCAAAAACAGGAAAGTCAGAAATGCTGAAGTCCACGGAGTGCAGTTCAACTGCTAACATTAGCCGGTAATATTAGCCGCCGACTAGCTAGCCCTGCCATTGACAAGCTGCTTTTTCGCACCGTCGTTTGCTTTCGGGAGCCCCTTAAGCCAGCCGCTCACCGAGCGACACGACTGAACCGGACAGAACTGAACAACGGGAGTGGACAAACGACAGTCAGTGACTAGCAACTAAAAAACAAGCATTGTAATTAGGGAACCACGTTTTTTAAGTGCATGTTATGTTTTACATGTTACACCCTCTGCTGTCGACTGAAATTAACGTCATAACTGCTCTCCCGCTTGCGTTAAGAACGTAACATGACCAAACCCGGAAAACAGGTAGCAGACTCCCCATGTATGCTGTGATAACTAGCATAACTACGGGTTAATGACATGATGGTTTGAACAAAATTTTAGAAAGAAAGGATTTCAGAACACTCAGAGATGATATTATAATTGATATTACTGTACACTATAATACTATTCCTCAAACCAATGCATTGGTTGTTCATTTTCCACATCATCGAACAAGGGAATTTAGGCAAACAGTCATCCCTTCAGTCAATGTTTTATTGTTTTAACATCTTTTCACGGCCAGCACAGCGCACGAGTGGTTAGAATGTCTGCCTTACAGTTCTAAGGTTTGGAGGTTTGAATCTCCTTTGCATCTTCTTTCTGCGCTTGCGTGGGTTTTTTCTGGGTGGCCTCAAGATATTGCCTAAAACAAAATTACGGTTTACAGTTTGGCGTCTCTTGGAGGAGGAGGTGCTCAAACGTTGCCTTTGTGCGACTTTCACCATTTGTGTGTCGTGACGCAACGGCGAGGTGTCAACCAACAGTCCCGAGCGTTTAAACTGGCTCTGGGAAGCGTTTTGATTTATCGCCTCGCAAATCCGAGGACACCCGTCAACATCCCGACACCGCTCTTTCTGTTCTAAAAATAGACCCACCTGCCTGCGGGCCAGCTTTTGCTCGGGTGCACTTCAGTGAATGAAAAGTGCATCGTAAAAAAATTAAGTGTCCATTTAACAGCTCACTGTTGTTGTTATTGTGAGTGTGGCGTGTAGGGTTGCGAGTGGGGGGAGGTGGCTCAGCGTGTGTGTGGCCTAGATGATGTTTATAACACACCCACCCACCCCCAGTGAGGCCGAATTGCAATACTCATTATCCCCGGGAATGAGATGTCAAGGATTCATCTGGACGGTTACCGTAACAACGCATGAACAACATATTCCCGACTGGGGGTCCTTGGTTACAATTACCTCTCAACTCCCTGTTTTTCATTAGATTGTTTTGTATTTACCGTCTAAAAGTGTTCTTCATACAAATATTTACTGTAATCGTGACGACTACTGTCTAGTGAGACAATTGGCACCTTTGTAATGCACATTACTACCTCCACAGGACTGGAGCGAAGAGAATGGCCCGACACCTTGTGTCCCCCCAACCCAATCGCTAACATACAAATTTCGTTATGGTCGCCACTGGAGGAGCGAAACTCAATCGTAAACTGAGGAGCCCCTCTATATTCCATTTAGCGCATCTATTTTACACTGCATATACTGTACATTGAAGTGAACATGATTCTGTGTTATGAGGATACACATGAAACCGAGCAGTACGGATGATACCTGCGTGACTGTAAGCAGCATTTCAGTTGAAGGTCAACTGGGTCGGAATGTCAAGCTAACACACAATTTTGGTCCGTTTCCAATCAAATTCAACAACTACACTCACTAGACTCAAAACAAACGCAGTTACTCCAATTTCAAACAGATTTTCCCCATTGGAAATTAACGAGCCCTTTTTCATCGTGAATCCCTCAAAATGGTGATTTCGACGCCTCGCTAGGCAACAAAGCTTCGTAATTTAGCCTCATCCTTAATCCCCGAAGAAAGTACTGACAAGCTTCTTCTTGCCGTTTGAAAAGCCTTAAACAAAAAATTGTAAAATCGTCATCACAATGCAGGAAATTAAACAAATTCAGGGTTGCTTCAAGTTCCTAAGCAAATTAGCCATGTGATATTCAACAGAATACCATGTTTTTACTTGTAAAGACTTCCAGTCAAAATCCTTCCACATTTTCCAGTGAACTAACGCGACTGGGGCAGCTCAAGTCTCCGGCTTAAGGTGTTCGCTCGAACCCCTGGATCTGACTTGCAGATCTCAAGTCCCGTCGCCGTGAAGATGTGGAGCGACGGATTCCATTTCATCCTACGTCAAGTTTCAGACTTCAAGGAGGAAAACTGTGACTTCCAAGAATTGGACAGAACATTGAGGAAGAGGAGTGGGCGGGGGTGGAATAGCCTGTAACTCTATGATTTAATTGCAGTTGATTTTTTCGGGCTGAACCGAGTCAGACAAAAGGGGTCGCCCTTCCTCTTGAAAGTCACAACACCCCAGGGTGCCGATTTATTTATTTTTTTATTTTTTTTTATACACAGCGGATATCCCAGAATGCACCATAGCAGGAATGTCCCGACAATCTATAAATCCGAGTGTGGCGATTCGGGCGTGGGGGTTTGGATGTTAATGGGTTTGACAGACACAGGAAGTCCACGCTGAGCTACGGTCGGAATAATAATCTTTTGTCCTCCTTATGATCGGTCGCATCAAATGACGGCTGACCGGACTCAATTTACCCTCTGGCATGGCGACCCATCTGCTCAGTCACGTGTTCCTCATGCCAAAAAGGGGCAGCTGCATCCCTGCGTGAGGTTCTTTCGGGAAGAGTCAGGTCCAGATCGTAGAGAGAAAGAACTACAATATCTTGGAGAGTAAACCCAGGACCTGTATGCTTAGACAAAGGTCTGAATCCACTTTGAACAGTCGCTAGGCTGCTTTGCCAAAAAGTGAATGGCGTGAGGTTCCCCAGGTTGGCAAAGTTGGCGTCTTATACCTCTCCATTCCTTCAACTATAATTCAGGGAGCGGTAGTTGTTTTGCTACTGCCTGACTGCAGCCGTCACTTTGACTAAATATGAAGTGATAAATTGAACGATGTTTCTAAAACTTCAGCATCCCAACAACTCGGGAGATAAATCGGGAGTAGGTATGAAACGGTTTTTGGTATACTGATAAACTGTGATGAAATCCCAAAAATTAGAATCACCGTTTCTATTCTCAAACTTTTCCTACTCCTTTTCGAATCTGTATAATTTAACTTCAGTTTTATTTTACTTTGTTTAATCGTGTCGGTTTTGGTGTTGTTTTTGTCACTTTCACACTTGTTCGAAATAAAGAATTCAACCAATCAATCGTCAATGGAGTCGGGTTCCCTAGGTTGACAAAATATGCCTGACGGCATCTCCGCAATCTTAGTACCTTTTTCAGCTACTACACTGACGAGGCAAAAATTGAGTCACGGAGCAAATGTAGCGTCTCTGCAGCTTTGGTACGAAGGAAGAGTGAACTTTCAGTTCCTACACTACACTAACAGTCACTACCCTGTTTTGACAAAAAGTAACATTGGGAATGGATCCCTGGAACTGTTGGTACCAAGGAAGGGTGTCTTTTCAGCTACTATACTGCTTACGCAAAAAAAAAAAAAAAAAAAAAGTAAATGGAGTGAGTTTCCCTGTGCTGGTAAAGTTAACACTCTTAATACATCTGCCTTCCCTGAGTCAGCTCAGTCCTGAGTTTCTTTCAGGTTGATTCAGGTCCAGAGGGGAGGATATTTCCAGCTGCTACACTTTGACAAAAATGGAAGAAGCAAATATTTTGTGGTTCTGGGTGAGCTTAAAAAAAGAAAAACAGCAGCACAGCGTGGAACAGCGCAATCGATTTCTTCTGGGTCACTGTGCGCAGTGGGCCCAGCGCCACGACATGCTTTTTGAAAAACAGGGACCTCTCTCGCCCTTTATCTCTGTCGCCCAGTGGCTGACACAACCTTGCGGTAAAACTCAGCTCTGGAGGTCGTCTGTCGCCTCGGCCAAGGCGACGTTCCCTGCGCGGGCTAACCCCCCTCCCTCACCGTCACCCTCGCTCTGCGAATAAAAGAGGCCGACCTCGTGAATTCTTGCGTCTGACGTAAATGGGCTGCAGTTAACTCGCATCCTGTCTGTGTTGGTCAGAGAAAGCCGCCGGGCAAAACTGCAGCCCTGCCTCGGTGACTCGTTTCTCCCGGTTACACGCACGCTTCAGAGATATTCAGCTTCTCGGGAAGTTTACAGAATGTTTGCATTTACAACCCCAATTCCAATGAAGTTGGGACATTGTGTTAAACAAATAAAAACTGAATACAATGATTTGCAAATCATGTTCAAACTGATAAACCTCATTGTTTTTAGCAAATAATCATTAACTTTGAATTTTATGGCTGCAACACGTTCCAAAAAAGCTGGGCCAGGTCATGTTTACCACTGTGTTACATCACCTTTTCTTTTAACAACATTCAATAAACGTTTGGGATCTGAGGTCACTAATTGTTGCAGTTTTGTAGGTGGAATTTTTTCCCATTCCTGCTTGATGTATAGCTTCAGCTGTTCAACAGTCCGGGGTCTCCGCTGTCGTATTTGACGCTTCATAATATGCGCCACACATTTTCAATGGGAGACTGGTCTGGACTGCAGGCAGGCCAGTCGAGTACCCGCACGCTTTTACTCTGAAGCCACGCTGTTGTAACACGTGCAGAATGTGGTTTGACATTGTCTTGCTGAAATAAGCAGGGGCGTCCATGAAAAAGACATTGCTTGGATGGCAGCATATGTTTCTCCAAAACCTGTATGTACCTTTCAGCATGAATGGTGCCTTCACAGATGTGTAAGTTACCCATGCCATTGGCACTAACACAACCCCATACCATCACAGATGCTGGCTTTTGAACTTTGCATCCATAACAGTCAGGATGGTTCTTTTCCTCTTTGGCCCGGAGGACACGACATCCACAATTTCCAAAAACAATTTGAAATGCGGACTCGTCGGACCACAGAACACTCTTCCACTTTGCATCAGTCCATCTGAGATGAGCTAGGGCCCAGAGAAGCCGGCGCCGTTTCTGGGTGTTGTTGATGAATGGCTTTTGCTTTGCATAGTAGAGTTTCAAGTTGCACTTACGGATGTAGCGCCGAACTGTATTTACTGACATTGGTTTTCTGAAGCGTTCCTGAGCCCACGTGGTGATATCCTTTACACATTGATGTCGGTTTTTGATGCAGTGCCGCCTGAGGGATCGAAGGTCACGGGCATTCAATGTTGGTTTTCGGCCTTGCCACTTACATGCAGTGATTTCTCCAGATTCTCTGAACCTTTTGATGATATTATGGACCATAAATGATGAAATCCCTAAATTCCTTGCAATTGTATGTTGAGGAACATTGTCCTTAAACTGTTCGACTATTTTCTCACGCACTTGTTCACAAAGAGGTGAACCTCGCCCCAGCTTTGCTTATGAGTGACTGAGCAATTCAGGGAAGCTCCGTTTCTAGCCAATCATGGCACCCACCTGTTCCCAATGAACCCGTTCACCTGTGGGATGTTCCAAACACGTGTTGGATGAGCATTCCTCAACTTTCTCAGTCTTTTTTGCCACCTGTCCCAACTTTTTTTGGAACACAATTTTCAAATCCTTGTATTCTCGTTTTATTTATGTTTCATACAACGTCCCAACTTCATTGGCATTGGGGTTGTACTTTGTTTTAAAAATATATATGTTCAGGCCCGACGAGTCTGCTATCAAAACAGGCTGAAGAAATCAAACGAAGCAAGTCCAGTTCAAGACAACAACAAAAAACAACTCTTTTGCAGGTGTTTTACTGGTCTGAGCAACACTAGACAGCTTTAACCAATAGCGATGGTGACTGGAGTGAGGTTCCCCAGCTTGGCAAAGTGAGCGCATCAACGCATCCCCTCAACTTTGATATTCCTGGAGCAGGAGTTTGTCGGCTCCTGGACAGACTTTCACTAAGTTGCTTTGACATCAAGCGACATCATGAATGGAGTGAGGATCCCTAACTTGGCAATGTTAGCGCATCAAAACCTTAACGCTTATAGCAAAGTAGTTAGGCCGCTTTTACACAATGACGTGTCGCCTCTGCTGTTACTTGAAAGGTGACGCGTGGTAAAATGCTTTCACCTGCGTCGGAAATTGAGAGGGTCTCCCACGACATAATGGCGCCTCCATTCGGGGATCATATTTGCGCCTCCAAAAAGGCAGAGGACCGGAATTGAGCGGCGGTTACGCAACGGCGCAGTGCGGGAATCAGCGACTCAAGAAAATGGACGTTACGTAACAAACGAGGAGCATTCAAGCAGCCGAGCGGAAAAAAAAGCTACTCCGGGTACGCTGACGGGAGGATAAAAAGGATATTGTGTGGTCAAAGTGGCATTTAGGTGTGGGAAAGAGCACGGTTCGGCGGTGGGGACGTTGCGACTCCACCACGGGGAGAAAAGAAAAAAAGCCTGGTGTGAATGGAAATGTCGTCTCTAATTATAATGCATGAGGCGCTTTGGGACACTCTTGTTTAAATAAAGGCCAGCCATTACAGCCTACCGAACCACCGCGCAGTGGGAGCCAAGGATAAAGGAGAAGATGTGGAACAAGAAGAAGAAAAAGGTGAAGATGAAGAGGACAGTGGTGAAGGAGATGAAGACAAAGATGAAGACAAAGGACAAGACAAAGAAGAAGAAGCAGCTCTATTATCATTTAGCTGCACAAAGACGACACCGTTTGTCAAGCAGGAGGCACCCAGCAGAGTCGGTCGACATGACTGGCTGACTGGCACGAGACTGTGGCATAGAGTGAGGTTCCCCAATTTGGCAAAACTAGCGCATCAACACCTAAGCGCACGTTTAACTTGTTGCGTCGTGGGAGGATTTGCAGTTACTGTCGCTACACTGGTTCGATATGACAATATGCTGAATGGAGTGAGGTTCCCCAGGTTGGTGACGTTAGCGTACGTGAACCAGATTGATTGTCATTTGGTCTCTTTGATGTAAAACAACAGTGTTTGGTGTGAAGTTTCGCACGTTGGCAAAAGCTCTAACTTCTCATCTACTATCACTACACTACTCTGACGTAAAGATCTAGCGAATGGAGTGAGGTTCCTTAAATCGGTGAAATTAGCTACAATACAGTCCATCCCTTCAAATTTGGTATACCCGCAGCGGAATTATTTTTTCTGCTTTGACAAAGTGAATGTCAAATGAATGGAGTGTGGTTTCTCACCTTCCCAGCTACTGATTAAATAAGTGACATGGGGTGAAGTTCCCCAAATTGGCAAAATTAGCATCTTTGCATCTCTTTATTTTGTTTGTGTTTTCTGCTACAGGACTGACCACATGCTCACTTAATAGTGAATGGAGTGAGGTTCCCCAGGTTAGCCATATTAATGCCGTTTTGGTGTTTTCTCTGCCGCTTTAAACGTCAGGCCACGACGGCGCAGAGGCGCCACATCATAACAACGCCTGGCACGGTGGCCGTCCTAATGCAAGGAGATAATCTGCGTTTATTTGACCATTAATCTCACGGTTGTACTTGAAAAGCAGTGGGGGGGGGAAAGTGGTGTTTAGCCATAATGAAAGCAACCTGCTTTAAAAGTAACCAATGGAACGTTTAAAAAACATTTCCACGCCAGACTGCAGTATTTAGTTTTTTCTTGTGTGATTTAAAAGAGGGGAGTCAAGTGTTTTGACTTGTCGCCTGCAACAAATCAATAAATGGCAACAACAGCTGGAAGTGTACTAGCGTAGCTCACCACCAACCACCACAGGAATTACAATTGGAGTCAAATGGGACAGGAAATTGTTTCCCCCCCCACCATTTGGAATCCACATTTCCACCAAGGTCGGTAAACTCTAAACTTGCTAAACTGATTGCTTTTAGGTAAATTAACATAGTGAATAGAGCGAGGTTGCCCAGCCTGCTAAAGTTAGCACAAAGTTGACTAAACTTTGATGTCCTTGGAGTGGGAGTTCTCAGCTACCGTGGCTTTGACAAAGTAAAACAGTGACTGGAGTGAAGTTCCCCAGCTTGGTAAAGTTGGCAAGAGTGTCAAACTCCTTTTTGTGTCGGGCCACATCATACTTATGGTTTCCCTCGGAGGGCTATTATGACTGTGAACCCGTATAAATGTATGATCGTCTCATATTATTACATATGCACAACGAATTGATGGCTACCTAGTTTTTCCTTCTTTGACTATTATTCAATTCATTTCAAAAGGGGCATTGGGAACAAAACAAAAAATGCTTGCAATATCTCAACATCATTAAACGTGAAGACAATTTGAATTTTTTTTTTTATGTTCGCAAGAAACAAAGTGGTAGTGATTTGCTTTTGCGGGCCACATAAAATGATGTGGCGGGCCAGATCTGGCACCCGGGCCTTGAGTTCGACGCATGTGAGTTAGCACGTCAGTACCGAAGCGTCGACACAACTATGATGCCCTTGGAAAGAGTTTCCCTCATCACAGTGGTTGGGGAAATCACTGACCCACAAAAATGTGTCCCCAACGTCTTGGTCAAAACATTCCCGCGCAATTCCGGCCAAACTGTGGGACGAGGACGAGAAAATGCGCTGATTCCGCAGAATCTGAACTCATCTGAAAACCTCAGAACGTCACCATGATAACTCCCTTCTGCCATGTGCCTTGTCATGTGGCTTCATTTTTTTTTCTTGAACCTCCCATGTGATGACTACAACTAAAATAACGTAGCGAAAGCTTCTCAAAGCTATGCGGGTGCACTTGTTTTCCCCATCGCCTTCACATCAACACAGGCCGGGCAGGGACACACCCAGAGCAGAAATAACTTTGCTCTTACATAAAAATAAAACGCCGGCTGTGCCTACGAATGCTCGCTCCACGCGTCTTGCGTATGATTCCCGGGGCCGGTGTCTTTTTTTTTTTTTTTTTTTTTTTTTTTTTGGGGCGGGATGAGCAGCAGCTGTGTCACGCCGCTTATGTAATTGATTTAGAGGCATGAAATTAAAAAGGCAACCTGATTTTTGTTGTTTACATCTGCATGACTGAATCCTAACAGTAGCATCATATTATTTTTGTTTTATTATTATTAAAAGATAAAGATCCTTGTTTACATGTTTTCTTCCCACGTTGCTTGATGTGGGCATCTGGTGTTTTTGCACACTTGGCAAGAGCGTCACCCTCATTCCCTGCCAAGCTGCTCTGTGGACCAAAACAACAAATTAAAATGGCAGTAATCTATGAGAAAGGCTGAAATCAGAGGATTTGGACAACTTGTATGGAACGATGGCTCTAAACGATTAATCGACAATCAAAATAGTCTTGGATTGTTGGGATGATTTGATTAGTTGTCGATTAAACGATTAATTGTGTCACCTCTAGAGAGAAGTGTGACAGTTTGAACAGTAGTATATGACATTTATAAATATTTTCTTTTGAGGAAAAGGAAAACTCATTAGTTTGTTTTCATTTTAGGAAATCCAGGATGCAGACAAGCGTAACAGTTTACACAAGAAAATGTAACAGCTTAAATCTCCGCTTTTAAATAAAGTGCACCATAAGTAGTTTGTCTTCATTTTAGTAAATGAACGCAGACGAGTGCAACAGTAACAGTTTTGACAGTAATTTATCACAGTTTCAGTCTTTTCTTTACAGGAAAGTGCAACATCAACAGTTTGTCTTCTTTTTAGGAAAGGAACGACACTGAATATGCAACATATTCAATGTTTTTTTTTGTTTTTTTTGTTTGTCTTCTGCCTTCAAAACTAGTTATCCCTCAATTTGTTGTGTAATGGTAATAATGTGATTTGGTGATTAAACATGTGTATGCTTCCACTGTTCTAATGGCCCTCAGAGGGAAATCCTAACTACAATGCGGCCCGAGACAAAAACAGGTTTGACACCCCTGATTGTACAACCTCTTAAATCGTTTCTTTTAAGGAAAGTCCAAAATCAATGGTTGGTGTTCTTTTTAGGTAGGAAATAAATGACGCAAACAAGTGCACCAGTGACCGTTTGAGCAGTCCCAAGTATGTACTGTATGTAAATATGTTTGATATGTTTTAAGAACCACATTTTTTTTGCAATGTTTGCTTTTTGTGGAGCCTTTTCTCCCCGAAGTTCGTCTCTGTCAATCATTGCTATTTTCCCACAGAGACTCCCTTTCCCTTTCAGGAATGCTGTCAATGTAAACCTTAACCTTAAATTGGGTGAACGTTAATAGCTGTGTGGATGTTTGTCTAATGTACATGGCGCTTTTTCAATTGAAAAGCGAAAAACAAAAACAGCAATTATTTGTGCTATTAAGCTAAGCTAACGTGGTTAAAGAAAAAAAAAAAAAAAAAAAAAAGGTCAATACTGTACAATCGATATTTTGGCTAGTAGCACTAAAATTTTGTCATTTCCACAGCCGGAAAGCAGACAAAGCGGGAGGAAAACTCACCGAAGTAGACCGTCTTGTCGCACTTTGGGCATTTTGAAGCCATGTTTGGAAAGACAAGTGATATTTTTCGCTTGAATGGGAGCGACGCGCGTCTTCTTCCCAACCCACAACACGAGTGTCGTGATGTGCAGTTTGTGAAGCCCAGCACCAGAGTCGATTCAAGCAACGGCTGCTCATTTGCATAGTCACGCCCCCTCAGGCTGGTGGTGCCTTAAGGTGCATCAGGAAAACAAAAGCCCTGTGATGTCAAAAATAGGAATCAGTGACGCGAATAGCGCCGGGTGGAAATTCAGCTACCGTGGGTCGAAGACGAACAAGAGGTGGAAAGCGGGTTCTTCGGCAGAAAGAGAAGAGGAAAACACAGAGCCTAGAACTGAATTTGGGGACTCTGAATGTTGCGACTATGACAGGAAAATCTCGGGAGTTGGTTGACATGATGATTAGGAGAAAGGTTGATATATTGTGTGTCCAGGAGACCAGGTGGAAAGGCAGTAAGGCGAGAAGTTTAGGGGCAGCTTGAGGGTGTTATGTAAAATGTGATGAGTGGCTATGCCCCTCGGGTAGGAAGTGACCTAGAGGTGAAAGAGAAATTCTGCAAAGGAGCTGGACGAAGTAGTTCTGAGCATCCCAGACAGAGAGAGAGAGTCGTGATTGGTGCAGATTGTAATGGACATGTTGGTGAAGGAAATAGTGGGTGATGAAGAAGTGATGGGTAAGTACGGCATCCAGGAAAGGAACTTGGAGCGACAGGTGGTGGTAGACGTGGCAAAAAGGATGCAAATGGCTGGAGTGAACACTTTTTTCCAGAAGAGGCAGGAACATAGGGTGACCTACAAGAGCGGAGGTAGAAGCACGCAGGTGGACTACATCTTGTGCAGACGATGGCATCTGAAGGAGCTTACCGACTGTAAGGTAGTGGTAGGGGAGAGTGGGGCTAGACAGCATGGGATGGTGGCGTGTAAGATGACTCTGGTGGTGGGGAGGAAGATTAGGAAGACAAAGGCAGAGCAGAGAACCATGTGGTGGAAGTGTGCTGGTGCCCATTTCTAAGAACAAGGGTGATGTGCAGAGCTGTGGGAACTATCGAGGAATAAAGTGGATGAGCCACTCAATCAAGTTATGGGAAAGAGTAGTGGAGGCTAGACTCAGGACAGAAGTGAGTGTTTGCGAGCAACAGTATGGTTTCCTGCCTAGAAAGAGTACCGCAGATGCATTATTTGCCTTGAGGATGTCGATGGAAAAGTACGGAGAAGGTCAGAAGGAGCTACATTGTGTCTTTGTAGATCTCGAGAATGCCTATGACCGAGTACCCAGAGAGGAAGTGTGGTACTGCGTGCGGAGGTCTGGAGTGGCAGAGAAGTATGTTAGAATAACACGGGACAGAACAGCGGTGAGGTGTGAGACAAATTTAGAGAGAGCAGACTTGGATGGTTTGGACACGTCCAGAGGAGAAATAGTGAGTACATTGGTAGAAGGATGATGAGGATGGAGCTGCGAGGCAAGAGAGCGAGAGGAAGACCTAAGGAAGACCTAAGACAATAATAAATGAATGAAATCAACAAAAAAACTTCAATCAAGTGACGCACTTATGTAACAAACAATTCAGCGTGATTTAAAAAAAATATATTTTGCCCGTAATTTTGATTCACATAATTAACTTGTATTCGTTTATTATCCAAATTCAAACTCATTTACATGAAATCAGTAGAAATAAGTTAAATTGACGACATTGCATGTAGTGTGCATAAAATACAAATGTATTTACGATGCACATTTTATTGAAATGACATTTTTAGCATTTAAATTACTACAAATAAATACAAATAAAATATAATATTAAACTGTATACGTCACATAAATTTTATTTGAACTAGCATAAATAAATGCAATTGTATGTGTTGTGCAAATTAATTAAAATTAAATTAGAAATAAATACTAAATACAAATTCTACAAATGAAATTTAAATTACATTTTCATTTTAAAAAAAGCACACAATAAATAATTAAGAATTAAAACACTTTAAATCATAAACAAGATATTTTCAAGAAAATTATACACATTCATTTAAAAAATAACAAGTAAAATGAATTAATATAATTGCAGAAAAATAACTAAACATTTATGATACACATTTAATCTCAATTAACGGGGTCATATTTTGCCCAACCAACTTTTTCTATTTCTGGGATGTACTATTGTCTCTACGGTGCCTCAGTAAACATGTAAAACGCATTCCTGAGTCGCAGACTTTTGTTCTGCCGAGAGGCCTGAAACCAGCTCATTCCAAATTCTCCAGACAAAACAAGGTGGTTTTTGAAATGAGGAATGGTTGCTATTTCATTGCATCGTGTGACCGATAATTATTGTTTACTCATTTTGCAAATGTATTAACATAATGTGTGTGTTTTTTTGTTTTTTTTTTAACTCCATAAGCGCAAAGGTGTGATTTGACGAGGCTCTATGTAGACCTTGCAGCGTTGAAGCTTCACTGAGGCGCTTTTCCTCTTCCCACCGCAGCAGCAGAAGTGGGCCCAGTTTTGCAGAATCACAATGCTCCCTTTGAGAGCCGCTGACTCGTAGGAATGCGTTAGGCAATGGAAGAGTGCCTTGGGTGGATCCCGGTCCTCCTCCGGTTCTAATAAAAACAACGTCAAGTGTCGCGTACGTCCGGGATGACTGAGTCATACGTTTTATCATCACAGGACTGAGGTCATGTGCTTTCACACGTACTGGAGGCGTCGTCCGCCGCCTGACGAAAAGCAGACGGCGGTGGCGGAAGAGCAGATTTCAGTACAGTAGCGGTAGCGTGGAGATAGAGCCCCCATTTCCACCCATCAGCACGATCCAGTTCCGTATGCGCTGTCAATGCCAAAACATCAAGTACTTTAATACCACGTTGATGTCGTACCAAATTCTGGCACCGTTCTTTTATGCTGCAGAACGGTAGTGGCAGGAAAGGTAGCAGATTTCAGTACAGTCGCGGTAGCGTGGCGCTAAAGCCCCCGTTTCCATCGATCGTAGCACTTTTTGGCACGCTCCGTTTGGCGTACAAACTCCATGGGTACGGTATGGCACAGTGGCAGGAGAGCAGCGTGTCCACCAAGCAGTACCATTTGTATTTTGCTGGCTTTATTGTCGAAAGCGCCTGTGGCCCGCGAAACCAAATTATTTGAATCAACTTCTATGATTCTTTGCTAAAATCTGTACCAACATTTCAAGCATTTTTGTTGTTGTTACCAAACCCATTGTTTTACAGTAACTTGATCAGTAGTTGAACAACCAATTATTCCTGACTTCTGCTTTCAAATAGAGTTATCCATCAATTTGTTGCGTGGCCCGGGCCAGACCACGACGAGCAAAACTTCACGGATAACTGACGCCCAGTTTGGAAAAAAAAAAAAGAAAAATGGAAAATAATTTTAAGACAGTTGGAAAAAAAATAATAATAAATAAAATCAGCGAGTATGTAACTCTCCAGTGCCAAACCAACGAGTGTGCGGGGGTCCACTGATTTTTCATGACACTATGAAACATTTATATGGTTACAAAGTCATAATTGTACCAACAATGTGGCCCGTGACAAAAATGAGTTTGACAGTCACGCTTGGTACATAGTCATTAACGCCGGCGCTGGCCGAAGGAACCGTACTATTTGGTGGAACCGCGTCAAAAGAACAGCTTTGTGTCGTCCACGGTACATACTCCGTTGGCGCCCACAGAGATAATAACATTTGTTACAGAGCGCAGGGAAAGTCACATGGATTGAGAGGCAAGGACACCGCAATGTTCTCTCTCTTTGCTCCAGTGGATACTTGCAACAAAGCTTCCATCGCCGCTATGTCGTACTCGCCTGTCCCGTTTGTCCTCATGATACTTACACAACGTTCACCTCTAAGCCTGAATGAGTCTTCGTCATTTGCTGATGATGTCCTTTTTGGGTGGACACCTTCGCTCTAAAAATTGAACAATGGTTGTTAAAAAAAAAAAAAAAACGTGGTCGGATTTAATCTGGTCATATTTCTTAAAAGGGAAATATGATGGAAGATGCTCTTTTTTCGATCTTTGTTTCCATATAGTTGTGTGCCTGCTGTGCCTTCCCACCCGTCGCAATTTGCAAACCAGTTTTCAAACTTGCGTACCCGAGCCGTGGTTTTGGGGTTCGGCAAAAGAATTTGTCACACATTTTTATGTCTTATCATTTTAAAAAGCGCATGCTGTATTCTTTATTCTGAGCTTTGAACCAATGAAAAGCTTTGATAGGATTGTCACATCTTCACATATATCCGACATCCCTGCCTAATTAGACTTTTTTTTTTTCTTTATTTTTTTTTTTTTAACAACAGCCATATTATTACAGGTTTATATAGTCCAAAATTTTGGGACAATGAAAGGCATATTTTTTTGAGAATATAATCCTATTATTTTAGAACAAATGTCTTTTTTTTTTTTAGAATATAGTCTGACATTTATAGAAAACAAAACGTTTTTTTCAAGAATCTAGTCAATTTTCAATTTTGTTTAAATCCAATCCAACCCAATTTGTTATTATAAAGCACATTCTGTACATCAGAGGGTGTAAAATATAAAAGTATGAAATAAAGCACCAACAACACAAAAGAAATGATCAGAATAATCATTGGAATCTCGTCTGTAAGGGTCCCTGGACCCCCCCCGCATTTTGAGAGCCCCCGCTCGAAACCAACTGGAGCGTCTGCCGGATCGCACGTGTGGCGATCACGTGCGCAGACCGAACGAGTGCGCGTTAATTATTGAAACGTTCCCGCGAGGCGCCGGATTATTTTAGAAACAGACGGCGTGTTGAGGAGATGATAAAATGTCGGCGCGCAGACTCGAGTGTTCGGTGGGATTCAAATGGGCAGATACATTATCTGGCGGATAAGACTGTCTCGCAGCCTTCTGTTTGGGTCTCATTGCGTGACGGATGCTACCATGTACAGCGCAAGGGTGCCGCTGGAACTATTTCTGTATCTCTGACACAGTTTAGGACTCGGACTCATTGAGTCGTTGGTTATTCCTGTCTCGAGGGGATAAGGGGAACAACATCTTCTGTCCCTTTTGGGGTCTGGAGATGCTGCAAACATTGACCTTGGAATCCATTTACGGTTGATTTGGTTGTCGAAGGAATTTCGAAGAGAAATTCTGAGTCTTCTCACCAGTTTGAAAAGTCTGGCAGACTTTCAGACAGTATAGCTCCTGAGGCTAGGGTTCGAGATTAGAAGTACAGGGGTTAGGGGTCAAGGGTTTATGTGAGTTAGGGTTAGGGCAAGGGGTTACGACAACACGTTAGGCTGCAAATCTTCTCAAGTTAGGGCTTCGAGTCAGGGGTTAGGGTAAGGGGCTTGGGCAACATTATAGGATGGAAATCCCCTGAGCTTGGGGTTAGCGTTGCGAGTTAGGGGTAAGGGTTAAGGCAACATTTAAGGATGGAAATCTCCTGAGGTTAGGGTTAGGGTTGAAGCAACATTTGAGCCTGCAAATCCTCTAGAGTAAGGGGTTAAGACAACATTTTAGGCTGCAAATCTTCGAAAGTTAGGGCTTCGAGTCAGCGGTACGGGCAACATCATGGGCTGTGAATCTCCTGAGTTTGGGGTTAGCGTTGGGACTTAGGGCTAACGGTTTAGGGAACATTTAAGGATGGAAATCTCCTGAGGTTAGGCGTTGTGGTTGGAGTCTGGGTTGGGCAGGAGTTAGTGTCGTTCATATCTCTGTCACGGACTCGGTGACCTGTTTTATCATGTACGCAGTGGGCTCGGATAAGCCTGCGGAGACACAACAAACGGCCTGTTCGCGGGTTCGATGACGGAGCGTTTTTCCAGAGAGCAAAAGGGGCGAGTGACATTTTCTTTGGCGATGGCCGGTCGCGGGGGCTTATTCCCAACGGGGGGAGCTTGAGATTCCACTGGAGTCCATTTTTAGGCATGTGGGTCCCAAATGTCTCCTCTTTCTGGGGAATGCCAGCGCTTTTATTGATTAATCTGCCAAGGGAATGAAGCAGGAAGTGCTGCGCTTGCGCTAAAATCAGACGGTGGCACCTATGGTGAGCTCCCAATGGCGCAAAGGTGTGCTGGAGAAGAAGGTTGCATATTACCAAATTCAAGGATTTTTGTGAACGCTTTGTTAACATCTCATACATTTTTTTGTGTGTGGAATTTGTCAATTGAATTGTGTCCTCTTCTTTCTGATTGTATTGATTGTATTTTTTTTTCATGAAAAGTCTCCAAAATGACACAGTTTCATACATCTCATTAACCATCTTCACACTTTCCCAAAATGTATTCAAATTTAATCGTTTGGAAAATTTGTAGTAAGCATTTGTATGAAAAAACTGTAGAAGAGAAAGTGTAAAATTTTGAAAAAATTTGTAATTCGACTCTGGGTTGTGTGTCGGCAAGCAAATACATACCAGTCTTTGTCCGTTGTGTTGTAGTCTTCTCTTTAAATCTATGAAATTTCAGAATTATTTAAAAGTCAATAAAACCTTCATTGAAAATGAATGAAATAGCTACTAAATTCCTCAATTTTCTTTTTGAATCTTGCAAAAACTGGAAAAAAATGAACACTGTTTTTCAGGAACCTTTTTTTTCCTGGACTGTAGGAACAAAAACACAACACCAAAAAAAAAAAAAAGTCAAATTCATTTTGCCACCTCGCTAAAATGACCTCAACCGTTTGGGAAATACTTTTCTTCTTTATTTTTCTGAAGCTGCTGCTCCACCGCTGAAGTCCTCTGGTGTCTACCCACACGATAGGTCCGCCGAAGACGTCAGCCCCTTACAACGCTGTATGCCTTTTATGATGTCATCACCTGTCTAATTATCTTAATAGGCCAAGCCGCAATGGCTTTGCGAATTCGGACACGACAATGTCCCGCTTCGGCGAGTTCTTTCTTAAAGGGTCGTGGGGCCGATAAATGCCGGCTCAAATGTTCTATGCCTCTGTTCCTGATGCGGTCGTGCATCTGCAGTCATTACCTTAACGCGGCAATCTGCAACGACCGTGCGAACACTCACTTCTGACGCTGCAATGTCCCGCTCGGGCAAATTCTGCCTGAAACGGTGGAAAGGCCAATAAATCTCGGCTCTACCGTTACGCCTCTGACGCCCCGATTTACCTGAAATGCAATCAAAACGGAACGTTACGGCGAGCCCCTTTCACGCCGTCCGTAAAAACGGACATCGCGCACTCTCAGCGGGATAACGGCCAGAGACGTTTGACACGGATGGAGGAAAAACAGGATGAATGTCTCTCTCGCCAGGTGGTTGGCGATAACGGACGGAAAAAGGAAAGTAGGGTGGAAGTGACAAATGATTTGCTTCGATAAATGAATAAAAAATACGTAACAAATGAGTCTCGGAAATGTCTTCGTAAAATAGGAAATCGCAAAAGTGAAATAAAAATGATTTTTTATTTTGGATTCATTTCCTTAGAATATAATGTGTGCGTGGAATTGTACATTGAGCTATTTTCATGTCATTATTAACAATAAATGAAGTTAAATTATTGATTGCATTAAATGGTTCATACAGAAATACAAATACATGAATAAATATTAACTAACCAATACTTGATTTTTTAATTGTACTTGTGAAATTGTCAATTTTAATAGTCTTTAATTTGTAGGAAAAAAATTATACGAAATTGTTTATTTTATTGATGTTTTGTTCTTATTAACAATAAACCAAATTAACAAATTATTTAATGAGACAAATAAATAATAAATAAATACAAATGAATCAATAAAATATTAGCCGATAATTGAAATATTGAATGTATATGTGAAATTGTTGATTTTACCAATATGTATTTACAAAAAAACAAATTAACTAATTATTCAATAAGATAAATGAATAAAAAGTGAACACAAAAAGTTTTACGATACAGTGATTCGACTTTTTTTTGTTACACTTATATGACACTTAGGAATGTTAAAACACGACTTCAAATGTTACGATACGGTTTGCATGACTTCCAACCGGCGTCAAGTTCCGGCGACCTCCGACCAAGTCCGAGTGCCTCGTTGACGCCGTCAGGTCTGAAAGTCGACGCCATCTCAATACATTTTTTTAGCGGCATTTGCCATTCCGGCGATTCCTGCTTTTGGCGTGGCCTGCCCCCCCCACCTCCCCCCGCCTGGAGCCGACCGATCCGAGGCAACAACTGCCACCGCTTTAAGATGGCGACCGCACGTGTGGAAGGAAGTTGACCGGCTGGTTCCCAACAGAAAATAACAGAAGCGCTGGCGGTATACGATACTCCATGCTGAAGGATTCCCAAGCTAGTTGGGGCGGGCGGGGGTATAAACAGTCCACGATAGGACCTGGGAGGGGACAATTGATGGAAAATGGACTTTTTAATGTTTCTGCGTAAATAGTTGCTAAACTGGAATGTGTGAAATTAAACAACCAAGCAAATCTTTAGTTTAGCTGCCTGTTTCGGAAAATGTTCGGGATAGACCGATTATATCGGCCGGTTGATTATCGGTGCCGATATTTGGCATGTTGACGCATGCCTTTTTTTTTTTTTTTTTTTTTTTTTTGATCGGAGGGCCAGTAAGAGATTTAACGAACGAACGAAGAGACGCTGCTGACCCTGGGATCTCCTTTTTGTTTTTCTTTTAACTTAAATCAAAATGTCAAATGTAAGTGAAAGATTAACATTTCAATTCTATTGATATTTTGGAAAAAATTGATTTACTGTCGAAAACATTCGAGCGCTATTTATTTGTTTGTTTTCATTTAACTTTATAAGACAAGCCGCAGAACCTGGGAGCTCCCTGCCCTTTTTACTTGAATAAAAAAATCGGAAAAACTGTTTGTTGATGTGTCCGTGTGCCACAAACATTCTTTAATAGTCTTGGACATGCACTGGTTTTGCCACATTATGGTCTCCGCTTTTAGGCTTCTGCTTAACGAAAGCCTCGCCATTAGCCCAGCAGTATATGGGGCAGTGGACAGAACCGCCCCTTAAAACTCATTCACTGCCAGTCTTGCCAGTTAACATGGATATTTGACTTGTAAAGCCGTCAATGGCAGCGATAAATCAAGCCGATTTCACCATAGCAAGAAATATGATGGTAGAATATGTCTATAATTGCTGATCCATGGGGTAATTTTTTTTGACACAGACGTGTTATGAAGACATCTTTACGAGTTTTAAATTGGGAGGGGGAAATGCACACACAATTTGACTCCTTTGACAGCCCCTGCCCATGTGAAGGGGGACCCCTGCTGGTAGATCAAGGTTACTACCACAACTAGAGCAACCAACAATGCCCCAAAAAGATTAGGCCAACAGTTCCCTCTAGTGTCCTACACTGGCCATCACAGTCATAGCGCCCAGTAGAGGCTCGAGCCGCTCATATTGCAGATGGCCAAATGTATTGGGACACGGCCTTTTGACTCGATTCATCTATTGGATCAAAGGAAAAAGTAGAAAAATAATGGAAAGGGGAATGTTGTATTTAGTTATACATTTTTTTTATAGTAGCTCAATGAACACTAAACCATTTAAGATTTTTTAAAAAATATTTTCCATAAGTCTATTTCAGAAAGAAAAACAATAATTTCAGAACAAGTTGAGTATTTGAGAATCAAAGTCATATATTTGTAGAAAAAAATATATTTTGCAGAAAAAGGTTAGGTATTTTTTGGAGGAAAGAGCTGCACATCTTTTTAGATTAAATGTCTTATGTTTTCAAGAATAAAAATTGCATATTTCCTAGAGGAAAAGTATTTAAATATTAAATTCTGTGAGAAAAAGGAAAAAGAAAATCAGTTTTTGGGAAAAACATATATATAAGAAAAAGGTTTTGTGTTTCAGAATGAGTGCTATATATTTCCAGGAAAAAAAAAGCAGTATATTTTCTGGAAAAAAATAATATATCTTTGAGAATAAGAGTCATATTTTCTAGAAAATGTATACTTTTTTTAAAAAAAAAAAGCTGTATGTATTTTCAAGGAAAAAAGTTTTTTTTTTTTCTAGGTAAAAAGTCTTGTTTTTTGTGTGGAAAGAAAGTGTACATTGTGAGAAACAATAAAACAAAAAAAAGTCTATTTTGTGAAAAACAATAATAATTTTGAGAAATTCGTACATTTTCTGTAATGCAATGTGCTTTTCTCAACTGAGAAAAGTTGTATATTACCAAAAATGTTTTATACTTCCGAACAATTTATATTTGAGGGGAAAAAAATTGTATGTTTGAGGAAAAAAATATATATATATATTTGAGAAATAAATCTGATAAAAATGTTGGCTATGTTCCTACGGTTCTGGTTTTATGATAAAAGAAAAACACAGTACGCAATCCTGCCTTCTGGAGCTCTTCTGCTCCAGCTTTGACGCTGCTATTTTGCAGTATGTCTGCGTAAAAGAACCGAATCCAAACGTGTTACATTCGTATCGGCGACCCACATAAGCAGAAAACGCGGAATCTGCATGTCTTCCTGCGTTTATTTTCACAAAAGGGACCATACAGCATCCCCTCCGTGCTGCAGGAACGGCGCCAACGTTGAAGACTGCACACTTGACCGGAGGGCCTGCGCGCCATTGGCTCTTTAGCGCTCACGTGACCACAAGGCCCGAATCCCAAGTGTCAGGCTCCCGTAATTGAGGCTTACACATGGTATAGATCAGATGGAGCTCTGACCGCAGCATTCCGATGGCGAGGAGAGGACGTACGCTGTTATACGAGGTAGCAAACGTCGCAAAAAAATGTCACGTAAAGATGGCATTTTTGTATTTGTATATTTTTTTGGGCAGGTTAACAAGCGTCACACTGGGAATAAACGCCTTCTTACGCGAGTTAAATCAAATTATAACGGTTAAGCCTTTATATAGTGGTCGTGGAGCCCCATTGAGCAGAGGGAATTAGGATCAGCATTGAGTGCCTGGTAAATGGCCATTAAAATCTCCATGCATTGGAAGTGCTGGGTAAATGCTCATAATTACACAGATGAAGGTCGGAATGAGCTATAAATCAACTTTATTTCGACGAAGTTGTGTATTCTAGAGAGAACATTTACATTTGGGAGAAAGAAGGTGGATACTTTGGAAAAATACAAATGTCTTGAAAAAATATTGTCCTAAAATTGTATTTCGAAGGAAAAAGTTGGACATTTTGGAGAAAAAAAATTAAGATTTTTTTTTTGGGGGGGGAATGAAAGTATATCTTTAAGAATAGGTGATTTTTAGCAAATTGTATATTTATGAGGAAACAAAGTTGTATGTCATTAAAAAAAAAGAGGTATATTTAAAAGAAATAGCATATTTTAAAGAAAAAAAAAGTCATTTGAGAGATAAGTTGTATATGCACATTTCGGACCGAAGCCCGTTCATCTGTGGGACACAGACCCCGTCTCCTTTATGAGCGGTATGATGGCTAGACAGTCCCATGCTGTTTGAACCTGATGAACCTGGCACCTTCAGGCATCTGGAAATTGCACCCAAGGATGAACCAGCCTCGTACCAGTCCACAATTCTCTTCGTGAAATCCTGGCTGGTTTCGTTTGACTTTCCAACGGTGTTACAGAAAGACGTAGCGTGTCTCAGGTGTGCCGAGTTCAAATACATCCACGAGCGTGTCTTTAATGAACTCAAATGCTGCTAATACACCTATTCAAAGCTTCCAAAGAAATGACATAATCATCTGGGTTTTCCCGATTACTATTGTGCAGTGGCGTGCATTTGCAATTTCCCTCGGAGGGCCGTTATGACAGTGAAACCATATAAATGCTTAATCGCTTCATCATATTCTTACATTTTCACAAAAAAAATGATAACTAATTTTGAAATCAGAAGACAAGGGTAAAGGTTTGTTCAAGTTACTGTAAAAAGGGGTTTGGTAACAGGAAAATGCAATATCTCAATAGTATTGTTTATTATATATGATAATTTATCATTTTGGTCCAGATTTCGGCACGAATCATGGAAGTTGCTGCACATGATCTGCTTTCGCAGGCCACATAAAATGACGTGGTGGGCCGCATCTGGCCCCCGGGCCTTGATCTATCGCTAGGCAGGCGATGTAAAACTTGATGTTTTCGAACTAACCTGCTACAAGTGGTCACGTAACACTTGGCCCACATTGTAAAAACAAGCAAAAGAAGCTAGTAAGGCGTCAAACAAAACAAAAGCAAATCAAGCAGCAATTAACTGCAAAATAATAGCAGTCGTGTTTTGTTGTTGTTGTTTTTTTTTTATGTTAGGAGTCGCTCGCCGCCTGCCGGAGCTCCGCTCGGCTCCGCTCGGCTCCCCTCGGCTGGGCTCGGTTCGTGTGTACTGTCTCTTTAAGGTCTCCAAGGCTGGTCTGTTTCGTATCGATCCGGCCACCATTTTCCAACACACAGCGGCGGCGGCGGCGCAGCTAGCAAGACAGCCGAGCGAGAGCCAGGGAAGCAGGGAGTCAGGGAGCTAGCGAGCCGAGCCACCCTCACCACCCGGAGAGAGGAGGCTTCCTTCCCCTCGGCACCGGCGGCGGGGCAGCCATGGCGGCCAACATGTACCGGGTCGGAGGTAAGACAAAGTGGGGGGGGGGGCGACGCTACGAGAACGGGGAGGTTTGTCACTCAGTCACGGTTGGACCCGCCATGGTAAATTCTCTGTTGATGCGTTTGTCTTCGTCCACCTCCCTCCTCCGCCTTCCTCCTCCTCCTCTTCGTCTTTTTTTTTTTTTTTTTTTTTTTTTTTTATAAAATAAACTCCCCGGAGGTGCTATGAGAGCCTTCCTCATGATGATGACTCGATGAAGAAGAGTCGTGTTTTTTTGGGGTCTAAACTTATAATGACCGCCAACCGTCTCTTCAATGGAGTGTCACATTCCCAGCTAGCGCATCGTTAAAAGTTATTCGAAACAACTTTCGTGTTCATGCCTTTATCGGTTCGGAAGCGCCACTCTGTTTCTGAACTAGATTTTATTTAATTTTTTTCCATACAAAGTGAAGAAAGCTTGGAACTTGCTGTGCTAAAATGCCATTTAAAAATGCCTTCGTGACAAAAAAATGAAGGTGAAGCACAGGAGACAAAACATTAGGGACACGTGCACGTTCAAACAAATGGAGAAAGGGGGAGGCAGGGGGATTGGGAGGGTGGGCATCAGATAAAATAGTAGCCGGACAGCGACAGTTGCTTTCGACGCAAGAAGTTGAGTCTCCTGTGTTAAAACTATCCAGCCCTGCTCCGATTTTCCACAATTTCCTTATGCACACTGTGGCTGTGATAGGACCCCCAAAGGCAGAAGATTGCAGGGACGACATATCAAATAATTGTTGGCCAGTGAAAATTGCTTTCAACGCAAAAAGTTGAGTGTATGGTTTTTAAATGTCACTCCCCTGTCCTGTCATTCCGGACTTCCCTGTTATGCACAGGCATCATAACAGCTCTGATAGGACTTTCGAGACAGAATTTTGCCGGGGCGACGTATACAGTAGTCGTGACAATTGCTTTCAACGCAAAAAGTTGAGTGTCTAACGTTAAACGTCACACCCCTTCCCCGTCATTCAGGAACTTCCTTACGCACAGGCATCTTCGCGGTTCTGACGGTAGAATATTGCGGGAACAACAAGAAATCATTCAAATTGTCAGGTGTCAAACATTCAGACACTTGTCCCGTCTGTCCGGAATTCTCTTACACGCCGGCGTCAAGAATGACCTGGAGGAATGTCGGTTTTTATGGGCAGCGTATAAGTGGCTACAAGCTACCATGTTAAGCTTTTATGTAAAAACGCGAACCTGGTTGTTTGAAAAACTCGACTTTATATAGCCTCTAACACACTGGCCATCTAAGACGTCTTTTTTTTTTTCCCGGCTGAGCTTTTCTTCATGTGTTTTTAAATAAATCAGTGAAAATGAAAGTTTCTCACAAATTATGTGTACTGTGGTTTCACAGTTTTACTGGATTTGGACATAAACAAGAGCCAGAACCGTACACCAATCAACACTACCCAAACTTTGTCCTAATATCGTTGTTTTTTTAACCCAATAAATCATGTGAGGGACTTGCTGTGACGTCCACTGGTGGGACAGGCCAAAAGTTGCAACAACTGTGGTTTAGGTTCCCCATTTTCTTTTTTTTTCTTTTTTTTTTTTTTGAGGGAGAACTGGAACCTGAACGTACATATAATAATCTAATATCCAAATTCCTCCCTAACCTTATCTTAATGCGTATCGTTGTCTTTTCGTAATTGGTGGAAACGAAAGATTCTCACATAATCATCTTCCTGCGGTTTAGGTTCCCTAGTTTAGGTTCCCTATTTGAGGGGGAACCGGAGCCAGAACCGTACACAAACCAACAATCTCCCTAACCTAACAGATTTAGTCCAGATGGCTATGCCAGCTTCAAATATTCAAATGATGTCGTTTGTTGTCGTTTCTCCGCTGGTGGAAAAAATAGCATGCGGGGCTACCTGAGGATTACGGCCTCCAGAGCGCTGTGGAAAGTTAACACTTCTGCCGCCAACAAGTCTGCTCAGTTGCATGACCATCTCCAGCGTTTCAGTTTGAGATGGCGTCCGTTGGAAACTGATTTGCTTCACTGGAGTATAAACGGCTGATTAATGGGATTTGCCTGCCCCGTTCTCGTTTTAACTCCTTGGATTGTAGCACGCGATCCGAGACGCATTTGAATGTCGCAGTTAGGCCTAACGCAGCACAAGCAAATCTGCCGCTGAGTCTACATAATCGTATTGCACAATAAACACACGGCTTGCGCGTTCCCTTTTTTAAATAGTAATCCCGCCAAGAGGAAGTCTTCGATTGAATGTTTGAGTCCAACTTTTTGGAGCCCTTTGAAAGATGGCCGCCGCTTTGCAAGACAATGTGAGCCCATCTCGGGAAAAGCGACGACTCCCCCGAGTGAATGAAGCCGGGACAAAAGGCCGCCTTGGCAGGCCTTGATGTCTTTGTTACCCCCCACCCCCTAATATTCCTCTCCGATCCCCTGGTGTGGGCCGCAGCCCGCACGTCCCGCACCCGCTTCCCATCTACCCACCGCTCGGCATAGGAAAACGTTGCCGACAAAGCGCTGGCTTTACTGTCCGTCTCATCGACCCAATGGCCCAGATGTTTGTTTTCTTTGGACCGGAGTCACCCAAATCTGGGATGTAGACTTGCGAGGGACACTCTCAAGAGTATGTTTGCACCACCACAAACTTGTAAAAACACGGAAGTTCAGACTTGATCAAAACAAGCCGCGTGTTTACATGCACAAACAAACAAACTAATTAAACTAAAATTAAAACACTGCAATGGCCATGCCAGGCTACCAGTTGGCGATGTCACTCTGTAATGAAGCACTGCATTGCAGACAAAACCAGTACAGGGTGTCGTCGGTTTATGATCGTACAGACATACGACGTTCTGAACGGTGCTTTGTAAGAATATGTGGTCACGCGGCAGAAGAATGAACGCTCAGTTACTGCCGTACTCACAGTTTTCCTTTGAAGCCAAGTGATTTCTCTTTTTGTTTTGTATCGCAACTCAACTTTATTTTTAGAGCACTTTATCAACAACCGCAGCAGTAACACAGTGCTGTTCATAAAACGTCAAAGACAAAAATTCAAATCGTAATAGATACCTGAATCAAGTCAAAAGTTCCCTTTACTTTGGTAGATGAGAGAGAGAGAACCAAGATTGAAGTCTCCAGCGCCAGGATCATAGATGCTGAATTTGTGATCTTGCGGTCACAGCATGGAAGACATCACTCACGTTGACTACAAGCTAAGTTTGAATGTAAACAAACTGCAGTTTCCGTTGGCGAGCAACACACATACAGAAGGAACGGTGCAATTCTCTTGTCCCATTTAGTCCTGTCTCGCTGTCGCTTCAGTTAACTTCATTTTAGCGCCAGCTCTAGTCGCTCTCCATATCTTCCCAGGGGTGCATTCCTCGCCTAGGGGACGTCTGCCGGTTCCAGTTTGGGGCCAAGCTCCTCACGGTTGTAGCATCATAAACGAACAACAGAGGTCCAATAGCGTGGATGTTCTTCGCAAAAAGAAATGACTGCTAAAATGGTGTAATGGTGCAACAACAAGCAACTAGCACCCGTATTATAGTTGCAGTTTTGGAGAAAAGAGATTAGAGTTGGGATTTTTATAACAAGGTGTAATTTCACAATTTTAATCACAATGTTACGAGGATGAAATCATACATTTACAAGTACATTTACATTCACAAGAACACAGTCATAATTATATGAAAAAAAGTTATAATTACCAGAGAGTACTCTCTCAATTTTCCCCCAAAAATTTCACCAGAATAAAGTCGCAATTTTACAAATAATCTGTAATTCTGCAAGATTAAAGTGTCATTTTACGAGGAAAGGTGGGGATTTCAAAAGATTAAAGTGGTGAGATATAAAAAAAAAAAAAGGTATAATTTCAAGTCTGAAATTTACAGTTGAGAATGAAGTCGTCATCATTTTACTGATTCCACAAGAATACTGTCTTACTGTAATTTTTTACAAAAGACAGAATTTCTCAATATTAAACTCATGAGAAAATGTTTATCTCCGTAAAATGAAAGTCTGATTGTTTGCCCCGAAAAGTTATTTTACGACCGCAGATATACCGTTGTTGCATTAGTACTCGTGTGTATGACTCGCTCGTAGCTAGCTGTCGTCTGCCTCGCATGTTTTCCCTTTCACGATCGTGTCTCGCTGGCCTGGTTCAAATCAACTCGGCAATCTCTCTCGGTAACACGCCTCGATTGGCTCACGCGAACCTCGACGTCACGATCTCGGAAGGCCGGCGGTTGGCCTACGCTGGGAGCCGGAAGGTTGGATGGAGCGGGGGGAGGGCGGTTTCTGTTTCCCGAGTTGAGGCGACGGGAGGGCTGATGGGAAAAGGAGAGAGACGAAGCGACGCTGCTCGGCCCGCAGGCCCTCTCAAGTGACGGAAACTCCAAACATCCTCGCTCTCCACTTCTCAGTTGTTCCCTTCACGGCGACTTTGTCCCCCAGCTTGGAAGCGAAGAGGACAGCCCAGGTTGTCCACCTTTTTTGGCGGCAAGAAAAGCGCCACAAAGCCTCTCGCTGTGTCGCTACGTCATCTGCTTGTGATTTAATTGCTCCCTCGGAGCTGCCGCAGGCAAACGTCCACATTCTCTTCTTCTGGGTGGCTTGTACTGTAACAGTCTGATCAGCAGACTTGTGTCTCCATGATGTGACTCACGCTTTGCGTCAAGAAAGGACCCAAATTTCTTTTTAGCGGGGTTAAGTGAGGGCCCCGTATAAGCACTGGTAGTATAAAGGTACACGATGGTGTCTTCCGCGCTGGCGGTACGGGTTCGATAAAAATGGTCGGGTGGCGTCACGAATGGCATCCAACGTTAAAATAGTGCGAGTGACGCCCTGTGGCGGCCCCTGATGGGACGCGCCGAGAGCACATAGAGAGGGCCTGCATAAACGAAACAATAATCCGACCAAATAAAGCCGCCATCTTACAAAAGTAAAGCTGTGATTGTAGGAGAAGTCATATTTGTCAGAGGCGGGTAGTGTACCAAACATTGTACTCAAGTAAGAGTAGCGTTACTTTAGAATAATATAACTCAAGTAAAAGTAAAAAAATAGTCCTCCAAATATTTACTGGAGTAAGAGTATGAAAGTACTCAATGATTTAAAAAAAAATCTACTCAAGTAACTGGTGACTAACTTCTGATTAAAAAAACAAAAAAAACCCATCAGACCATGAACGTCAAATAAAATAAAAATTGATGATATATGGGAGTCCACACACACCTGCCGCCATTTCAACTTTTGAAGTGCCCAAAAACCAACAACACATGCATTGGGTCATACAGAAACATTATTTGCTTTATTCACTTAAATGACTGAATGAAGAAGCTGTTTGCTGAACAGACTTATTGATAGTGTGTGTATGTGTGTGTGTGTGTGAGTGCGCATGCAAGAGACAGACAGAGAGAGAGAGACACTGTGTGAGAGAGAGAGAGAGAGCGAGAGAGAGAGAGAGAGAGAGAGAGAGAGAGAGAATTACAGCATGGCACATACCCCAATGTTTTACAGTTATTTATGACCATAAAATAGGGCTAAAGTTGCCAGATGCACTGCCAAAACAACAATAGAAATATCTCCAACTCACCGCAAAGTGTTTTCTCAAGTTGTCAAGAAGTAGGCTGAAATATCCACGTTTGGGCAGACGCGAGACTACATCATCATCATCATCTGCATCAGAAGTCTGTTGTTTTTCGGAGTCTATAAACACTCACGCGGCTGTTCCCCCAGCTCTCGCAATAAACACGCAACCCCTTTTTGTTTTTGGGTTATTTGTATAGTGTCCTTGGGTGTCATTGAAGGTGCTATATAAATCCAATTTATTATTATTATTATTATTATTATTATTATATTACCGTCTAGACTGCAGACATGGCATCTGTAAAGCTGAATTCTCCCTGCCGCCGTTCTGTATTTAAAAAATAGTGGGTGCTTGTGTATGGCAGTTTTGACGGCATGACCCGAGGGGGGAGCATAGATGGGGGATGGCTTTGTATGTGTTTTTTTGCGTGTTTCGGGGGGGGCCGCGAGGAGACCGGTAGCTCCGGGCAGCCGACCAAGTGTGTGAGGTATAATCTGACAGTGCTCGGCCAAGACGCATGCCGGGCGAAGACCGGGCGCCCCACCAAGCACGGGGGGCCTGCGGGGACATCCTGGTGAGCGCTAAGCCTCCGATGCGTCTGGACCCGGGCCAGGACCCACACAAACACACACATCTACGCACACGCACGAAACAATAACGTTGTATGTGTGAGTCCTGAGATAACTTATGGCTATGGACATTAGCTCAAATAAAAATTGGCCCTTTTGCATGAAGGTGGGCTAATTCAATATGACTGATGCTTCTTTTTTTCTTGTTGTCCTTTCCTAATTTTCCACCCCTTCTCCTTCCTCCTCCTGCAGATTATGTTTATTTTGAGAACTCGTCCAGTAACCCGCTGCTGATCAGGAGGATAGAGGAGTTGAATAAGGTGAGTGTCGCCCCCCCCCCCCCGTATTTATCGAGACGGTGGTGATTTAACATTCAGCCTCCTTCCAGAATGGTAACCCTTTTAATAATTAACCAGCAGTCGGAGTGGGCGTGCACGGCTGCTCGCCCGTTCCCCACGACACCTTCCGCCCAAAACCAGTGCAGCGGTTTTAATGAGAATGAAGCAATTTTCAGGAGGTTGTCGTCTGTGAAGAAGTAAGAGACGGGACAGCTGTTTAACAGGCGCCTGCTCACCCACCGCGACGTTAGGTGCACGTGGTCCTCGGTTTACCACAGTCACGACATTTCGAGGTTACGACCGATCAGAACAAAATTACTTGGTCACACGGCACAGGATGGCACACTCCGTTACTGTCGTACTCAACGTTTTTTGGCCTAGAAATATTTTTCATACAAATACAGTATTTACTGTAGTTATGACTTTGGTTAATGATTGACTAGGGTGAGTTCCGACGTATGTAAAAATTTAGTTTATGTCGCCGTAGTAGTAACAAAACTGTCATAAATTGAGGACCCCTTGTAATGACTGAAAACACACAGCCAAAACAACAAGGAGTTGATCAGGGGCAAGAGGGGACAACGTGCTAGAAATCTGGTCTTCTTCATTGCCTTTGTTGGAGTTTGTACCCTGGAAAACTCTCAAAATGGCTGCTTCAACCAAAATGTCCGACCTGCTGTTCAGTTCATCAATAGATCCTTGAGACCTTTTTGTGCATCACTTTATATATAATTTGAGACAAAATACCTTTGTTGGAATGGAATCCTCCCGAAATGCCTGCTTCAAACCAAAATGTCCAACTTCCTGTTCAATTTCGGGAAAGGGTCCTTAAGACTTTTTCATGCGTTCCGTCCCAATTTCATGTCAATGTTAGTCAAACTGGCATCTGTGGCTAAGTATGTCTAACTTTCCAGGTTGGGGCATTGCTGCGTGCATTTGGGTAGGTTGAGTTTTTGGACCCTTAAACTAATGTACACTTTCACTGCTGCAGTCCACTCGCATTGGGGTCATGTTGCACAGTGACACACTCGAACCAGCAGGTTGTGCTGTGACAAAAAAAATCTATCTGTCTGTCTGTCTGTCTGTCTGTCTCTCTCTCTCTCTCTCTCTCTCTCTCTCTCTCTCTCTCTCTCTATCATGGATTTTCTAAAGACTAGGCAAATAGGTTCCTATATTAATAAAACAAATCATTCAGGTGTATTTGCCCATAACGAGACGCTTCATGTCATTACATTTAATTAGCGGTGCACTTTATTTACACATACATGGCTGGCTAAAGGCCACACATCAATGTCTCAATGACCATTATTGCTTTTTACGCTTAATTATTTACCGCTCCCCCACCACCACCACCACCCACCAAAATCAATACAATGCTGCCATCTTAAGCATTTGCAATGTAACACAAAATGACCGTATTTCGGCTGCTGGCTGTCTTCATTGGGAAATCACATGTTCGGATTCCACGACAAAGGCTGATACTGTTCTTCTGAGTTTTGTGCCGTAAAATTTCCTCACACTGTTTTCAGCCAAACTTAAGAATGAGCCTCCATTTTTCATTTATCCTCTGTGTGTGCGTGCGTACGCCGTGGCACCACCTGTTGCCACGGTAACGGTGATTGTCTTTCCTCCGCAGACAGCCAATGGGAACGTGGAGGCCAAAGTGGTCTGCTTTTACCGACGCAGGGACATCTCCAGCACGCTCATCGCCCTGGCAGACAAGCACGCCAGTAAGCGACCGAGCGTAACTCCGGCCTGAAAACGTGGAGCGAGTGCCACGATTCTGTTTGAGTGTTTATCCTAGGGCTTCTTTTCACTATGCATTGACGTAAAAACAGACTGCAGCCCCTCCACACAACACGCCACTCTAGCCGCAAGACGAGGACACTTCCCCGTGTGCATATTTGCCTTTCATTCGGTACTCGGAAAGTGGGTCTTGGAGCCAGTGCGGTTCTCCATAAGTGCTGGCGGTCTTTTGAATGGCTTCCTGGCTGCTTCACAAGGACGTTGGGACTGATGGAGAAAAAAAATAAAAAAATAAATATATATATAAATATATATAAATATAAATATATATATATATTTTTTTTTTTCCTCCACCCCCTCAATTTTTTTATAATCTCTTTTATCAATAGTTTAAACCCTAAATCTACACAAAACTATGATCCAAAAGATTAAAATCTCATTTCAAACTCATTGTACAACATTGACCTTAAAAATAAATTCAGTTGCTTTGATATGAAAAGCAACCGAAGTGCGAGGACGCTTCGCGACCCATAAAAATACCAATTACTCTTATCCTGTTAACCATTTGATGAAATTTTTGACCCATTAATACAAAGATACTCTCGTTTGTAAAATACATAGTGGAAAACGATTCTTTATGGTTAGTTATTACCATACATGGAGCAACTAGCCATTAGCAGCTGATCAGCGGTTAACTTTCACTCACTGCCGATAGTGACCTGAACCTTTCTCTGCATCCTTCTTGATAAGTTTACCGCCCTACTTTCCCGGCATTAACCCAATAAGAAGCCTTGCCTGCCTGTTGAACCTCTGCTGGAATTTTCCTTCACATTAGTCCTCCGCTAACGTGGTAGCTTAGCAAGAGCAGGGCATCTGGGCACCATCTTAGGGTGATACAGGAAGAGCAAAAATACGCAGATGGGCGCGAAACGTTTTAGTTTTGTTGTACACAAGAATTCAGGAAGAGGTGAGTTTGCTAATGGTGATTTGCAAATTGACAAGAGTTCATTGTACTTTCAATGAGTACCCCAAAAAATGAATGCAATTTCATCAATCTTTTAACCTTAAGAATCCTCATCAAACATTTCTAGGAACTGAACAGCCTGTATTTTACAATCGTCAGTTGGCAATTGTTCTTCCCTTTTGCAGTTGCTCCTGTTTCTGTTTAAAGTACTGCACCGTACCACCCTTGGCGGGGTTTTTTAGTCGCTGTTTGTATATGTGTCAATTATCTCGGGTATCACTGGGGCGTTACAGAAAGAGTGCGAAAATAGGCATACTGGCAAAAATAGGTGTGCTTTTCAGCGAAATGTTTTATGTTCTGCCCAAAAATGAGAAAATCAGCGAGGGTTCGCTGTACTGTTACATTCCTGTTACCGTACCCTAAATGTTGTTCAACAAAACAATCCTTTTCCAATAATAAGGTCCGTATTCTACGTTTGTTACCTCATCGGTATGGTCGTCTCGTCTCGAGCTCGATGTTTTGTATATATGGCCCTCATCGCAGCGTCTCAGAAAGCGCTGGCGTCTCAAGTTACCGACAACATTGGCGCGAGACAGAAACAAGAGCAGCATGACATGACACGAGAGCATCTCCTTTTTGTGAGCGCTTCCAGCTTTCCGGGCCTGCGTTCAATAAAGCGCAAGCCGTTGATCTTCGACTGCATGATAACATCGGTGTCTAAACACGAAGCGCATGTGTGACGGAGAAGGTGGATGTCGCTGGTGCTGGGATGAAGAGATTCCTGATGCTCCAAAATTGCTTTTTTTGAAAGAAGCGTTCCGCCAAAAAGACATCAGTGACTTTGATCATAATTAAAGCTGCGAGCAGCGATGAACTGGCCCTTGGATTCCGAGGCGAGGACTCGATGCGAGTATACAGCGTCTGAAGGAAATCGGAGTGACATTAAAGCTGTTATTGCATTTATATACTTGTACATATTTCATCACAAGAGGTTTGGTATAGGATAATGTTGTGGGTGTTCTGACTTCTGATCAGAGTTTGGTGTTCAGTGGCGAGTCATCAGACTTGAAGAATCCGATGAAGAATTCTTCACAATTCGACCATCTGTGTAGTATACGTCGTTCAAATTCGGTTGCAATGTGCCACAGTTCGTCTTTGAAATACCCCTGGAAATGGGCGAAATGGCCACTTCAGATCAAGAATGGCTTTCAGGGTATGTCTTTTTCTGACTTTTTTTGTGGATCTTCTCATAGTAGAAATGCCTACAAAATTCCATGTTGCCAAAAGACACTGGCTCTCATCTTGTGCCGTGTTTTTCCCGCAGATAAAATTTGGAGGCAGCCGCCGGCACCTAATTTTGGGCCGCCTCCGCCTCTAAAACCTCTGAAATAATGAAAACTGGTCGTTGGGTATCATTTTGAACAGCAAATGCAGTATTGTGACGGTGCGGCGCTGTATCGAAAACAGTTGGAAATTGCTTCTGAAACTGCTCAAGAGCCACGAATAACAGAATTTCTGTCCTACTGATAATGAGTTGCTAGATTTTGTGGATTTTCAAACACAGTGGCTATACAGACTCACTTGCCTCACTGATATACTATTAAAAGCTGGGGAACAAGTTTGTCTTTGCCCCAGAAACTGGCGAGAAATCACCCCACAATGGCTGCCTCAAAGCAAAATCGTTTTTTTTTCAGGCATTAGTTCTTTTTTGTTTCGGTTTATAATAGTCTTGACCACGAAATTTCAAGTTGCCAAGTGAATGTGGCTCAAATCTATATATATGTTGTTGCTTTCAAAAGGTCTTTTTATGTCAAACTTTGCCGTCATGCTCAGTGAACACACAATGATGACAACTCTAGAATTCTTTTACAATTCAACTTTGCCCAACTGTCCGGTGTACGTGGTTCAAATTTGGTTGGAATCGCATACAATTTCTGTGTATGAGGAGTTCACTTTCGAAAGGTGCTTGGAAATGTCCAAAATGACCCTGAAATGGGTGCAGTAGCAATGTGGCTGCGTAAGTTTAGGAAAGGCTGCTCGTATGGAACTAAGGTGAAAACGTTGCGTTATGGCAAATTTAAATGTCAAAAGGGACGAGACTGGGGGGTTAAAATACCAAGCTAACCAATAAGGGGGGTGCTTTGATCGTAGGGGGCGGGGCTTCTTCGTCAAGGGAGCGCTCTGAATCTCTGCAAGCAAAATATTTGATCAATGACTCACAGTACACGTACATTAACACACACACGCACTCATGCAACACATTACCGCACGCACACACAGTTGGCTGTCATCCTCCACTGATCCATAGCAACACTGAATAAAATTTACGCACAAGCCATTTCTGTGGCTGGTCTGTCACGCATACATAAGAGCATGTGTAACACACGCATACATACATACCACCCACCCAGCCACACACACACACACACACACACACACGCACGCACGCACTTGGCTGTTGAGACGCACACAGGATGTAGCCCACGCCCATGCAGCCATGGACCTCTGTTTAGAAGTGCCTCACAAAACTGTAGCTGGCACAGTGCTGTTAAAAGCCAGCCTGCCCGCTTTTTACCTTAAGCTAACACAGTTAGCCTCCACGTGAGCACATTGTGTTCTTTTAGCATGACGTGATGCTACGTTGGTTCCGGCTCCCTCGCCACATTTTAAGTTTCATCACAATCCAGGTCTACGACCAAAACAGGCATCCGAGGTAACAATTAAAGCTGCTCCATCCACATTAGATGGTGTTGGCAATTTACTGTTGCCAATCTGTCAAGCACGGTGTTTCCCCATCCTTTATTGAGCCAAGGAATGTTTTACATGAGAAAAGTCTCACGGCACACCATGAAAACAAAAATGTCACCAAAAGTATATATCCTGAAATAATGATCTCAATTTACTCACAGCTTTACTTACTGGTACTCGGTGTGAGATCTGGGCCTGTTTCGTTTATAAAAAAAAAAAAAAAAAAAAAAAAAAAAAATGGCAGCAGATGGATACACAACGTAATTGTATCTGTCTATTTAGGAGCCTTGGAATATGCACAAAATGGCTGCTCTAAGCCAAAATGGCCAAATTTCTATGTTTACATTTTGGATTGTCCTGTTACAACAGATGTATTACAGACCAAATTTCATGTAGATTGATGAAACTGGTATCGTTTTGACCAGGTTGCGCTTACAAGAAATTGCTCAGTTTTTCGGGCATGTCGAGGCCCTTGAAAACTCCCCGTTTCTTTACAGGCATGGCTTTTTGAGACTTTTTTTTCTAGTTCTACTTATGATAGATGTACTTATCAAATCTTCATGTTGCTAAGTGTTGCTGGCGCTAAGTCTTGTGGTTATTAGTTTCCTATTTAATGGCGAGTCATCAAACTTGCCTGCCTTGCGCCACCCACACGCAACAGCGAAAACTAAAATCCTTCACAGTTTAGTGTTGCGCAATTGGTCTAGTATTCAAATTTGAAATTTGGTGGCAGTCGGACAAACTTTTTAAGAGCAGTTCATCGTTGAGAGAGCCCCGAAATGACCCTAAAATTGCAGCTTTGCACAAAAACTGCATTTATAGTTGCAGTACAGCTCCTTTATTTTGAGCTGTACATCGATATTAGGGTAAGAGTGTGCAAATTCAGTTACTTTCATTCAACAGGATGAATAATAGAAAGATGACTAGTTACTAATACAAAACAGTTACTGCCCGAAAAGAATATTTCAGACGAAACGGGGCCATGAAAATCAAGACTTTTTGTCATCACACTGGTGCGAATGAGGAGTCAATTTTAATTTTTAATACATTGCCAGAGATCAAGCTGACTTGAAAGCACAAACATGAAAAAGAGGCATCAATTTAACTTTAAAACTACGCCGGGAAATATCAGTGCAGATTCCGGAGACAGGGGGGACTAGCAAAATATGGCCCGCTTTCAATTATACATGACTACCGGTAACTATATAACTACAACTGTCTAGTCTGTGTATTAGAATCGTCTAGAACCGAACGAAGTGGGGCTTTGTGCGAGCTTTCACGCAGTGACAGGGCAGTCCGCATTCAGATAATGATATATATGTGACCACAAAAAACAAATATTGAACCCTTAGTGCAAATTTGGGAATAATGGACCCCCTAATTTTTTGGAAATAATTGCATAAACGGTTGCAACCAGAAGCTTACATTATTTTAAAAAGATGCTTTTCTCTCACTGGGCAGCTGAAATCTGTTTAATAGAAAAGTTGTGCTTTGGCGCCATCTTATGGCATCAATAGGAAATAATAAATCTTTTGTTGAACGGGTAGGGGGGTGGGGGGTTATTTTGTGTATTTTCGCTTTTCGCAGCATGGCTCCGTGCCTATGCCCCAACTGGATCTCCACGTGATAGCGGCTAAGTCGGCGGATCGACAGCTGCCTGTTTCGAAAGCTTACTAGTCGGGCCTGAATTAAAAGCGCCCCCCGGTCGTCGGCTTTCAGGGTTTCTCGCCAATATCCGGCGCACAAAGAATTCGCTTCTCCTCCGTGTCATTAAGGTGAAGTCGGTTCGTTAGCCTTGTAAGTCTACGCCATTTGTCAATAATTGATAATAGGCCGGGACAGGTGCGATGGAGGGGCAAATTTGTGGAGGAGGAGGTACTGGAAATTGTCCTCCGCTCTGCCACCACCACTCGTCTCGCTCTATCCTAATCTCACTTCCCATTTGATTAATTTTTCCCATTGAACTTTATTCAATAAGCTCAGTTAATAATTAGCTGCTAGATGATAGCTCGGCTGGAGCGTGCGTGGGCGTGCTTGTGTGCTTGTATTGATTTTGGCCACACATTCCCGCTGCCGAAAATCCCTTGATTGCTTTTGTTCGCCCGTGCGACTCGCTGGCTCTGTCTGGCCTCTAATGAAAGTCCAAATGAATTGGCGCACGTACGCTCTTGCTCTCTCACTTGCATTCATAGTGTCTCTCACCTCTCCTTTATTCTCTCTCTCGCTCACTTGTTTTTGCTCTCCTTCTCCCGCCAGATATCTCTATTGCTCTTCCTCCTCCTTGCCATCCCGCTGTCTTCACACATCTCTCTGTTCATCCAATGTTCCGCCGCCATTGCCGCAATGTTGACTTGAGCTATTTCAGCCCATACGTCTCCCCTCGCCTCATTCTTCCGAACCTCTTTCACCCATTTCGTCCATAACAGGAGGTATATAATCTCGATGTGGTAGTAGGGCGATATGGGTTTACAATAAATTCTCAGTCCCCCCCCCCCCAAATTTTATTTTATTTAAATTTATCACCTCTCGCTTATTGAAAAGTAAATGACACCGACTCTGATGATGAATTTTTGCTTTGATTTGCCTGATTTGATACCGTGATTGCCTCCCACCTGCCTTCTTTCTTGTGGAAATGGGGGGGGGGGAAGTAAAAATTATTCGGCTTATGTTTTCTGTTTCTTAGCTGGAATTAAAGTAAAAAATGATTTTGCTCATGTTGTTAAAGTCGCTAGTAGCTTTTTTTTTTTTTTTTTTAATAAGATTTGCGAGAGTAATATCATTGATTTTCTCCTTTATATTCTTTATACACCACCATAATAAGCGCACCATTTTTTTGGTTTTTTTTGTTTTGCAAATGTATTTTAAAGATGTCAGGAAAAGCCTACCAGAACATCTGAACTTCATTTGGAGTGAATCAGCGGCACTTTAAATGGTGGCCACATCCCCAGTTATCCTCTCTGGAAAATATCTTTTTTTAATTTCAGTTGAGTTGTACAGGGTATATAGGTCAAATTAGTGGTGGAATAAGTTTTGAAAGAATTGATCTTGGTCTAATTTTTAATGTCACAAAAACCTGCCGCTTGAACAGGGTTATGTAGACGTTTTATGTACACTGTATGTATTCACAGCCTTTGCTAAATACACTGTTGATGTACTGTACCTTTGGAAGCAGTTACTGCCTCATGTCTTTTTGAAAACGATCCCACGAGCTTGGCACACCTATCTTTGGTTACTTTTTAGTTTTGTATTTTTAATACGTTTGAAAAAATGTAAACAGAGTGTTCTTTGCATTCCAATTGTGTGGTGTTGGGTGTTGAATTTTGAGGGGAAACATGAATTTAATCCACTTTGGAATAAGACAGAATAAGAATAATAAGAAAAATAAGACAGAATAAGAAAAAAATTGACGCGCTGTGAATACTTCCCGGATGCACTGTGCAGTATATCTGAAGTGTGCCTTTTCCCCATCCGCCTCATCCCAAGGGGAGCTGGAGGAGGAGATGGAGAATCCCGAGATGACCGACCTCCCGGAGAAGCAGAAACATCAGCTCAGACACAGGGAGCTCTTTTTGTCCCGCCAGCTTGAGTCCCTCCCCGCCACGCACATCAGGTACACCGCACGCAAAATGGGCACAATTAGAGCTTAAGACACGCAAAACCGGTGGCTCATCGGCCATCCGCGGTTGTCCTTTTTTAATGTCACGAGGAGGATTGCTCCTCCTCCTCATAAGCACATTATTACGTAACATTTTCCAACAACAAATGATAAGTTGTTGTTGCGAATACTCTGAGAGCAGTTTGTTTGTTTGTTGAGGGCAGGGGTGGGTGTCCAAACCTTTCCCCTCCGAGGGCTGCATACAGAAAAATGGAAGAATGCAAGGGGGGAGAGGGAGGGAATTTGATTGTTTTTATTTGTTTTTATTTTTAAAGTTTTTATATTTTAAATTTAATAAAATACATTTTAATTAAAAAAGTTCAAATAAAAAACTAAAAAGTAAAATGATTGACTAATTAGATTAGAGCCACATATGCTTCACTTTTGTTAAAAATACATTCTTTTGGGGAATGTAAAAAAAACTTTCTACTTAAATAAAACTGAAAAAGTACAATGCATAAGTAACAAACTGAGGGCTGCATATGGAGAAAATGAAGCGTGGGCCTTTGATGTTCTTTACCTTTTATTAAAAAAAATTATTGAACAAGAACAACATTTTCATAATTTGAATAATTATTTTTAATTTAAAAAAAATTAAGACTTTTTAAATAGGTAAAACAAATCAAGAGAAAAGTGATTAACTGACTAATTACTAACTAAGGGCAGCATATGGAGGTAAGAATGAAAGGTTCTCTGTTTTGTTGAAAAAAAAAAAATGAATTTGAAAAAATCTGTTCTTTTTTTTTTAGTCCTTGGAATGTTTTTATTGTTTTACAGTTCTTAACTACACTCTGTTCAATAACACGTGTGTGTGTGTATGTGTACATATAAAACCTTTACAATAAATTCAAACTATTTATTAATTATATTAACTAATTATTAAACAAGCTGCATCCTGAAAAGAAAAAGGGACACATGGGGCCTCCTTGATACCTTTTTTTTATTTAAAATTAAAATAAGATATTCAAACTATTACTCATTTCACTTAATTGAACTTTTAGAATATTCCACCAGCCAATAAAGAAAAACAAAAAACGAGCGGTGGGTGTAGGGAGAATGCAACATTGTCGTCAGTATGCACACCTCGATAAAATAACGCAGCCACTCCTCTCATGTCACGAACCTCCAGGGGGAAATGCTGTGTGACGCTGCTGAATGAGACCGAAGCGCTCAAGTCCTACCTGGACAGAGAGGTGTGTTCATCCGAGACATGAACATTCTTCACTCTCGCACAGCTTTCGAGAGAAGTTGACTGCCATTTAAAATGAAGTACAACTCGTCGCCCTTTCGTGCGCGTTCCCAGGATGCCTTCTTCTACTCGCTGGTGTACGACCCCCAGCAGAAGACCCTGCTGGCCGACAAGGGGGAGATCCGGGTGGGCACCAAGTATCAGGCCGACATCACCGACCTGCTGAACGAAGGTGGGACGGCCTCCGTTCTTGCCGTTTGGTTGCATTTGTCTGTTGTTCTTTGGTTTTCGGGTCCACTTTCGCTCGACTTGAATAAAGCGCTAACATTTGTTTGAATATGAGTTTTAAAAAGTGTGTTACGGACAGCTCGGCCCTTCTGCTGTTGAATAATTAAATGCACCCTCTGCCACTATTTGCAAGAACAAGGTATTTATTTTATTGACTTATTATGTATTCTATATACAGGGTGGGCCAAAAGTAGGAGGAAACAGTTTCTCATTTACAGTTATTGATAATATAAATATAATTACATTTGTTAAACAGTTTAATGTGGCAACTGCTCAAAATGTCCTCCATCAGCGTTGCAACATACTGTAGCTTCCTTCCTTCCTTCCATCCTTCATGTCCTTTCTTCTTTCCTTCCTTCCATCCTCCTTTTCTCTCTTCTTTCCTTTTTTCCTTCCATTTTCCTTCCTTCTTTACTTTTATAACGTCCTTGTTTTCTTTCCATCCATCCATTCTTCCTTCCTTCCTACTTTATGCCCTCCCTTCCTTAAATAAGTTCCCTTCAAAAGTATATTCCTACATTTGGCCCACCCTGTATCTACTGTATCGTATTAGTTGTAATTTTTCTCTTTGCCATTTAGAAATGTGAATTACTTTAATGGATTATTGATTGATTGATCTTAATATTCGTTTTGTTTTATTTTATTTTTTATTAGAATTTACCATTTGCATTTAGCCTTATGTTCAGTGGGTTGTAAAGCCAAAATGTAATTCATAGCAGGTGGGATTACAATTAGCGCACCGCAGGTGGGGGATGGCGAGCTGGCTAATTAAAGCCACTTAAATGACATTTTCTTACATTTAGTTTGACTCTTAGTCACATTTGTGGTTCTGGGTTTTGCCGCACAAAAACAGCAGAAGAATCTTTCAGAAAATATATTTTAAAAAAGACTTAAACTTTTTGGATAATTCGCAAAATGTTATTCTTGTGTCTGCGTGTGTTTAGGTGAGGAGGATGCCAGAGATCTGGAGAAACTGGAGGAGAAGATCTGGGAGCCCAGCAGCTCGCTGACGGAGAAACAGATCGACCAGTTTTTGGTCGTCGCTCGGTAAGGTTGATGAAGTGAATGGAGGCAATGTTTCTGAATGATGAAGTTCGCCACTGTAAAAAAAAAGACTATTCACCCTTTGAAGACCTTCTATAGTTATCATAACACTTAGCCTCTTTGCTGTCACTGGTATGCTTATGTGGTGATGCCACCCAAAAAAAAAAAAATGCAAATGAAAACTCGCAGGGCTACTCCCTCCCTTTGTTCCTTCCTTCCTTCCTTCCTTCCTTCCTTCCTTCTTTGTGTGACGTCAGAAAAAAATAATGCTAAAACGCACTTGTGCGGAGGCAAATCCTTTAGATTGTCACTGAGCTGAAGCTCGTGGTTGTCCACGACCGTGTATTTGTCATTTTATTCCCCCTGCTTTGGTTTTTGTACACATGCAGCTGTGAAAATGATCCAGGAACCAACGTATTTTTGTTGTTACTGCCACTGTTCCGTTAGGTCGGTAGGGACCTTTGCCCGAGCATTGGACTGCAGCAGCTCGGTGCGCCAGCCCAGCCTTCACATGAGTGCTGCCGCGGCCTCCAGAGACATCACCTTGGTGAGCGCTCCCAAAAACAGGTCGAAGGTTGAATTGGTACCGCGGCACACCGATGGAATGTACGGAACGAGTTAGCGCGTGTGCCACTGTGGATTATTCACGTCATATTCATTGTGAGACATTGTAAAGTCATTTGAGGCTGTTCGTGCTCTGGTAATGGATAAGAAGAAGCTCCTGGACCTTGAAGGCTGCTCCTATAAAACAGAGACTTTTAAACAACACTCATTCTAATCACACACATGTGCACTCTCACTCACTCACACGGACTCACTCACTCATACATGCTCTCACTCTTTCACGCCTTCACCCACACTCATCTCTTTCTTTACACTCAAATCTCACACATCTCCTTTTCTCTCTCTCACGCACTCCCTCGCTCTGTCGTTTAGTTCCACGCCATGGACACTCTGCACGGCACGGGCTACGACGTGACGCGGGCCATCGCGGCGCTGGTGCCCCAGGGCGGCCCGGTTCTGTGCCGCGACGAGATGGAGGAGTGGAGCGCCTCAGAGGCCAACCTGTTCGAGGAGGCGCTGGAGAAATACGGCAAGGACTTCACGGACATCCAGCAGGATTTTGTGAGTCGATGGCGTGGCGCTTTCTCTAGTTACGATGAAATTAAATGGAATAGACGCAACTAGAACACACTTCGCAGAGTACGGATCTTTACAAAGGCCAAATTAGTCGATCATTTGTCTGACTCCTCCTATGGGCAGCGACATTTATGAAAGCCTAAAATATTGTCGTAGTTGGGCAGAATCCTCACGTCTCAGAATCTCTCCTTTTCCGGAAATAAAAAAAACTAGGGGTGCTCCAATCGGGGTTGTATGCTGCCGATTCTGATAACGATCATCCGTGAGTGAGATCTGCCGATCGCTGCCGATATGGTTCATATGGATTAGCTGTAAATTGTTCAATTTATTTATGGGTCGTGGTCTTGGCTGTATGATCTGACATGTTTCTTTGGGTTTGCCTTGAAGGTGCTGCACGCCGGCGCAATGTGAATTGGGACGCTACACTAGGACTGGGTGATGACGGGAACAAATAATAATTATAATAATGATAATAACTATTAAATAATAATAACTATTTTGATTGATATTGAAATTGTGATGAATACACCTTATATTGCGAAGCAACACAGCGCCACTCCAAAATCATGTTCAATCGCTGATTAAATTAGCTAAAAAAAAAGGCGCTAATTTATTATGCTGTCATTCACTAAAATGGTAGAATGTCGCCAGTGCCAGCTGTCCTAATCAAGTCTGCTGTCAGACTCAGACCAATATTATCGATTTGTGAAAAATATGAAATGAACTGTATTTGTACGTACGAGGTTTCTGCCCGACCCAGAAATGGAGACCAATATTGGAAAAATAGGGTAAAAGAAATTAAAAAGGAAGGGAAAAAAATGATTGGAAGCCCTCTCACCCTGTGACCCTGTGTGCGTCACTCTGACACCTGGTGGCCGCTTGCTGTCGGTCCCGACTTGGCCTTCTTCTGTCCAAACAAACAGCACCGCCATTGTGGGCGGGGGCCTCCATCTTGCTCTCATTTCGATGTTTGACATTTGATCCTCTCTGTCCCTCCCAGTTACCCTGGAAGTCCTTGACGAGCATCATTGAGTATTACTACATGTGGAAGACCACTGACAGATATGTGCAGCAGGTATAAAAGAAAAAACAATTCATGTTGCAAAAAGTCCATTCACGCATCTATAAGTCACACGAGGGTAGTATTGCCCTTAGGCCTTCACTTAAGTCATTATGGTATTGGCTTGATTCTCACTGTTAGTTTCAGATGCAACAGTAATACAATGTTGCATTAAGGGAGTGTTGTTCTCGGCTTTTTTGGTTGAATTGAGTCTGTCTATGGGACTACTCCCATGTGAAAATATGCCTGCGAAATGTGAAATATGTGCTCATTAAAATAAGTTGTACTAGTACAAAAGCCCTATTCATGAATACTTAATGGCCTCTCGCTCTCTTACTGACTTCCAGAAACGATTAAAGGCAGCCGAGGCCGAAAGCAAGTTAAAGCAGGTCTACATCCCCAACTAGTGAGTACGCAATCTTGCGGACACCACACGGAAAAATAACCTTTAATCCTATGATCTGTATTTGTATCTTAACCCCTCCTGTTATGGATACATATTATGGTTTTTGAAGTGGAGTTTCAAGGCTTGGTTAGGGTTTCTTGGCAGGGTTATGGTTTGAAATTTGTTTCAAGCCTGGGTTGAGGTTTCATGTTAGGGTTTCAGCGTAAGGTTTAAACACCGGTTTAGGGTTTCAAAGTAGTTTTACAAGCTTGAGATATGGTTTCAAAGTAGGGTTTCAAGGCAGGTTTAGGGTTTCAAGCCTATGTTAGGGTCTCAAAGGCAACAAAGAAGGGTTAGGATATCAATATGGGATCAGGGTTTCAAATTAGGCTTTCAAGACTGGGTTACTGTTTGAGGGTTAGGGTTTCAAATCTGTGTTAGGGTTTCAAAGAAGGGTTGGGATATCAGAAGGATTTCTAGAGAGATTGGCTTTCAAGTCTGGGTTACAGTTTAAAGACAGGGTTAGAGTTTGACATTATGGTTTCACGGCAGGGTTAAGGTTTCAAATTAGGATTTCAAACCCAGTTTATAGTTTCAAGACAGGGTGTCAAATTATAGTTTTAATGGCCAGATTATGGTTTTAGAAGTAGGGTTTTAAGGCTGGGTTAGGGTTTGAAATGAGGTTTTCAAGCCTGGGTTATGGTTTCACAGTAGGGTTTTAAGCCTAGGTTCTTGCTTGGCAGCTTTTAGATGGCTTCAACCTTGTCCATACGCTCATTCTGTGCTCGTGTTGTAGCAACAAGCCAAACCCCAACCAGCTGAGCAGCAACAACCCAAAGCCGGTGGCGCTGGTCAACGGAGCCGCCGGAGCCGCCGCACCCGGACCACCGGGGCAGCTGGGTCAAGTGCAGAACCCCCCACCGCTGGCACGAGCCTGTGAAAGCTGCTACAGTAAGTCCTGCACGTCTTGTGCATGACAAATGATGTCCTCCACTATGGTGGAAAGAAATTGCATTACAAACATTCCTTCCCCCATTTTAGCCCCTTGTTTCACTACTAGCTTAGGTGGGGAGGGTTTGGGAAATTCAATATTTTTTAAAATTGAACAATATAAATATATGGACAAAAATAGGGCCAGTGGGAGCAGGTTCATCCCAAAAAGTTTGCAACTAGATTTGAAACTTTTCTTCGACTATCCTTGGATGTTGCGGGTCAAATTAACCTGCTTTTTTTTTTTTTGCCAATAAAAAAATATTTGGATCACCTTTCTTCTGCTGGCCTTGTTTTCTTTTTTTTTTAAATTAAATGTATATACGTGTGTATGTGCAAAGCCAACAGTTCCTATCAGTGGTACTCGTGGGGACCTCCCAACATGCAGTGTCGCCTATGCGCCTCCTGCTGGACATACTGGAAGAAGTACGGCGGACTGAAGATGCCCACCAGGCTGGACGGGGAGAGACCCGGACCGAACCGCAGCACTATGGTACGCTCACACACGCACGCCACATACACCATGAATCCCACGATGCAACAGGCCTGACATCCTCCGCGTTGCGTTTAGAGCCCTCACGGTGTGCCTCTGCGACACAGCGGCAGCCCCAAGTTCGCCGTCAAGACGCGGCAGGCCTTCTACCTGCAGACCACTTCCCTGACGCGGGTAGCGCGGCGCCTCTGCCAGGACATCATCAAGCCCCGCTACCTGGGCCGCCACCCCTACCTCCCCGTCAACACGGCTGCTATCAAGGCTGAATGTAAGACGCCGTTAAATACGCTCAACAGGGAACCAACCCCCTTTCACTGCGGGGGCTGCCTCCCCAATCCAGACCCGCCCGCAATAGTTGAACACCCACCATATAGCACTTTTTTTCTGTTGCTTGGCACCGAGGTCCCAACCGATGGCGCCAACGCAATACTTTAGATCGGTGGTTGTCAAACGTTTTAAGCCAAGTACCGCCTAAAAAAATACTTGGCTCGCTAAGTACCACCATCATGTGTACAGCTGTACCGTTTTACTCTAATCTGTCACGGGTCCACAGGTGCGATGCGGTTGCCAGATAAAGACCCGGGCAAGCCTTCGCCGCTCAAACCCACGGAACGCAAACCTCTGGAGTCTGTGGTTCGATATCTAGGTACGCTTGAACACTGAACCCTTTCACCGCCAGGTTGCGACTTTCCAAGTCAAGTTTCAAGACATGATTAAAAGTTTCAAAGTAAGGTTTAAAGCCAGGATTTCCATTTGAAACTAGGGTTTCACGACAGGAGTCATCCACTATCTAATAGTTTATGCTGATTTAAAGACAAATGCATTGTTTACCTGACAATGTCGTCCGTCATACAGAAGCACATCCCCGTCCAGCCAAAGCGGAGACGCCCGCCCGCGGAGCGTCCATCTCCATGGGCAGCCTGACGCCCATCAAGTCCTCCCCCATCCTCAACAACGGCTCCCCCACCATCCTCGGGAAGCGCAGCTACGAGCAGCACAACGGACTCGATGGTGAGTCCCTTGAAAATGTACGCGTGTGCGCCTTTGCGCTTGTTTGAAGCATTTTGTTTCTGATAGTGCAATATTAAGAGGATAAAATTGTAATATCTTGTAGCTATATTGCATATTGTTTCTCAGAAAAATGAGAATTTCTTCTCATTTTATTACTTTTTTTGGGGTCTTTATTCCTCCAATGTGACTTTATTCCCTTAACATTCAGACTTCTTTCTTATAGCATTGTTATATTACATGACACATTAAAAACTTATTGGGCTAATCTGGGACCTTGGGTATCAAATTTTGTGCCATATCGTGTGTAAATATGTTTTGGTACAACAACGAAAATCCTGGAATCCTTATGAAGATACCTGTAGTAAATAAAAATTATTATTAAAATTTATTAGGCTGAGGACTTTTCTCATGACATCCCTTTTTTTTCTTGTAATATTATCAATCTATTCTCATGTATTCTCGTAATGTTATGACTTATTCTCGTATTATTACAACTTTTTCCCTTTAACATTATGAAATTAAACTATTCATATAACATATTTTTTCTCCAAATATTCTGTCACGAAAAAGTACGACTTTATTCTTGTGATATCACAACTCTGTTCACATTTTAGAACTTTTCCCTCTTAATATAACGACTTTAATCTTACAATGTTATGAATTTTCCTCGTGACTTTGCGACTTCATTCTCAAAATCTTCTATGACTTTTCTCTCAAATGTTTCCGACTTAGTTCTCATAAAATTCTTATCTAGAAAGAATACGACTTTATTCTTGTAATAACGCAAGTTGTTTTTTTGTGATATTGCGACTTTTTTTCTTGGATTATTCCTGGCACTTGCCCCAAATATTACAACTTGAATCTTGTAATAGAACGGCTTTTTCCTTGTAGCGTGATGAATTTTTCCTCAAAATAGTCTTGACTAAATTCTTTGTCAAATGTAATGCTTTATGATTTACGAACGCATGAAAACCAGTGGTCCAAAGTCCCAGTGTGTCTAGTAGCGCAGTGAAGGGTTACAAGTGAAGGAGGAGGGCGGCGGCGGTTGTTTGTTGTCCTACTTCGACTGTCCCCGGTGGACTTGACGGAGAGGGGGAGAGAAGAGACAGACTGACAGATCGAGAGAGGAGAGGACGGCTTTGGCCTCGCTCGCTTTAGCCTGGAGGCTACCGTCCGTGTTGTCATGGTAACGGCGCAGAGGAAGAACAGGAGGCTGCTAGCGCATCCAAGTTGAGGTTTTTTGTAGGGATTAGGAATAGCAGAATAATTGCTCATCACGTAACTGACATCACCGCTTCAATGAATCTTCTTTAGAACAACATTTTAATATTGCAGGAATGGGGTCTTATTTTTTTCGTGAACAAAAAGGGATTTGACAATGTATTTGATTTTTATTTTTAGAAAGAATAAAGGCATCTTTTCCAGAATAAAACCCGTTACATTACAAGAACAAAGTTGTAGTTTTGGAATTCGTTCATTCAAAAATTACTTTCTTCCCTCATTAAACTTGGAATTTAATGAGAGTCCCACAATGGAGAAGTGTTGTAATAATAATAATAAAAATACAAATATTACAACTTTATACTTGGAAAGAAACAATTTTAGTTTTGCAAGATTTCGACATCCCGACAAAATACATATTTGTTCTTAAAAATATTACGAATGTTCTTTTCTTGAAAAAATACAACTTTTTTTTGTTTGAAAAAATATATATTTTTTGCACCTTTTTAATTCCTATGGGGTTTAGGGCTACACACAGTAGTTAAGTTTAATTGGCGTTAGGGTAATGTGTGTGTGGGGCGTGGGGTGTCCTTGGAAGAATTTCTCCCCCAAAACGTTTGAGGTCATCTGTTTGTGTATTTCCTTTTCCTATGGCAGGCACTAAATCCAAAGGCTTGGCCCCCCAGTGGGACATCATGGCCAAACGCATGAGTGAAGTGGGCCGGGCCTCAGCTGCCATGCAGGACGAGGTGCACCAACTGGACTGAACGCGCCGCAGGGACGTCCCACGTCCACCTTCCGCACCTGCCGGGTAAGTTGCATTGAGGGGGACGGGGGGTAAAAAAAAAAAAAAAAAAAAAGATTCAAAAAATGACTTAACAGTTACAGTAAGCCAATGTTTATAATTACCTTGTTGTTGCGCTTGTGTTCTTTTCCCTGCAGAGGGCGCCAGAAGTCACGTTCCACTAAAATGCTTGGTCCTGAATGTAGCTGGAAGGAGTCGACTGTGTTTTTTTTTGGTTTGTTTTTGGGGGTTTTTTCTGCAGTCGTCCGACGGTCCATCTCTTTGTACAGGACTGTGTTTATTACTTATGTCTATTGTTGTTATTATTACAATGTCAACGTTTTTTGTTTTCTTTTTAACGACTATAATTCAGCTTCTTGTTCTTCTTTAGCAATCAAATGTTTCATGAGGAATACTTGTAAAGTACAAAAAAAAAAAAAAACCTGTGGGGAAAAAAGAGAGGGTGGAAGGACTGTAACATAAGCCACTTGCAGCTTGTATGTTTCTTTTTTTTTGTTTTTGTTTTTTTTTGTTTGTTTTTTAACGAGTTACTGTTCCAAACCCCCCATGAGGAGATGCACTTTTATTTCATGACATGAGTTAACTCCGTCTTTTTTTTTTGGGATTCGTTTGTTATTGTCATTTTGAATTTAAAAAAAAAAAAAAAAAAAAAAAAAAAAAAGCTTTACGGGAATCTTGTTTCAACGTTCCGGGCCTGAGCGCTCTTTGGGCCGAGAGAGGTTTAACTTATTGAGAAGGACTCGCTGTTTTTTCTACCTTTTTCACAAGTAATGCATCTATGCTTCGATAATGTCATTAAAAAAAAAAGAGAGAGAGAACACTGGTTTGCCCTTCATGCGTTCTATGCTTTCTTTTGTCTTTGAGGGCCAGCACTATGGCCCTGTGAGGACGAATTTGAACTCGGATTGGTGAACGAAACAGCGCTGTTGCTATTTTAGTTGAAGTTGCAATGGCCTGCACATCTGATTCTGAAGGTTCTGCCGGGTTAGGTTGACATGGCAACACGTAAGCGGCTGAAATTTGGAGAAAAGAAATACGTACTAGAAGCAATGCACGAGGAGCAATGTTACGAAATGAAGATATTAGCCAGCTAGGAATGATAAATAAATAGAATTTCATGGGGAAAAAAATAGTACCGCTTTGCTTGTAAATGTAGGTCAGAGCTTCTGATCGTGTTTCGACGTGTAAGAGGCGCGTGTGCATGTGTGCGAGTTGTGCGTGTTTTAGTGCATGTCTGGTGTAGTGGGTACGGGCATTTGTGTGTGTTTCTGTGCTAGTGTGTATCCTTTATTTACTTGTGAGTTAAGGCCATTGAAAACAGTTTGATTTACAATGCCCACCTGACTGTAGGCAGCAAGGCAAAATAAACATACATACAAATAAACTTAAAGAAATACATGAACACATAAAATGTAATTGTTACCTATTTACATAATGCAATGGGGCGTGTGTGTGTGTGAGACGTGTATTTTTGTGCATGACGTTTTTTCTTCTTTGGCGTGTTTGACGCACACACGATTGTTGTGGGTGGGTGTGGGGGGTGCGTACGTGTGTGTTTTTGCGTGTACGAGCTACTAATGCTGCTTATGGTGATGATGAAGCTGATGCTGCCTTAAATTCCCCCCGCCCCCTCACTTTTCTCCTCTCTTAAAAAAACAACAACAAAACCTTCCATCGGAGGACACCGCAGACCCATTAGCTGCAGACACGCAGCCACCGATGGAGCTTCCTGGCCGGGCGCGGCGCGGCACCCAGACTCGCTGCTTTGTGTGGTGCCGCGGAGGTTGATGTCATCCCATTTAGCGTCACAAGCGGACTCATTTCGTCACACGCTTGCGACGTCAGTATCACATGACGCCATTTTAGTGGCGTCGTGGCATTTAACAAGCGTCGTGGTGTGTTTTGCGTGTGTGACGTTCACTGTCTCACCAATGCGACGCAGAGGTTTGTCGCCATCCGCGCATGCGCGCGCGTGTCGTCACGTCGCATCAGCGTTTGTCGCGTTTGTGTACAAAGCAATGGAGACTCCGGCCGTGGTGCGTTTAAGTGTTCAATATTCATGTCTTCATTCCATATACGAAATGATGCAATCCGGTGGAGTTTTTGGTGGGTGAGAGAAAAAAAAAAAAAAAAATTGAAATTCATCTATAACATCAAATACAATTGGTCGCAATGGGGATGAGTTGTTGTAAAAAAAAATGTAAGGTACCATTTACATTTTTATAAAAGTATTTCATTTTTATTTAATTTAACAAAAAATAATCATTTTGTGTTTTCGTTAGCAGTTAGCTCAGCTATGAGCTGGCTATTTAGCACTTGTTAGTTGTTAGCCGTCATCACACGGAAACGTATCATTCTTCTATTTTTGGAGTTGAGGAACTAGCCCTATTAGTGCCAGTTAGCTATCAAGGTATGTTTAGAGCTACCTAGCACGCTCAAGAGGTACACTAGCTGAAGTCCCTTACCAATTTGACTTTTTTTTTTTTTTTTTTTTTTTTTTTTTTACCAGTAGTTGCGAAACACACACACACACACACATATATATATATATATATATATATATATACATACATAAGCTTTTTTCAATTTAGCACCAGTTAGTTATCTGTGTATTAGCAGTTAGCATCAAGGTTTATGTAGAGCTACACGAGTGAAGTTGATAACCATTTGTCAGTTAGCTAGGTAATTAGCAACTGTTGCTATAAAAGCACATTTTTTTTGGGCACATGTACTGTCCACTTGGCAAATTTTCAAGCTTTTATTTCAGACCAATACCAGTACGACTATTCACCGAGTACTCACCGATAGCCTTCACAAGTAACGGATAGTTTGAAATGAGGCCAGTATCGGTGTGATATCGGTAACCTACTATCGGTACTCTCCAATCCCTAATTTTTACCCAATAGTTGCTAAAGCTAAGAAAATAACAGCTCACTTTGCATTTAGCAAACAAGCACCAGTTAGCATGAAGGTGTGGTTTAAGCCACAAAATGTTGGGGAGGTCAAAGGCAATACATGGGCATTGAAATTAAGTCGTTACTTGCTCATTTCCCAACAGATTTTTCACGAGGTTTACTTATTTGTCAACACCAAAGTGTATGCTATCAATTCAGAACCTTATTTTTTACCTGTGAAAGGTAATTCCCAGTTCCTTTGTTGTGACTGTACAGTAGCGTGCAACCGTATGCAGCACAATGTGCCGGCATCCTTGTTCTTTAGATTTTTTTTTTGCCATCCACGCACATGGAATGGGTTGACGACTTAATAGCGTCACCGTAGGCGCGCAGCTCAAAAGGCGCGTCGTATCTATTCAACTAGCATGTTCAGATGTATGCTTGCAAAGTCGTTAACATTTCTCAGTTCATGCCTACGCTCAGACCCCACCCGCAAAGCAGCCCAAAGCCACGCACTTAATCCCAACTCGTTTTCCCTTTAAGACCTGGGTCCCGACACTTCGAGCCGCGTGGCCATGACGACCATGTCCATCCTGGCGCCTCCGTCCCCGCTGTCCGCGCTGTCCCGCTGGTACCTGTACGCCATCCATGGCTTTGTGTGCGAGGTCATGTTCACGGCGTGCTGGGACTTCGCCTTGCACCGCAACTGGAAGCTCCCGGGCGTTACCAGCGTGTGGGCGCTCTTGATCTACGGAACCTGCATCCTGGCCATCGAGCGCTTGTTCCTCCGTCTGCGCGACCGCTTCAACGTGGTCATCCGCTGCCTCATCTACACCCTGTGGACGTACGCCTGGGAGCTCAGCACTGGCCTGCTCCTGCGTCGTTTGGGAGCCTGCCCTTGGGACTACTCCAAGTTCCGCTACAATTTCATGGGCCTGGTAACGGCCGAGTACATCGTGCCGTGGTTCTGCGCCGCCTACCTGGTGGAGCGCCTGGTGATCCAGAACACCCTGCGCCTGCGGCACTACGACGGCTCAGACGACGGCTGGTCCGACCCCATGGCCGGGGCCCTCAGGGCTGCCCGCCGCGGCGAGAAGACGCTGCGTGCCGCTGGAGTCGGTGGCTTGTTCAAGTGGGACTGAGGACCCGCCACTTGTGTTTGAACCCAAAAATTCCCCCAAAATATTTAAAAAAAGAAAAACTATGTAAAAGGTAAAATAAATAAATAAATAAAAACAAGTAAAATGAATGGGTTGTGTGACAGGTCATTGGAAAAACAAGTCAAAAGTGAAAAAGTGCTTGTTTTGCTAATATGGCTGTGAAGAAAAATTGTCTTAATTCTGGCCACAAAAATTGGTCTGCAAAAATTCCTGCCTCGAGGCAATAAAAAAATAATAACTTAACAATGGTAATCCCTAGCACGCTAATGCTAATCGCGAATGCTAATGTTCAGCAAAAGATGACATTGTCGTCTCAAATTCTGTACAGAGTTTATACTTGACTCAGTACCAACACATGCAGTTTAAGAATAGAGGTTCAGCCCTCAGAAATATATAGTGGCAGCCCTAGTAAAAAATAAGGTTAAAAAAAAGTACAATTTTCAAAGTAAAATTCCAATGTAAAAGTAAAAAACTGTGGATAAAGTTGGAAGTGAAAAAAATCTAAAGAAATGGTAAAAAGGTTATTTAGGCAAGAAAATATAGTTTTGTAAACATCTTAAAAATATATATTTCTACAAATCTTTTGATGATAGTATGGACTGTAGATGACAATTGTACTGCTCACACAGTTGTACAAAATATGTTGAGACTCACCCCGTCCTTGCCTGTGAACAACTGACCGTCTGGACGAAGTGGACAGTACATGTGTCCCAAAGTAATTGCCAGTTGTCACTTCAACCGGAATTGACAAAGTGTCAGTTCCAGAATTGGCCACTGTTCTTCACTGGCGCTGCGGCGCTAAATAGGCAAGAACGGGACACAGGTATTTCCGGGTCACAGACGTGGTCGTTGAATGTGCTGACATTTCCCAAGCAATGCATTGCAGCCGGCGGCACGGTGGCCGACTGGTTAGAGCGTCAGCCTCACAGTTCCGAGGACCCGGGTTCAATCCCCGGCCCCGACTGTGTGGAGTTTGCATGTTCTGCCCGTGCCTGCGTGGGTTTTCTCCGGGCACTCCGGTTTCCTCCCACATCCCAAAAACATGCATCAATTGGAGACTCTAAATTGCCCGTAGGTGTGACTGTGAGTGCGAATGGTTGTCTGTGTGTATGTGCCCTGCGATGGGCTGGCAACCAGTTCAGGGTGTACCCCGCCTCCTGCCCGATGACAGCTGGGATAGGCTCCAGCGCGCCCGCTACCCTAGTGAGGATAAGCGGCTCAGAAAATGGATGGATGGATGCGTTGTGGCCATGATGGCAAGATGGTTATCTACTTTCGCGTAGACCTCTGTTCAGGTCGCACACACACTTAAACACGGTCGCACATTCCTCTTAAACACGTGGCCGTGTTTAAGAGGAATACGACTGGTGGAATACGACACACAAGTGTCTGGAGTCTGTTACGCGCTATAAAGTTTTGTCCCCCCCAAGCCGTTCGTCTATGGCAACGGGTTTGGAAATAGAAAGCACACACATTTTTCGTGACTCATGAAAGCGACCCACCTTGACTCGTCACTACGACACCAAGCACATCAGCGTGGTAAATTTGCATAAAGTTGTAAACTTTTCAAACTTTTTAAAGCTTTTTTTTTGTTTTTTTTATGTGCATTTACAATAACTTTGTAATAACTTGGCATTTTAGGCCACGAAAAGTACAAAAAGTACAAAACAATAATTTTGTACTTTACAGTAATATGGCCACAAAAAAAAGTGCATCAGTATAGCGGACAATCGGCTGTAACGGAGGACCCCCCCCCACCCCCTCCCTTCCCATATTGGTCCAATCAAGATTCACCTTTATTGTGTTTTATTTACATTTTACACAACGTACCAACTTCATGGGAATTGTACAAATTATGTAAAATTAAAGCCCAGTGAAAAAAAGTCTACAAAAACAGGAAAAAAACTGGTCAAAAAATTCTAGTTTTGTAAAAAAAAAAAAAAAATCTCCAATGAAAAAATAAGTGGGGGGAAAAAACAAAGAGTGAAGTAGTCAAAAAGAAAAAAAAGAAAAGTTTTGTGAATAAAATTTAACAATTGTAAATAAAATTGCAGTAAAAAGCAGTTTAAAATAAATCTACCAAAAACAAGTAAAGAAATGGGCTGCAAAAAATCGAGTTTGGTAGATCGAAATCGCAAAAAAAAGAAACATTTTAAAAAGTAATAAAAAATATTTATGTTTTAAAAGTAAAATATTTTTAGAAAGGATTTAAAAAATTAAAAAACATATATTGTAAGTATTTGACTGCAAAAACTTTTAAATTTTTTAATATACAAAATAATAAAGTAAAATTTAAAAAATAAAAAATCTACATTTATGCCTCTTGCATTTGTAAAATACTTACCTCCAACAAATGTAGTTAAAATTCTTAAAAATGTAAAAATATATCATGATTTTAATTTGTAAAAATATTCAACTGCAAAAAAGTTTTGAACGAAAACGTACAAAAAGTAAAAAAAACATGTTTTTTTATTTTTTCCCAAAGTGAAAAAAACATGTTTATTTATTTATATTTTTCTTTCCCATGTTAAAGCATGTTGTACTTGTATCTGGCCACGCGATGGCGTCATCTCCTTGTTTATGATGGTTCATCCTGATACAGTTGGTCAGTATTTTCACTCGACATTTCATTAGGTACACTTCCACGATCTCAACACCATCAACACCAAGAATAGGTGTATCGTATATAATAGAGAACACATGGAAATATTAATATATATATATTGGAAACAAACAAAATGCTAGCATCCTAACAGTTTGTGTGAGCAAATGCTAAAGGTTCCTATGCTAACATTACGGCAAAATGGCAACAAAATAGTAGATAGTTTATGATTTTATATTGGGTCTTAGCACTCGGTTATCAGAATCAGAATCAGAATCATCTTTATTTGCCAAGTATGTCCAAAACACACAAGGAATTTGTCTCCGGTAGTTGGAGCCGCTCTAGTACAACAGACAGTCAATTTACAGAACACTTTGGGGACATAAAGACATTGACAAAAAACAATTGTGCAAAAAGATGCAGAGTCCTCTAGCACTTAGAGCAGTTCGAATGACTAATCTCGCAATAGTCCGGTGCAGTGACCATTGTGCAAAGGGCGCCGAGACTTCAAGGAGCGTATGCGGTTTCAAGTGACGAGTAGTGCGATCATCTGGGACAATGTCGGTTGTGCAAATGTTGCAGATACTCCTCAGTCGGTGTGCAAATGGAGCAGATGCTACTCTGGCACGAGTGGCCGGTATATGCAAATAGTGCAGCGTGGCGAGACAACGACAGTGAGTGCACGAGTAATACATAATTGGCCCCACAGAAATGTGACAACGAACTCAAGTCAAAAAATTGCCAGCTTGTTGTCATGGAATTATAGGTTAGGTGTTTAAGAAGTTGATCGCAAGAGGGAAGACGCTGTCGGAATGTCTACTAGTTCTAGTTTGCGTTGATCGGTAGCGCCGACCCGAGGGAAGGAGCCGGAAGAGCCGGTGACCGGGGTGCGGAGGGTCCGAGAGGATTTTGCACGCCCTTGTCTTAGTTCTGGCAGCGTGCAAGTCCTCAATGGTGGGTAGGGGGGTACCGACAATCCTTTCAGCAGTTTTGATTGTCCGTCGCAGTCGGAGTTTGTCCTTTTTTGTAGCGGCGCCGAACCAGACTGCGATGGAAGAACACAGGACCGATTCGATGACCGCTGTGTAGAACCGTCTCAGCGGCTCCGGTGGCAGGCCGTGCTTTCTCAGAAGCCGCAGGAAGTACATCCTCCGCTTGGCCTTTTTGAGGACGGAGTCGATGTCGGTCGCCCACTTCAGGTCCTGAGAGATTGGAATTCCCAGGAACTCGAAGGTCTCGACGGTTGACACAAGGCAGCCGGACAACGTGAGGGGCAGCTGTGGCGAAGGATGCCTCCTGAAGTCCACGATCATCTCTACCGTCTCGAGCGTGTTCGGCTCCGGGTCGCGTCGGCCGCACCGCAGCTCCGGCCGCTCCTCTTCCTGTCGATATGCGGACTCGTCACCGTCCTCGATGACGGCGGTGTCATCTGCAAACTTCAGGAGCTCGACAGTCGGGTTCACTGAGTTGCGGTCGTTCGTGTAGAGACAGAAGAGCAGCGGAGAGAGGACACGACCTCGGGGCGCCCCGGTGCTGATGCTGCGTGCGGATGAGGTGGCCTCCCCCGGCCTGACCTGCTGTGTCCTGCCCGTCAGGAAGCTGTAAATCCACTGGCAAATGGCAGGTGAGACGCTGAGCTGGAGAAGCTTGGTTGAAAGGAGTTCAGGGATGACGGTGTTGAACGCTGAGCTGAAGTCCACGAACAGGATCCTCGCGTAGGTCCCTGCGCTGTCGAGGTGTTCTAGGATGAAGTGCGGTCCCGTGTCGACCGCATCATCCGCAGACCTGTTCGCTCGGTAGGCAAACAGCAGGGGGTCCGGCAGGGGACCTGTGACGCTCTTGAGGCGGTCCGGCACGAGACGTTCAAAGGACTTCGTGACCGCAGATGTCAAAGCGACAGGCCTGTAGTCATTCAGACCCGAGATTGCAGGTTTCTTGGGGACTGGAATGATGGTGGAGCGTTTGAAACAGGATGGGACTTCGCACATTTCCAAAGATCTGTTGAAGATCTGAGTGAAGACTGGAGCGAGCTGGTCCGCGCAGACTTTGAGGCAGGATGGGGACACATGGTCCGGGCCTGCCGCTTTGTTAATCTTCTGTTGTTTGAAGATGCGTCTCACATCCTGTTCATGGATGGTTAACGCAGAAGTCAGAGGTGCGGTATGACAGTTTTTGAAATGAGGATGCCTCAAATGTTGTAGTTCTTATGATTATTTTGGGCCAATAGGGAGAACGCAAACATCCAGCAAGCTAGCCGATGTTTGAGGGCGGACACTGTCAGTTATTCAAAATCCACCCTCGGTCACAGCGCGGTGCGTTCAAGTGCAACGGTCTTCAGCAAGGTTTGCATATTCAAAATCTTGTTTGCACTGTAAATAATCTCTTTGAAGACACATCCTGCCTCTCAGTATATCATATGGTGTACCGTTTCCTAAAGTCGGAATATTTTTATTATTTTTATAGTCGTACTATCAAGAGACTAAAGTCATAATCTCACAGAATAAAGTCCTAATATTATGGGGGGAAATATGCTATATATTTTGAGAAAGGTGTAATGTTACAAAAACAAAAAAAAACAGCCCTAATATTAATGTTACAACTATGGCTGGGGGGGAAGAATCGAATAACTCGGCTCAATCGACTTCAAAAATAGGTCGACGCAACATTTCTGCCTTGAAGCTCCGCCGGGACCCCCTCCCAAAAAAAACTAAAGTTCTTCCTGCAAACATCTTTGCGCTGCCGGAACCAATGTTTCGCACGGACATTTATTGCAGACGGACGCCGTGTTGGGCCACTGATAAACTTTGCCAAAAACGACAGAGGTGCATCTGTAAGTGTATTTTAAGACACTGTTAGTTGTGTAATGTACATGTAACATGATTTATGAGTTAGCTGATTGGTACTTAGTGTTTTCTGCCCTAAAATGGTCATCGCTAGTGCGCTAATGCTCATCGCGATTGCTAACCGTTGAGCATTTAGCTGTCTCAAATTCTGTACACCAACATATACAGTTTAAGGATCAAAGTCCATCCCTCGTAAATGAGAATGAAATGCATGTTAGTCGTGATTATTATTATTATTATTATGCGCGATTATTCTTGGATTATTCGGCCAATAATCAATAAGAGAATCGATTCTAAAACTTTCTTATTCTCTTCTCATTCCTGTGGCGACGACGTTGTTTTTCAGTGTAGCCGCTCACAGGACGCCATGTTGTCATGGTATGCAAATACGCGCTTTTCGAGCGATAACTGCCCACGTCAGCTGCTTGTTGACACTCGGGGCAGCTGTCATCTTTGTTGCATTCGCCGAACAAGATAACAATCTAACAATCTAACTGTGCGACGATGCTCAACTGCTCTTTTCCTACCTAGCGTCATCTTTATGTTTCTTATTACAGTCGACATTTGATAGACTTTGGCGATTAATATTCACTGTGATTCCCGAAACATTTGATTACAATTTCAAAGTCAGCACTCCAGCGTTAGCCTTCAAAGTAAATGGCAACAGATGATTGAATCTTTCCCAATTGTAATCAATGAAAATGACATTAATCTGTTCCAGGCCTCCCAAAAAACACCAACAATTTTTTGAAACATATTTTGCATAGGAAATAATAATAGCACTCTTCAGTATTTTACTTCATATTTCATAATTTATCAGAAAGTAAAGATTTAAACAGTTTGTGTGTCATGATTTTATGTTTCAATGGCCATTAACATAGTGCTGCTCCCTCTGTTTGGCCTCCAGGGGGCAGTATAAAACACACCGTTGCTGCCGTTTTTTGTTCGAATAGACATTGTTAAAAGGCTCTTAACTACTGCGATATTGATCCTGAAATTATTTTCTGTCTCGATACTTCAATTCAATGACAGCTTCCCCCCCCCCCCCCCCTAATGTACAACTTGAAAATGTAGTCAAGTAAACTTGAATTTAAAAAAAAAAGACATTTTTTTTGGGGTCATTAAATGATGGCTGAATTCTTGTAACCTTTTTTTTTCAAACCCATTTGAAGTTCAATACGTGTGCCAAAGTTGTTTCAAGGTAGCTAAACTGCACACGAGAACATTTACAGTACACAGAAGAGTCGCACAATCCTTGTTTCGTCTTCAATAAACACAAGCGTCAAGAGTGTATTCAATGGCCAGCCGTCGTGGGGACACACGCTCCCTGATTGGCTGAGAGTCGGTGGATGGACGGGCGTGAAAGTTTGCCGCCGTTGTGACTTGAGGATAGGAAAATCTACCCCAGGCCTTTGTGGTTTTGGCTTTTGTGTTGCTGCAAGATGATTGATCGACTGACTGACTGACTGATTGGTGTCGCCAAACAATCACAAACACGCCTTCGGCCTTTTTACTTTCTTTGGTGTTCACGGTTCCGCCTTGTCAATGACTGACAAAGAAAAACTGGAAATTCAGGTTCCGGCTTCCTCGTTGTTAGTTACTTGTGACTGACCTCTTTCTTTAATTGAAAAACAACTCAGTGCAGGTCACACGCTGTCAGGTCCAGACAATGGCAGACTACATCGCGGCTGTAGTGGTCTATGTCCTGAAAGTAGAGGTCTATGCTGGCCGTGTGTGAAAAAGTAATGGTTTCCTGAACCTAATAACTGGTTGGGCCACCCTCAGTAGCAACAACTGAAATCAAGAGTTTTCTCGAGATGTCAATAAGTCTTTCACATCTCTGTGGAGATATTGTGGCCCACTTTTCCTTCTTTTCCAGTTGTTTTTATTCAGCAACACTGGAGGGCTTTTGAGCATGAACTGACTTTTTAAGGTCACGCCACAGCATTTCAGTCGGATTCAAGTCCGGACTTTGACTAGTCCGCTCCAAAGCCTTCATTTTTTTTTTTTTTTTTTAAGCCATTCTGAAGTCACAAACTGATCGCCGAACATTCTTCAGGATTTTCTGGTTAAGAGCAGAATTCATGTTTCCATCAACCGCAGCAAGTCGTCCAGGTCCCGAAGTAGAAAAGCAGCCCGAGACCATCACATTACCACCGCCATGTTTGACTGTTGCTATGATGTTCTTTTTCTGAAATGCTGCGTTACATCTACGCCAGATGTAACGAGACACACACCTTCTGTAGTAGAAGTCTATATCCTGACGTAGTGGTTTAAGTCTTGACTGTAAACATCTTTGTTCTAGCTTTAAAGGCATAGGTCTTGAAAGCAGAGGTCAAGGTCCTGACAGTAGACGAATCCTGGCTATAGAAGTCAATCTCAGTTGTAGAGGTCGATGTCCCGAGCATTGGAGGACAGGGTCAGACTGGTGTTGCAAAGGTCATATGGTCAGTGGGTTGGGGGTCCACACACCCTCAAATGCCCCTCAGTTGTGTCCGGCAGGTGCCGTGGCATGACCTCGACGGGTAATCCGAGACGCCAGGAATGCCGGCGTACCCGCATCGATCCTCGGGGAGCACGCGAGGCGTGTCGGTTACAGTGCGGCTGTGATCTCGGCGGTCCGGGGGCGGCGATAGGCGCGCCCTCGACATGTGCCGGGAAGGTGGGGGTGATAGACTGAGCCAGACTGGAACGTGGGTCACTTTTCTGCCGCGCGCCTTCCGCCGTTTGATGTGCACTCGCTGACAGTTGGTACGTTCTGCCCTCTCCAGCCTGTCCTTACGCTAAGGTCGGCGGACCACCCATGTCTGATAAAATGCCTGAGCAGGTTTAAATTCTCGCAAGAATGCCGGCCATCTGACGGTCCCACACAACGCCCCGCCCGACAGTCCATCTGGACCCCTCATAACCTGGGAGATTGGTGATTCGGTATGCGTGCGAATATGCGTGCGGCATGCTCACCTGGTGCGATGGAGAGCTTTTGTAAGAACTGTATCTGTTCTTAAAATGACGCTTGGAATTTTGCGACCCCAAACAATGGAAACGCTGGCTACAACATACCATGCTACTTGGACAGATACCCTAGCGAAAGGGCCTCGCGTAGCGGAACTGTTTGGGTTGGATATTTAGGGACCGTAAACAATGGAAAGTGTCGCACAGTGATACTGTTTGGCCCCGATATTTTGGGATCCAAACGGGACGCATCCTTGTGACGGTGCGCGCTTGTTAACTTGTGAGGATGAGGACGCGTAAGGATGTGTACCGGTGAGAATGCGTCATTGTGATGGAGGACGATTGCTTATGAAGTTCACTTTTGAGGTTGTGTACTTGACACGAGCGGCGTGTGCATACTTGGGAGGTTGTTTACTTGCGTGGAAGACAACTTGTAGGTTCGTGTGCCTGCGTGGATTTAGCCTAGCGTGGACATTTATTTGTGGGAAAGCTCACTCGCGAGGTTGTTTCTTTGTGAAATTGTGCACTTTGGAGGACGTATCCTCGAGAGGACATTTCAGCGCCGCCTCACGTGGCTCGGCAATGTTTTTGGGGTTTTTCTTTTACACCGTAGCGTTGGTAGGTCAGAGCGTGTGATTGAGTAAATGAGACCATTATGTTGCTCCTCTTTGACTGCGGCCAGAGCACATAACCTGCTCCGGCGGTGGCTGGGAAAAGAAAAAAAAACCCAAAACAAACATGCCCATAAACAGGCTAATTTTAGCATGCCCTAACACCACCTGCAGAGTTCTTGAAAAGCTTCCATTTTCATGACCCTCCCCTTAAAACTTGAGCGTACTCACTGGTGCTGTGTGTGTGTGTCAATTAACAGGCGATTAAGTGTGGTTTTGATTGTTGTTGTTGTCTTCCAGTTAGGTGTGTGTCATCGCCCATAACAAATAGCAGCACAAACAATTCCGCTGACTCGGCGACAAGCTCAGTTATTGACCTCCATATTAGGAGATCTCGTTTGTGGACTTCAGAATTAAAAGAGAACGAGCTGCCAAATAATAAAGAGCGCAACGCAGTACGTGCTGACAGGCGTAAAACTCCCGCCCTGCTCGCTTCCTTATTTGTCCAAACAAGCTTTCACCTTCGGCGTTTCACATCTGCTCCGGCAAAAACTCCCATCAAACGTTTGTGGTGTCCTACCAAAGTCCCGCCCGCCGTTGGCAAGGATAAACAGAGACTTTCATCCTAAACGGGAAGCCAAGGTTCAAGTGCGGCCAAACGAAGGTTGCGGGAATTTTTTTACCCGCCGTATCTCTTGACGCTCTTATCGTCTCGTGAACTGGCCTGATATGACCAAAGCGTAATAAAATGCGCGTAGCAAACTGTAAAGACTTCGCAACACACCCGTAAAACCATTTACAAACCGTCACATACTTACTGTCCATTCTGCACTTCAGCAACGGTATTTAACCCTTTTTCCACCAACAAGTGTGGCACAATTTGGTCTGACACAGTTGAATGTGTTCCGATTGATTGATTAGGTGGCAAATTTTCTGGGACACTAGCAAACCACAACGCACTCCGGCGACCAGTCGACCAGCGGCAATGTGTGATACACGCTTTCGGGCTGGGCCGATCATGGTCGTTTCATCTTGATTTCGATTTTGGCTTCTCGCGGTCATGAAAACATCATAGTCGAAGGAAAGCAATGCATGTGCCACGGCGCGGGTTGCGTGTGCAAGTTCCTGCGTTGTAAAAGCACCCTGAAGGCACCCCGTGTCGCATGCATGTTATTCTGGCCTCCCTGAGCGTTCTTCAAGCCCCCGATTGACACCCTCGTTGGACTTTAATAAGAACCTAAACGCACAACAGAAAGAATTGAGACTCATTGTATTTTTAAAAATCGCCAGCTCATGGAAAACCGTATTGATGGGCGAGCTAAAATGAGCATTTGCTCACCGGAGGGATTTCCCAAGAATACAACCTCCCAACGATACACTCCCCAATACACGCAATCCTCAGTACGCGTCCTCACGAGGATGCAAGCTGTCAATGACGCTTCCTAGCAAAGTGCACACAAGTTGAAGATACCACTTCCCATTTCCCAAGGGCGCACACTCGCTCCGATGCATCCTCACAAGCGGGGTCGGAGGTTCGGGGTCGGAATCTCCGCTTTGGTCTTCCTGTGTGGCGTTTGCATGTTCTCCCTGTGCTTCACCCGAGACTCCAAATCGTCGGTAGGTGCGAACGTGAGCGCGAGCGCTTGTTTGCCCGGGCGTGCCCTGCGACCGGCCGGCGACCAGTCCTGGGTCAGCCGGGGTGGGCGCCGGCTTATCCGCGGCGCTAATGAGGACGAGCGGACGGCCCGGAAGTCGACGAGGATCTCGTCTTTCATCAGAAGGCCTCCCGAGCGTTCTCCGCGCGTGCTGAAGCGCGACATTGTTACGCAACGCACTCGATCTGTTTGGTCAGCCTGGTTCTTCACGCCTTTACGCAACCGGGGTGTGGAGACTCTCACGCTGACTCCACGCCGTGTAATCGCACCGTGAGTCATCACAGGCGGGGTGAATAAATAAACTGGCAGGTTGATGCGTTGGGAGGCCACCAGCAGGGGGCGCTGGAAGAGTTACCACAAGAGTTGGGTTGGGGGCGGGGGGCTGCTGTCAGGATGCAGGTCACACTCGAGTTATCTCCTCCATTTCCTCTCCTTTCGCCCTCCACTCGTCCTCTCTCATCTTCCTTTCGCTTGTTTTTCTTGACTGAGACCTCTCGCCCCCTTTTTTCTTTTTCTCCCAGCCATCCGCACACTTTAGTTGTTTTTTTTTAAACATTGATGCAGCACAATGGGACGGGACATGCATGCAAGCGTTTGTGTGTGTGCTGTGTGTGGCGTCCCACAACAGTGTTTGACTAACCTGATGACAGACGTGCTAATGAGTCAGCAAATGTGTAATTTGCGGCAATTTGTTTTTCTCTGTGCTAACTTTTCACCAATAGAATTTGCCATCCCACAGCAGTGTGTGACTATTATAACTGAGAGAATGTTTTTTTTTTTTTAAGTAAAAAGGAGAAAGAAAATGCTGCCTTTGATGACCTAATGTTGGACACGCGCATGTGATGGTCATTCCAAACACAATGTTTTGAAGCGTTATCCCACGGCAGCGTGTGACCAGTTTGAGGTTAGGATTGTGCTTATCTTGAGCAATCAGAATCAGAATCGTCTTTATTTGGCAAATAATTCAAAAACATACTGGTACTACTTTTGATGGTCTGAGATACTGATGCTGTTAGAGGTTAGGAAAAGAGCACAAAGCAAAGTCGCGGCCCGGGTATAACCTCGCCGGCCGTACAAACCTCTATTGCCCGGTTCTTTTATTCTGGTCGAGGTAAAACCTCAATGATTAGGCCTGATGAAAAGTCGTCGACCAATCCTAGCGCCAGGCCCGTGTTTGGGGTCCGTTCGGAAATTCAGTCCGATGTTCCCATCGCGCCACGAGACCGCGGCGCCCAGAGACAGAGCGTGTTCCGCTTTCGATAACGTTACTCGTGAACCTGTTGGCTATTGCTAAGGATGCGTCAGTCCATCCGCCATATTGAATGTGTCAGTTTTACTAAGATCGAGTGGCACACACACTACCGACGCTCTGAGTTACTCTGAGTTGAGTTTTTTTTTCATGTGTGTCAAAATGGGAAAATACTGCTTTTAATTAGCTGTTGCGATTTAAACACAAAACAAGTCTGCAAATGTATTTCTCAACCATTGCCGTGGGTTTTTCTTCTCACCAATACAATTTGTCGTCCCTCAACGGTGTGTGACCAGTATGGGTAGGAGGTGCCAGGCTGTTCTCATATCAGACATGTTGATGAGGATAAAGCATTTTGTTTTGAGCCCTAATTTCTCTCTTTCAACATTGCTTCTCGCAGATGCATTTTGCCATCCCCCAGCAGTGTGTGACCAACACGAGCTGGAGGTTTTCTTGAGTGTCAAAATGGGGGGGGGGGGGGGGGGGGGGGGGAAAGGCGCTTTTGATGACCTCTTGGCTAGTTCTCGTTCATAACAACGCTTTTCGCCAATTTATTTTGTCATCCCACAGCAGTGTGTGACTAGCTTGGCTATGTGAGTATGGCTCCTCAAGATGCTATACTGCAAGATTGTCAATCTGGGCATCATTTAAAAGGGAAATAAACAAGCTTTCCAGCTGGATGAAATGAATTGGCAAGAAGCAGTGGGTTGGGGGTTCAAAAGCGAGTGGGTGGGGTCCATTCCGGGATGGATGGATGTGGAAAAGTGCAGCGCTGCAGAAATGCATTCCAAGGTGGAGAAGGGGAGTCGCGGGGTGTGTTGAGTTCCACGACTATCATGTTCTTTGCGGCTTTGGCCTCCATCGTCGCTTAATGGCAGGAAAAGCGCGGCGAGTGTAGCGATGATTAGCAGTAAAGAAGGGGCCAAAACCAGAGAGAGAGAGAGAGTAAGAGAGAGAGAAATATTCTGGCCTGAAACGTTTATCGTTTATAGATGAAACCCATGTTTGCCAGAACAGGGGGGGAGTTGGGAGAAAAAAGTTCCCAGGCATTAAAAGAACAAAGGTTGATTGACTGACTCCCTGAAAGAAAAAGCCGCCTTGTTATGCGATGTCCTATGTGTCTCTGCATGCTGATACATGTGTGGCGCTACGAGGGGGGCGACTGCTAATGAACTCGGGGTCCGGCAAGCTTGGGGCGGGGGGGCTCAAAGGGTTCTTTCTCCCGCCGAGCCAGCGGCAGTCAGCTGCCCGACGAGCTGACCTACGGCTCTGTGATGATGTCACCGCCGCATTCATCCGTGGCGAGGCTGCACGTCTGGTCGGCAATCAAATGGCCCATTAAAAACCCTCCACTGGTTCTCCTTTCACGTCGCTCGCTGATTGAGACGCAGCTGCCGCCGCCGGTAGCCGTGCCAACCCGGCCACTTTATTTGCACTCTCGAGTGGTGCAAAATGTACTACATACAAAAAAAAAAAACTGGACAAGGATTGACGAACGCGGGTGCCGACGAAACATCTGTAGCATGCTAACAAACTGGAATCAATGTAAAATACAACTCGTCTCACATTGCAACCTACGAAAACCTGGGCGCTTTGAACACATCACTTGTAACGAAACAACATCTGACAAACACCGATGACAAAGAATGAGAGTCTCCTGTATTTTGTTTTAAGGGGAAAAAAACAAAAATATCCAAGATGAGAATAAGGCCATCGACAATAAGGAGCACTGCGACAAAGTGGAGACTGAGGGCAGCAAGGAAATGAAGCACTGAGAGTCTCCTGTATTTGCTTCTAAGGAAAAATGACAGAAATTTCAAGGTGAGACTGAGGACACAGAAAATAACGAGCGCTGTAGCAAAGTGGAGACTGAGGGCAGCATGGAATTGGAGCATTGAGAGTCTTATGTATTTACAAAAAAATTAAAAAGGGACAAAATATCCGAGATGAGATTATGGGCTAAGCAAATATGGACTGATAGGGGCAAGAAAAGGGAGCGCTGCAAAAAATGGGAATGAAACTCGCTAACAAAGTGGAGAATGAGCGTCTCCTGTATTTATTCCCAAGGAAAAAGGGAAAACATCCAACATGAGACGAAGGACACCAAGAAAACAGACTTCTGCAACAAGTGTAAAATGAGGGTAGCGAGAAAACAGAAAATGAGCAATGACTTCAAATGAAAAAGGTATCCAAGATGAGCGTAAGGGCACAGAGAATATGGAGCACTGCGGCAACGCAGAGACTGTGGGCAGCGAGGAAACAACAGTTATGGAGAATGAGAGTCTCCAGTGTTTAGTTCCGAAGAGTTGCAATTGCGTTTTATCCCAACATGCTGCTTTTCTCGACCCCAAACCTTCATTCTAACACGGAAAGCTACCAAGCGCTACATTCTTACACCGTTCATTCGTTGATTCTAACGTGGTCTCGCTTGCCGTTTTTTGGTTTTGCTTGTGTTCATCGAGCGCTTGTCGCCAAGGGCGACGGGCCCTCTGGAGGAAGAGGAAGAGGAGGAGGAGGGCTCTGGTGTCCACTCTTTCCCTCCCTCCTCTCCTTCACTGCTTTTGGCAGAGTGCTAGGATTCTTTCACAGCGGCTGCCCGTTGCCAAGACAGAGCGAGACCCCCCCCCCCCCCCCCCCCCCCGACACCCCAAAAAACATAACAAAAAACTAAAAGCTGTGCAAATGAATGTGGGTCACTGGGAGTCAGAAGGGGGCTTTTCATTCGTCCCCCTTTTTATCCTCTTTTTTGTTCCTCTCCAATGCTGTTCTCGCTCTCCTTCCACCCTGAAATCAAAGCCGACCTAGCAGCAAACAAAACAGACAACGAAAACCCGCTTTAAAAAAAAAAAAAAAGGATCCTCAGCAGATGTTACACTGGTCTCGCTTCCTGTCACCAGTTTGCCACTTCCTCTTTCCCTTCTCCTTTTTCCCCTGTGATAGCCGCAATGCGCTTCGAGATGTTATTTGGTGGCCAACCGGCTTGTGGGGATTGCTCGTAAAGTGAGAGTGAAAATGAGACTTTTGCTCCCGCATTTAAAGCCACAATCACCATCCCAACTGACATGGCGCACCACTTCTCCCTCACATGCACCCTAAAAAAGAGACACACCCGGAAAAAAGAAGAAGACTCAATTCAAAGCTCAGATCGCCGTCAAAGTCATTTGCAAGGTCCTGTGAAAGTAAACACGATCTAAAGAGGAGGGAACTCGATCCCCCGGTACAGCATGTACACAGAGACTGATACAACATCTTACCCATTAGCCTCTGGGGCATTTCTTTTTAGGGGATGAAGACGAGGGCGGCGGACGCTAGCTGACATTTAGCTAGCGGCGTGGGATAGACGGCACTATTGTGGCCGCTGAAACGAGAAACTGGCGGAGGGCGGCGTCCCGACAACTCGATATCAATCTGATGTGGTCAAAGCCCGTCCTCCTGACAGGTGGGAGGGGCGCGACGCCGATATCGGGCTGCGAACGTCCCATTGTGGATGTCCCTCGCCGGCTTGGGAAGCGAGGACGCACAAAGACGACCAGACAGAGGACGCTCTTTGGCGAAGGGAACGCGATACGATGTTATCTCGATATTCTGCCGACCGTAATATCAGCACACAGCCATGAGGATATATGTAGTGGAAGCACATCAGCTACGATCCATAACACCGTCCTTAAAGGGGGAAGTGATGGCTTGTGTATTTAAATGGACATTTTTAGGGTCTTTGCGGGGGTGCGACATCCCTGTGAGGGGTTTCAAGGTGGTTCATAGCTTAAATAGGTTCAAGAAAGGCTTATTTAGGCTTTGCTTGGCTCGTTTATTTTCGTAAATTGACTTTTTCGCGGGGGTGCACCATCACTGTGGGTACTTTTAAGGGGGAACGTGGCTTGAAACGTTTAGGAAAAGCTGAGCTGGGGATTCTTTGGCTTGCGTATTTACATAAATTTCAGTGTGGTTATGGATAAAAAAATGCCGCACACCCCCTTCAACAGAGAAGGCGCACCCCTTCTCCCCTGCATACACGATCAAAAAAGTCAATTGATATACACAATCCAAAGAAGGCCTAAATCAACCAAACCTTTTAAGCCAAACACCCCCTACAACATTTCATCAGAGATGGTGCACCTCCTCGCCCCCCAAAAAGTACACTGACATTCACAAGCCAAATAAACAAGAATTTTCAGGCCAAATACCCCTTTAAAGAAAATGACAGAAATGGCGTACCCACTCCCAGGGAGAGCGTCACCTCCGCTGGGAGGGAGAAGGGGGTGTGTGACATTAAAGGTTTTGCCGATTTAGGCGTCTTTCTGCTTGTGTAATTAAAAGGAATGATTTTTTTTTTCTTCTTAAGACTGCATGGGACGTAGAGGGGGCGCGCCAAAGTTAAACAGAACTAGCTCACACCTGGAGGAGCGAGTCGTGAGGTTTTCCATCAACAGTGCGGCATCGATCCCCCCCCAGCCCCCACATCCTTCCTTCACCACTGGCGTCTGTCTGCCAGATGTCCCACGTAAGTTAGGCCAGCCTTGGGGGAGGACTGGGGGTGCGGAGGGTTGGCTAGGAAAGACTGGCAGAGGTGTCTTATATCTTGAGGAATGATGACGCTGATTATTATGATGAAGCTATAACACGACACATTCCTGTCAGTCCCTGAGGGAGTCACAAGCATGGTCTCCATTAGGACCAACTTTCTGGAATTTGAGAAGACCCCTAATGGGGGAGGGGGGGTGTAATGTGGGGATCAGCACTCAAGAGTTTTGTTAAAGGGGTGTGCAGACGACAGGGGGTGGGCCAACTCTGTCAAGATGTTAAGTCAAGTTTATTTGTACGGCCCTTAGCTCGTTCACCGCCATTTTTAATGTGTCAATTGGAATCCAACCGTTTACTATCTTCGTCGAGAACGTTTTTCAATGGTTAGGCGTGGAAGAGGGTAGCGCCCAGCTTGTCTGTGAAATTCAGGATAATAAACTACTGTTTTGACTAACTGCGGTACAATTACGATCCGCTCCAATCTGATTCAGTCCAAATACAATAAGACTGACTCCAATTATGATACAATGTATTATTTATTCACTTCCATGACAACGCAATACAGTATGATTCACTTATCGTTACTACAGCATTAACTCCAATGACAATAAGATTCCCTCTATTTATCATACAAAATGATTCACCGTGACTACGACAGAATACGATTCACTGCAATTGCGATTTAATGTAATATAATCGACTGCAATGATCTGATATGATTCACTCCAATTATAATGCAATATGATCCTTTAATTATGATCTGATTTACTCCAGTCGGGATACGATAAGATTCTCTCTAATTCCCATGTTATTCAGTTATTACGATAGAATATGATGTACTCCAATTATTATTACGTTTGACTCCATTTACGATACGATACGACTCGTTCCAATTACGATACGATTGTACTCCAATTACGCTGCAATACGATATGATTCCATTGTGATCACGATAGGATTCACTCACATTAAGATACAATATGAATACATGCACTCCTTTACATTTCATTTAATTATGATATGATTCACTTCAAGTACGATCTTGATTTTCCTAAAATGACGATATTATATGATTCACTCCGATTACGACACGATTCAATTCACGGCGGTTTCCGATGCGATTCACTCCAATTACAACGTGCTGCAGCATGAATCGCTCCAATTACGATGCTTTGAGCCGCGTGCTATTTCCGTTAGCAGCGAATCCGAATTGATGTATGTTGTAGCCGCTAAACTGCAGGGAGCAGCCTTCCTATACGGCCCCGCTCCCATTTGGTTGTTTGGGTGCTTCTTCGTGGTGGAAAACGTGCACCATGACCACACAAGGACAAGCATTCAGGCGACGCAGCAGCCAGACTTTACTGCGCATAAAGTCACTCCGTCAAATAGCGACTCACCAAATGTCTGATCCATCACGTCCTGTGATGGCGGCGGCGGCGGCGGAGGTGGGCGAGGTTTTCGGGAGGTGGTGGGGGGGCTAATGAGCGACTCTTTCAGTGAAGCAGACAGTTTATAGGGTGCCTGCCAGGCTCATTAAGAGCAGCTCTTAATTGGCCTTTTCTAGCCCAAAAAGCGTACAGAAGGCCAAACATGTGCTGGCCAATGAAGCGTGTTGCCTCCTTGCAGGGCCTTCTTCCTGCCCTCACTTCCAGCCATTCAAAGCCGACACTTGTTATTGACTTGTTATGTTCCATGGCTGATTGTGGCCTCCTCCTGCTTCTACCTTCGCATGTGTTTTGCCACCTCGGTCTTGTTGTCAGGATGCTGAAGGAGGTCCGTTTTGGGAAAGGTGGATTTCAAATTAACGTTTCAAGACAGGGGGAAGGATTCGAAGTCGGGGTTTTGAGCCCGAGTTAAGGTTTTAAACGGGGGTTTTGAGCCAGGTTTAGGTTTTTAAAATGAGGCTGAAGGTTTCAAATCTGGAGTTAAGGACAGGATTAGTGTTTTCAATTTGGGTTTCAAGGCAGGGTTAGTGTTTGAGGTTAAGGTTAGAGTATAAAAATATGCTTTCAAGCCTGAGTTAGGGTTTTAAATGAAGGTTTGGAGCTAGGGTTAAGGTTTCAAAGGAGGCTTAGTTTTTCAAATTAGGAGTTCAAGACAGGATTGATGTTTCAAAGTAGGGTTTTAAGACGGTGAGGGTTTCATGTTAGGGTTTCAAGACAGGGTAAGGGTTTCCAAGGAGGGTAAGGGTTTCAAATTTGGAGTTCAATACGGGATTAGGGTTTTAAAGTGTGGCCGAAGCCTCTGTTACAGTTTCAACCAATTGTACCGGTTTTCAAATTAGAGTTTCAATATAGGATTAGAGTTTCAGAGTAAGGTTTCAAGACAGGATTAGGGTTTCAAGACACTGTTAGGGCTCCATGTGAGAAATGTTTCAGATTAGAGTTGCAAACCGAGGTTAGGGTTTTATAGTTGAGTTAGGGCGATGAAACAATTTCTCTACACGGTAACCGCATTTTATAAGAGGGGAGATTGAGGGCAGCAGGAAAGCAGAGACTGTGGAGTACTTCTTGAAAGGAAGGAAAGACGACAAGATTGTTTGTCGTGCTCCGTGGTTAACCTCGGCTGTGATTGGACACGAGGCCCCTGCTCACACTTCCCCAGTCACGGCGGGGCCACGCCGAGGGAGGCAATGGGGGGCGGGGTATTGGCTTGCTTCATCCTGTTGTTGTTGTCGCACTCTGGAGTCTCATCAGCACTTCTCGCTTCCTCTCAGCCCCCCCCCCCAAAAAAAAACAAAAAACTATCAACTAGGCAGAAAGGACCCGAATCTCGAATGGCGGTTAGAGTTTTAAATTAGGCTGTCAAGATAGGATTAGCGTTTCAAGACGAGGGTTTCAAACAAGGGTTAGGGCAGCTGTGGCAGCTGCTGTTTGGTGCATAGGCACAAACAATAGTCAGGACCCGTTCCCCCCACCCCCCACCCTAAAGCGGGGGGAGGCTACCCTCTCGTCCCCCGGGGTTGAACCCCAACGTACGGGCACTGAGATGTGGGCCGGTAAGTATGCCCACACCTGCTGGTTGCCTCTCACCGTGGGAAACTCCAGAGTGCACGAGAGTCCAACCCCTCTCGAGAGGACTGGTACCAGAGCCCAAGCTGTGTGTCGAGGTGAACCTGAACACATCTCGTCGGTACTTCTCAACCTTGCACACTAGCTCGGGCTCCGTCCCTGCCAGAGAGGTGACGTCCCGCGTCCCTAGAAGCTAGCTTCTGTAGCCGGGGATGGGGCCCTGGCCTCGGCTGCCACCCGACCCCCTTGGCCCCTCCCGCAGGTGGGTGAGCTCTTCGGAAACCAGGGATAAGGTTTAAAGGTTTCTAGAGAGAATTAGGGTTTCAAGACAGGGTTAGGGTTTCAAACAAGTGTTAGGATTTTGAATAAGGGTTTTAAAGGCAGGGTCATGGTTTCAAAGTAGCGTTTCAAGATATGGTTACGGTTTTCAAAGTGGGGTTTCAAGACAAGGTTAGGGTTTCAAACAATGGTTAGGGTTTTGAATTAGGATTTCAAGACAGCGTTAGGTTTTCAATTAGTATTTCAAGAGCGAAGTAGGGTGTTCAAGTAGGGTTTTATACAAGATTTAGGGATTAAAGGTAAAGGTTAAGGTCTCAAATTAGGGTTTCGTGAGCGTGTCAGCGGTTTCAATTAAGGTTTCAAGATAGGGTTAATGTCTCTCCAATTAGGGTTTCATTGATGACGTTGACGTAAGAACTGACATAAAAGCGCAGCTGCGGGACGCGAGACATGAAAAATAAGAAAAAGAAGGGAAAAAGGAGAGCGAGAGAGAAACCATGCATGCGCCACATGCATGGTTTATTTTCTCCCATTTTTAGGTGGGTGGAATTTCAAACGCGGTCGTTAAGCGCAAAGTGGAAGTGCCGGGCCAGCCGCTCTGGAAACCCACGGGCGGACCCTCGACACCCACCATCCACCGCTGGGAACCCAAACACGGCATGAGCGACACACCAAACTGTGAACACATGAACCTACTGAATTGAAACACGTGCGCAGTCTGAAAACCCTAATTTGAAACCCTAACCCTGACTTGAAACGCTTGCCCATCCCTGAAACCCTGATCTTGTTTGGAAACCTTAATCTGAAACTCTAATTTGAAACCCTGACCCTTGACTGAAACGTTTACCATTCTAGAAACCCTATTTTGAAACCCTAATCTTGTCTATAAACCCTAATTTGAATGCCTTATCTTTTTCTGAAACGGTCATTTTAAACCCTGCCCCTTCTCTGAAACGTTTACCCATTCGAGAAAGTCTAATCTTGTCTTGAAACCCCACCCTGTGTCTGAAACCCTGCCCGTTGTCTGAAACCTAACAAAGGATAGGGTTTCAAAACGAGATGAGGGTATCTTCTTTCAAAACTTTTGAAAGTCTAATCTTCTCGTGAAACAATGACCCTCTTACGCCAATGCTGCCCCTAACAGCAAAGTGCTGACATAGCTGAAATATTCTCCCGCTTTGTCGCGAAAGCGTTGCTGCCATCTTATAAATCAGGCCGCGTCAGGGTGGGGGGGTTCCAGGTTCCTGGTCCAGGTCGGAGGAGGCGCGAGCCGGGAGCAGTCAATCAGCCGTTTCCTGGCTCTCCTCTTACTCGGCAGAACAAACACAAACGTCTTCGCGGCTCTTCGTTTCCTCGCCCTCCTCCTTCTCCTCGCAGCTGAACAAACAGCGGCGCTCTCGACTTAAAGGCAATCACATGTGAAGTGTGGACGCTTTTTTTTCTTTTTTCGATCAGGTATATTTGTGTAAGGGTAAAAAAAAAAAACAACTGCCTTGTCATAACCCAAAAAGGTTGAGGGCGCTAAACAAAGTACGTGGCCTGGGATCCATTTATCAAGCGGCCAGGTGACTGAACAAATAAATGGAATTTGAGAAAGCGAGGAAGTTGAGGTGATGGCGCCGAAGGCCCCATTGTGGACCGTCAGGTCTGGGATGGAGGTGGGGTAGTGCTTGCTGGGGTGGGGGGAGTCGCATCCAGCTGTTCAGCTCTGAGACACTGTTTTAAAACCATAACTTGGGCTTGAAGCCCTACTTTGAAGCCCCCAACCCTGTCTTTAAACCCTAACTTGGCGAAGGCGGGATTGTTGACAATCGGTTCCGGAATGGGGAGGGGTGAGTTGCATCCAGCTGTTCGGGCCTGGAACTATGTTTTAAAACCGGGTTTGAAACCCTTCTTCGAAACCCCTACTTTCAAACCTGACCCTGTTTCGAAATCCTAACTTGCTAAAGGCACGTTTGTAGAATGGAAGTTGGGCAGTGCTGATCAGGTCAAGGCGGAGTCACATCCAGCTGTTCTGGACTGGAGGTTCGAAACCGTAACTTGGTGTCACAGTCGTGTCCGGGATGGGGGTGGCGGTGCTGTTGGCTGTTTCTCCTCGCCGTGAGTTAGGGTCACCGTAGCAGGAGGTTTTGCATCGGGGCTGTTGAGAAGCAGCAGGAGGTATGGAGGCTCCAGGTGCATTGTGGGTAGGGCTGTCTTAATGCATGACGACTGACTGCGATGGCGCACTGATGTCTTGATAGCAACATAGAAAGAAGTGCTGCAGCACGCTACGCTACGGTACCCTACGACACGCTATGGACCGGCTTCCTCGGAATAAAGGTCAGTTTCCATAGTAACAGGTGGCGAACCAAGTCCAGTCTTTTGAAACCAAAACCCATGCCTGAAACCCTACTCTAAGACCCTAAGCCTGGATTGAAAACCTCATTTGCAACCCTAGCTCGGAACCTTAATTCGAAACCCTAACCCTGCCTTGAAACCCTTGTTTAAAACCAGAATCCAGGCTTGAAACAAAACTTTGAAACTCGGTCCCTGGCTTGAAACCATAACTTGAAATCCTAACTCAGGCTTGAAACCCTAAGCCTGTCTTGAAGCCCCTACCTGAAAACCTAACCCTATTGTGCAATCATACTTTCAAAAAACCCTATAGCTTGTTTGAAACCGTAGCCCTGGCTTCAAGCCCCACTTTGAAATCCTTACCCCATCTTGAAACCTTAATTTGAAATCTGAACTCCTGGCTTGGAACCCTAACTTGAAACCATAGCCCTGGCTTGACTCTTCACTTTGAAACCATAACTTCAGTTCCTCATTTGATACCCTAACTCTGCCTTGAAACTATAACCCGGTATTGAAACCATAACTAGTCGAAACCCATAAATAGAAATACTAACATAGTTTCAAACCTTAACCATGTCTTGATATCATAACTTGAAACCCCAATCCTGTTTTGGAACCCCGTTCCTGTCACGTACGTGGTTAGGGCGAGGGCGAGTAACGCAAGGCAAGAACATGGTGGACCCAATTGCAGGGAAGCAGGGAGGCAAGGCAGGAGTGCGGGAGTCTCAAAATAATATTTAATCTTCAAAAAGGGCAAACAAGGCTATTGGATCAAGCAAAACTAAACAAAGTCCCACAACAGATAACAACCAAACGAAAGTAACAAAGAAACACTTGAATATCTAAAACTGGAAACAAACTATGACCTGTGAGCAAGACGTGGAACAGATAGGGACAATGACTCCTGACAATGACGTGTGACAACGACAATGAACCGACAAGAAGTGAAAGAAACCAGGGAACTAAATACAAACAGATAGACGAGACAACGAGGAACACCTGGACAAGACACGAGTGGCTGGAGAGAGCTGATTGGTCGACACAAAGTAGACGAGAACAGGTGGACACGGCAACCTAATGAGCACACGACAAACATGGAACGCAGGAAAACACGGAACAAAACTAAACACGACCCAAACCAAAACACAGACCATGACAGTTCCTTTCTTGAAAGCATACGCTGAAACCCTAATGCTGTCTTGGCACCACAATTTAAAAAATAACAACCCTGTTTTGAAATCCCATGCCCGTCTTAGAACCATAACTTAAAACCCCAACCAAGTTTTGAAACCCTAACCCAGTTTACAAAACCATAACTTGAAACCCTTACCCTGGATTGTAACCCCATCCCTGTATTGAAACCATAATTTGAAACCTGAACCATATATTGAAGGCATAATTTGAAAGCCTAATCCCTGACAGATTCAAGTGCACAGCAGCAGTCAAAAGAGATCCAAATCAAAGTCCCCCCCCCCCCCCACAAAAAAGCTTAAAGGCCGCGCTGAATGTGTTGAGAAGGCTTGACGGCCTTTTTAACGACTTGCAGGCTGCGTAATTCAAATGCTCTTCACTCCGACCGCACATCCACCCGCTCACCTCCAGCCAGAACATTCCACGCACATCTGGCCTCGACGTTTTGTCCCCCCCCCCCCCATCCCCCCCCCCCCAGCGCTTGTCTCCCGCCCACCGCCCCACGCCGTAATTACCCACAAGCCCCGTGTTCTCCTTCTCTTCTTTTTCACGATCCTCCGCAGTCCCCTTCCTCCTTCGCTCACGCAAAATATTTCTCCGTTTGAACGTCGCGATGCAATCAATCATTCGGAGTCGTCACAGATCATTCGGGGGGCTCGGGGGTGCGCCCTTGTTGTTGCCGGCATCTTGAAGCTCGACAAGTTGATTCAGGCCTTTTTTGGTTTGTGTATTTACATGGACTTTTTTAAAGTTGTGTGCGGGAGAGAGGAGGTGCGCCACCTCTGTCGAGATGTTGGCGTCGCGAGGCTTCAAACGTTTGCCAATGGCTTCTGAAGGTGTGCGTGGGGAAGAGTGGTGCGCCAACAACACGTTTGACTCATATACAGTCAACGTTCTGTGACTGATTTTTAGGGTATGCGCGAGAGAGAGAGGGCGTGCGCCATGTCTCTCGGGATGTTGGCGCAGTTGCGCAGGTATGACGTCCTGTCCCCCCCACCGTGTTCCTTGTCAATATTAATGTCTCGTCTTGCTCATTAGATTTTCGTTTCCACCTGTTCTCGTCAGCCCTGTCCCTTGTGTCTACCAATCAGCTTCCTCCAGCCCCTCGTGTCTTGTCCAGGTGCTTCTCGTTGTCTTGCCAGTTTGTTTGTTTTTTACTTGCCCGCTTTCAGTCTGCGTTGGCGCATTGTTGTCTGTCATCATAGCCCGTGTTTCCTTCGTCTCGTCATGTTTGTTAGTGGTGAGTGTTTTTGAAATTAAAAACCTTTTTGGGGTTCCTGCACTTGCGTGCTCCACATTTTGCCTCTACACCAACGCCACAAAAACCCAATCGCGACGACCCCATCGGTTGAGTTTGACTGATTTAGGCAATCTTAGTGTATTCAAATATATATATATATTTTTTTTCTCCAGTTGTGTGCAGGAGAGACAGGGTGCGCCATCTATTGCAAGAGTTCATCGGCGGTGGGTGGCTTCAAAAATGTGAAGAGTGCTGACTGAAGGTGAGTGTGCACCAGCAACAAATGTGACTGGTTTACAACTTCTTTGACGTATTTTTGTGGTGTGCGTGGGAGTGAGGGTGTGCATCATCGCTATTGGACGTGAAAACTGATGCATGTGTCTTAAAAGATTTGGCAAATGTTTGATATTCTTTGGGCAGTGCATTCAAATGTACTTTTTTGAGGGTGTGTGCTGGGGAATACTGGGTACGCCATGCCTGTCGTCATGTTGAAAGGGGTGCCGGGGCTGAACAAATTTGATTGTTCTTTGGCTTTTGTGTTTCAATTGCCTTTTTGTGTGTGTGTGTGTGTGTGGGACAAGGGGGGGGGGGGGGGGGGCTCCATTTCTGTCAAGGTGTTGAAGGGGCTGGGGGTGGCTTAACAAGTTTGACAGTTCTTTGTGTTTTGTATTTAAATGTAACTTTTTGAGGCTATATGCGGGGGAGAGAAGGTGCAGCATTTCTGTCGGAGTCTAGGGGGGGTGTGGCTTAAAAAGGTTGTCAGACGTTGACGTTCTTTGGCTAGCGGATTTAAATGGACTTTTTTTTTTTGTGGGTGTGTGCTGGGGAGAGACGGGGTGCGCCGTCTCTGTAGGAGTCCAGCGTGCAGGCGCTGATGCTTCAGGCACATGTCTGGACGTCCACAGGAAGCGAGGGCGCATGCGAGGGGGCGCGCATGTAGGAAAGTCGCTCGCTTGCCGGAAAGCACCATTGTTAAAAGTTGTTTACTCGTCCTTTTGTCCCTCATCTGGCGCACCTCTCTCTCCTGGCTGGCACGCCGCCACCGGTTTGTCTGGCGGCACCTTGTTGTCCACTTTGACACTGTGGGAACAATCAGTTGCGACACTCGAGTACCTCTTATCTGAATTGGATTAAAGGTTGGTTTGCCCCGTGATAAAACCCTCTTCCAAGTGATAGGGTGGGAATTACCTGAGTCAGACTGGGGTGATACCTGACAATACCTTGATTTTAAAAACAACAACAGAAAAACCAAAACAGAATGTTTCAAAAGTAGGACAGGAAACCAGGGCAGATAGAAGCGCCCTCAAGCTTTGGGGGTAGTGTAGCCTTGGCATTGAGTTTATCTTTTATTTTGTTCTGACTGAGCAAAAGGAAATCAGACACATTTGGTTGTCCTTTCACACAAAAACCTTCGCACCTTTGACAAACTGTTCCAAAGCACACATTGACCCCGAGGACCGTAATTTTGTCATGTCAGAAATCACTTAAAATGAGTTTCTCTTAAAGTTGTATGTGGTGAAGAGATGTTGCGCCGTTTCTGTTGGACGTTTCAAGGGGCTGTGACGGTTAGATTTTGTCCGTAAGCTTGTATCGGGAAAGTTCCAGTTAGGGATCTGGACAGGGCCTTGACTAAAAACTGAAACAAAAGGTTTCTCCAGCCGACAGCTGCCTCGCGGCTTGACGACAACATCTTCTTTTCCTGGTTCCTGTGACATTCTGGCTGTGCCCTCAATACAAATGGAAAATTCTCCCCCTCTCCCCTCCTGCAAAGATCCAGGATGTTTTGAAAAGTGGGATATTGCTCCTAATGGATTCCAAACGCCGCAAAAAGTTTATTAGGAAGCAGGGCGTCGTAAAAAAAGAAGTCAGGGGTGGGGTTGGGGGGGGGGGGGGGGGTGCTTAAGTGAAAGCACAGCGGGAACAAGTGGGGGGAGTGTGTGTCTGTTTTGTTTTGTTGTGCCAAGTGTATATACTGTAGAGTCACTCCCGTCTACTATAGTGACATTTACAAGCTAAGTGATCCAGCTTTAGTTACAGTTCTCTTTTTGTAGTAACAAGCTAGCGACATGCAAAGGAAGAATAGCAGTCGGTTAACTTCTTGCTAACGCTAAACTTTCCGCAGAGGACACAATTTGAACAGTGAGTTCGGAAAACAAAGGGTCGGGGATTGTCATTGTTGGATTGGTTGTGTGGGGAACACTGAGGGATGATAAGGTACATGGTTGGGTTTCTTGGTGGGTTGGGTATCACATTTTTGGTAGGGTGGGGTATATTAAGCTATAATAGGGTAGGTAGAATGGCATATAGTTACGGTTGGGTAGGTGAATAGATTGGATGGTAGTGTATAGTAGTTATGGTAGATGCTGTAGGCGGGTGGGTGGGTAGGTTGCTAAGCGGGCTATGTTAAGGTATAAAAGGGTCGGTAGATGGGTTAATAGGTGTAGGGTAGATGTTGGTGGAGAATGATAGGGTAGATGGGTTGGTAGGTTATAATACCTTTGGTAAGGTAAATGAGTGGGTAGAATGGTATGATGGGGTACTTAGCTGGGTAGGTTGGTCGAGTAAGAGAGTCCTGGTAGGGTATACAAGTAGGAAGGAAGGTAGGGTGGGGTCTATTTATTTATACAGTTAGACAATAGGTAGATTGGTACGGTATAATAGTTATGGTAGGGTAGCTGGGTAGATCGGACGTTACGGTAGATGGGTGGGTGGGTCGGTTGTTAGGGCAGGGTCTGTTAAGGCGGGTATAGTCGGGCTTACACGTGGTTACTCGTTGTTTTCTATTGGCAAACATGCTAAATAGTGTTTTGGAATGAAAAAGCAGAGGAGAGGCTGGTGTATTGAAGCACTCGTTTGGAATTCACTGTCCATCCTCGCACACTAAATCCCACAAAGCCTCCATTGAGAGCCCACTACTTCCCGCCACGTTCAAATAAAGGTGGAGTCGCCCCGCGCGTTTAAATAGCATTATCGATCGAGCCGCTTCCCGGAGGCTCGGCCGCCTTGTGAAGCGAAGCGGTGGCTCGAGGACTTTCGGCTTTGTCGTTTCCCGCTTCCTCCTCTAATCCGCCGAGTCCCTTTTCTTAGAAAACAAAACAAGCATTTTAATGCTACAAATCCTTATTTCGCACCGCTAAATCGCTCATTGCTCATTTGCAAAAAAGCTTCCCAGGCAATTTAAAGGAATGTAGCAGTCCCTCTAAATGCAACCACAATCCGTTGGGAAGGTATACTGTTTTAAGGTACTTTATGGTGGAGAAATATAGGGTATGGTGGGTAAATTGGGAGGGTGTGTAGGTAAGATCGAATAGTAGGTATACTGTTGTAGAGTTGCTTGGTAGGTAGGTTAGTAGGGTAAGGTATAGTTATGCATGATAGGGTAGATTGCAGGGATTATTATTTTCCGCGAATAGCGGGGGTTCACTGTAATTTGGTATGGTTGTCGGTAGGTACTGTAGGTCTGTAGACTAGATTCAGATACGAAAGGGAGAGTGGGTAGGTAGGTTGCTGGGGTATAATAGTTATGGTATTTATGTTTGTGTGTGTGCACTGTGAACCACACACCTGATTATGGGAGCAAAGATGAAACCGGAACACAGAATTCGGATCTAATAATCCCAATTAGAGGAATTACACAAGTGATCCTCCTTGCCTGGCTGCAGCCCACTCATCCACCAGCAGTGTACGGACCCTGTGATCCGTCCCCCGCATCACTTACGGGTCATCAGTAAGAAGAAAGACGGATTTAACGGCCAACTTGGCTCGGTAAGACATTGGAGTGTTGGAAGCGGAGTGGCGGTAGGGGGCCCGGCGTGTCTGTGAGAATTCCACTCTTCCTATGCACCTCTCCCCGTCCCGCTGGGCGGCGAACACAGACTAATCAGACCTACCTACCGACTAGCTAGCTAGCTAGCTAGCTACCCGCCCACCGACCTGGCTACCGACCTATCTTCATATCAAGACCTTTTCTATTCCAGCATATTGTGAGGCCTGCTTCTGTCCTGAATCTTGTGGAATATTCATCCCCCCAACGAGTTTATAGAGATGTTCTCAACTGACACCCCAATGAATGATCCGCGCCTATTGGCAGGCTACATGACACACAGGTTTCGAGTGAAATATTTGCAAGGCTGTCACATTCACTTAGCGTCCGCAGCCAGGAAATGTTTTTCAGCCAGAAAACTGGAACAATGTTTTTTTTTTTTTTGATTCAAAAACCCACGAAAACCAAAAGACGTTTTGACGGTTCAGCGAAATGTCGAGCGCCGCCCACGCTAACCGCTTAATCAAAGGACAATAAATAGTCAGTCGGCAAAAGCTAACACGCATATCACGTGAATTGGAATAGTACAGTGTATATTACCATTATTATAAGCGTCTGTATTTTGAGGGATGGATACTGACAGAAAAAGGCAAGTGGTGTAAAAGAGGCTAATGTTAGCCACTGATGTATTGCTGAGTACAGTACTGCATGCTAACGCTATGTTCTTGCTGAAAAAATTGTTTATCACAAATTTTATGTAATGCAAAAATTATTATGATTATTCTTTTAATTAGCCTATCTACCTATGGTTAGGGGTACTGAAAGATTCATCACAATCACTAATGGAAAAACATTTTGTGCCGAATTTAGCCGCAAGGACTAAATGTCTGTCGGCCAATCAATGGTTTGCATTGTCCAGCTTCACCTGTTTGGTACTCTACCGCCAGGGTTCAGGGTATAGAAATGTTGACGATCTCGGGCCGAAGAAAAATGACATACCGAATTTGGCTGCGACAAGGCTGAATGTCGCAGAAGTGACGATGCTCTGTCAACTGGCTGCCTTCTATCTCGCGCCATCCTTTTGCTAACGTTAAATGATGTTGAGTTCGGGGTTCAGAAAAGTTACTCACGACCATAATCACGAAAAACTCTCGCACTGAACTTGGCGAAAACGGGGCTAAATATCACAAAAGTGACAATTCTCTATCGACTAATGCAGTACATTCCCTCCATGGTTCGGTGTAATGAAAAATTCAGTAAGAACATCTGAAGATGTTTGCAAGAAAAACAAATGCATAACCTAATTTAGCAGTAGCAACCAGTCAATGGTCTGCATTGTGTCGCGCTAAAACCTTTCGGTAATGTCCCAGTGGGGTTAAGGGAACTGAAAATGTTGTCACAAGCATTAACGCAAAAATAAATCATGCCAAATTTAGCGATAACGGGGCTAAATGTCACAGAAGTGACGTTGCTGTCAACCAATCAGTGAACTAAAGTGAAGTAGCCGAGAGATGTCAGCGTCCCTGTTGAAACCCCGAAATTGTTTTCTTGTAGTGTTATAGAACTATATATTATCTCCACTTTAAATTTGTATTGATTTATTTTTGGATTTTTTTTTTTTTGGAAGTTTTTTTTGCATACATTCAACAGAGTTTTCCATTTTTTTTATGTGAAAGTATTTTGGGGAAAATTTAGAATATTTTTCGGGTTTCTTTTTTTTCAATGAGGGATTTTTTTTTTTTATAATCGCCCCCCCCCCCCCCCCCTTCCAGAAATCATGGTTTAATTTGGTTGTTGTCTGCAATTAAATTCCTTGATTTAAATTGATAGTGTCAACAGCCGTTGTTAACTACATTTAATATCCTTTGGGTACGGTTGCGCCAGGGTTCTTCATCATGTATGGATGCCTATGTGAGGAAAGGTATGGTGGCTGGGATGAGTGAGTGAGTGACTGACTGGCAAAGAGGCCTGGTGGAGGGAAATAAGGGGGGGGGGGGGGGGGGAGGTCCATGGAAATGCAGATTGCCTCTATTGAATTCTATTGCCAGACTCAGCTTTGATGTTAAAGTGTAGAGGAGGGAAAAGGGGGAATGGGGATGGGAGGTTCATACAGACTTGAACCGGACCCCCCACCCCTCCCCCTTCCTCACCTCGTCACCCCCACCTTCCTTTCATCCCTCACGGCGTCTTTCTTCTCGCACCCCCGCACTGCATCGCTCCACAACGGACAAAACAGAGCCCGGGGCTTGGTCAGGAATCGAGAGAAGACTTGAAGGGGGGGCTGACTACAAATGGTTTTTTGGGGAGGGGGAAAATCTGCCGCCATCCAAAAACTTCAAAATGAAACTCCTATGTTTTTCTTAAAAATAGATATAAAAATAATAATCATAAAGCCACACCAAGTTCTCATTAAGTTAAAAAAAGGAAATCGTTTTTTCAGGATTTTGCCAATACTCCAATGAAATTTCAATACTTTGATGTTAGCTGGTAATAGAAATTAGGCGATGGAAAATGTCACTTCTTTATCTCTATTATCTCTATCAATTACTTGATTGTAGTTCTCAATAAATGGAAAAAACCTTTAGTCAGCAATTTTCATCAAAATTCTGCCCATAAAATTCCACATTTTCAATTACATTTTTTTTGGTCACTTGTTTTTTGAGTTTTCAAAATTCATACCTTTTTAAGCTTGTCGTCTTGACTGCAGATCTCAATTAAAACAAACAAACAAAATTTGGCTCAGCTATTTTATTTTATTTTTTTCTAAAATGTATCCCCTCTCCCCCAAAAAAAATAAAATCCAATCAAATCTCTCTGGTTATTCGACACTGCTGCTATTAAATTTATTTAACCCCTAATAACCGATAAGGTATTACTGATGCAGATGACAGAAAAATCCAAATTTCCTCCAAAAATGTACAGTATTGGCAAAGTTTTTGCAAAATATCTGCCAAATTTTCAGACATTGTCTCCCAAAATGCTACAATTTTTTTTAGCAAAAAAAAAAAACAAAAATGTCTAATATAATAAACACACTTTGAGCAACGTTTGAGGGGTCTGAAAATAAATCAAAAGGAGAAAAAATATATAGTAGAAAAATATTTTGAGAATGGGGGTGGGGGGACTCAACGGGCAGACTGATAATTTGCTGCTACGACTTCCTTCTCGATGTTGGCCCTAAAGGTTTACAAAAAAATAATAATAATAAAAAAATAAAAAGGCTCAATATCGGACTGCTTGAATTCGATCGGAATTTTCATATTCCAACTTGGATTATGTTGTTTCAGCACATTGTCCAACCCTAGATATAAATCCACCTTTACTACAAATACTGTAAGCTACTTGGAAAAAGTTTTTGCGAGCTTACGTTTAAGAGTTCCTTACGTAAAGAGGACCTCAGTCCAGAGATAATTTCAGCATTTTTAACAAGGGCAATCAGAACGTCTATAAGAACGTCTATTCGCGCCACCCGAATTGCTTTCCCGCCTCGCTCCCGTCGTCCGTTTACCTTTCGTTTTACCGCCAAACCGATGCGGGATGAGACAAAAAGCTTCACGCACAAAAACGACGAAGCTTGGAGGTGGTCCGCAGAAACGCCGAGTGGACATATTGAAAAATAAAGAAAAGCCAATGAAAGTCAGGTGAATGGCGAGGCGAGGAGGGGCTACACAAAAAACCCCCGGGGCTAATTAAATCTTTTTAAGACTAATCTGGTGGGCGAACCCTGCGCCCGTACTGTTTTTTAGACTTTTGAGAAACCTCTCATGTCTTCTATTTCTCAGCCCACCCTGGAATTTTTGCATTTGGCGGCCGAGCGAGCGGGACAACGGCAAGCCTTCGATACGTTGCCAAAGATTCGATACACGATTCGTCCGAAGCTGCGGGTTCCGACGTGATTCGCTCAATTTATCATACTGAAATCACAATGCGATACGACTCACTCCCATGGTCATATGAATCGACTCTCTCAAATTACGATAGGATAAGATTCACTCAAATGGTGAGACGAATGATTACAATCACGCCCCCCCCCCCCACCCCCGCCCCAATTTTGATTCACTCCAACTGTGATGTGACTCAATCCCATGGCGATATTTATTCCAATTACAATATGATAATCAATCAATAAATCAATTTTTATTAGCAGGCTCATGGTCCTTAACAAAACAAATTGCACATTAAGACGCGTAAAGAAAATCAAAAAAAGGCAGAAATACCAATGAAATTGGCAAATAAAAAAAAGAAATACCACTCTAGAGATGCGTTCACTTGCTCTGCACCACCTTGGCTTTCCAAGCAATATGCGCATGCAATCGTTCTAGGCAACCTTAAGCCGACGTATGCTCAACTTTTTAGACTTTGAGAACTGAATCTTCTCAACAAATTGATCTTAACATTGTCTGTGCACCAATAACATTTCTTAGCCGACATGTTAGCTTGTACATACATGCGGCGAGGTCTGTACATATCATCATCATCATCATCATCATCAGATATTTCATCTGTGATGATCGGATTCACTCCAATTACGATATGATTAGATTCACTCCGATTGCAATATGACAATCATTCAAATTATGATGTGATTCCGTTCAGTTGTGATGCCATTCACTTTAATTACGGTATTATCTAATTTGCTTCAATTGTTATACTATTTACTGAAATTATAGTACGATTTACGACGATTCTGATGCGATGCAATTTACTGCAATTACGATCGGATTCGTTCAATTACAATACGATTCAAATGACATCATCATGATACGATTCACTTCAATTACGATAAAATTCTCTGAAATGACAATCAATTCACTGAAATTATGATAGAATTCACTCAATTACAATATGACACAACTGACCAAATTTACAATGTGATTCTTTTCGTCTGGCTATAAGGAAAGTAGTAATTGGCACTGTTATGGCTTGCGAAGCAGCGACAGACACGCTTGCATCTTCGCACTTACGGTGCTTTTCTTTTTCCAAATCAAATCATCTGTAAACCGTTTATTTTTCGAGGCTAATATTGTATGATTAGTTGTTAAAATTGTTGGTGTTATGGGATCAAAGTTTGGGGTGTATATATATATATATATATATATATATATATATAGTGTTTAAACTATGAATTTAGGCAATTATTTAAAAAGAATAAAAAACAAAAAAATAATAATAATAATTAAAGGAGGTGTCTGATATTTGCAAATGATTGCTATTTGTGTCTGGGCTTGGTCCCTCACCCCCGCGAATAGCCCGGCTTCACTCTGTCGAGTGGAAAAACCCCGAGGACTACAATTCGCAGATCGAGTAGCCAGCGAGTGTAAGAGAATGCGAGGAGCGCGAAGAGTTAAGTCGGTTTCCTGAGTGGAAATTAAAAGCGTCTTGTAATCACACGGCAGGAATGCAGTCGGTGCACACTGTTAAACACTCCCAAAGCGCTGGCTCCACTTCACTGCGCTCGGCACTGCAACACAAAGAGGCCTTTTGTTCTCGGCTTCACTCTTGAAAAGCAACGCTCCCTCACTCTTCCTCCCTCCGCCTCCTCCTCTTTCGCTCTCTGCCCTCCGTGCTTTGGTTCTTTCATTCACTTTCTTTTATTGTGCTGCTGTGCGGCCGTGGCATGCGAGCAGGTACAAAAGCACAACTAGTAACCTGAGATGTCATTTTCGGAACGTATACAGTGAACCCGTGTTTAGCGCGCAGGCTAAATTCCTGACCCACCCGCAATAGGTGAAAATCCACCAAAATGTTCAACCAAACTACAACCCCAATTCCAATTAAGTTGGGACGTTGTGTTAAACGTAAATAAACACAGAATACAATGATTTGCAAATCATGTTCCGCCTATATTTAATTGAATACACTACAAAGACAAGATATTATATAATGTTCAAACTGATCAAGTTGATTGTTTTTTGCAAATAATCATGAACTTAGAATTTTATGGCTGCAACACGTTCCAAAAAAAAGCTGCGACAGGTGGCAAAAAAGAATGAGAAAGTTGAGGAATGCTCATCAAACACGTGTTTGGAACATCCCACCGGTGAGCGGGCTCATTGGGAAAAGGTGGGTGCCATGATTGGCTAGAAAAGGAGGTTTACCTCTTTGTCAACAAGTGTGTGAGAAAATAGTCGAACAGTTTAAGGACAATGTTCCTCAACGTACAATTGCAAGGAATTTAGGGATTTCATCATCTACGGTCCATAATATCATCAAAAGGTTCAGAGAATCCGGACAAATCACTGCATGTAAGCGGCAAGGCCGAAAACCAACATGGAATGCCCGTGACCTTCGACCACTCAGGCGGCACTGCATCAAAAACCGACATCGATGTGTAAAGGATATCACCGCGTGGGCTCAGGAACACTTCAGAAAACCAATGTCAGTAAATGCAGTTCGGCGCTACATCCGTAAGTGCAACTTGAAACTCTACTATGCAAAGCAGAAGCCATTCATCAACAACACCCAGAAACGCCGCCGGCTTTTCTGGATCCGAGCTCATCTAAGATGGACTGACGCAAAGTGGAAGAGTGTTCTGTGGTCCGACGAGTCCGCATTTCAAATTGTTTTTGGAAATTGTGGACGTCGTGTCCTCCGGGCCAAAGAGGAAAAGAACCATCCGGCATCTGTGATGGTATGGGCCTGTGTTAGTGCCAATGGCATGGGTAACTTACACATCTGTGAAGGCACCATTAATGCTGAAAGGTACATACAGGTTTTGGAGAAACAGATGCTGCCATCCAAGCGATGTCTTTTTCCTGCTTATTTCAGCAAGACAATGCCAAACCACATTCTGCACGTGTTACAACAGCCTGGCTTGGTAGTAAAAGACTGCGGGTACTAGACTGGTCCATACCTGTCTCCCGTTGAAAATGTGTGGCACATTATGCAGCGTAAAAGACAACGGAGATCCCGGACTGTTGAACAGCTGAAGCTGTAAATCAAGCAAGAATGGGAAAGAATTCCACCTACAAAGCTGCAACAATGAGTGTCCTCAGTTCCCAAAGGTTTATTGAATGTTGTTAAAAGAAAAGGTGATGTAACACAGTGGTAACCATGACCCTGTCCCAGCTTTTTTGGACTGTGTTGCAGCCATAAAATTCTAAGTTAATGATTATTTGCTAAAAACAATAAAGTTGATCAGTTAACACAACGTCCCAACTTCATTGGAATTGGGGTTGTACATCATTTCATGTAATGAAAGTCCACTAGCTTAAGGCTACCATGTAATGTGAAATGCCATAGAGGAGCTAATAGAAATTAGCATTGATGTTTCAAATAATTCCTACTTTAACACACACGCAGAGCAGCAACACATACAAATGGGTTATACAATACTCACATGCATATTGGCGGCAATCAGGGGAAAAAAAAACACTATTACCAGAGCTAAAAAAAATATATATATATATTTTTTTTTTCTTGACAAAATTTGGAATTTTACAATAGTCGTATTTCCGTGACAATAAAATGTTACCAGAATAGCTGCATTAAAAAAAACAACAACAACAAAAATCGTAATCTATGAGAATAATGTTATGAAAGAAACAATGTCATAAATTAAAACGAAGTAGTATTTTATCAAGGGAAAAAAAAAAGTAATTTTATGAGAATATTATGAGATTACACATTTTATGTAATGTCTCATGATAACGTACTTTATTTGAGTAACATTAAAAAACTTTGCTATAATGAGAGGATGTTACAATAATAAAGTCAGTTTTGCGAGAGGAAAAAAGTGATCTTTTAGGTAAAAGTTTATGTTACTTGAATAAAGTATTAATTCCAGAAAGAGAGTTGTAATCTTGTATATAAAATTGTTTTTAAAATTTTTTTTTTAGGCAAAAGCCATAATGTTACTGGAATAGTTTGTATTTTTGACAGGACAAAAGTTCTCACCTTATGTAAGTAGTTTTTTTTTTTTAGGCAAAAGTCATGTCATCAGAATAAAATTGTATTTTTGCCATTAAAAAAGGTTGTATTTTGACACAATTATTATATTATTGCAACGCATTTAAAATGTGATTTTTACAACCATCATGTGTAACGTCGCATTAGTCAATCCTGCACTGTTTAATCCGAAACACCAAGCATTTACTTTTTGAAGAGCATAATATAGTCTAAAATCCATCCAGTCTCTGTACCGCTTGTCCTCATGCGGGTCGCGGGCCTGCTGGCGCCTGTCCCAGCTGACTACGGGCGAGAGGCGGGGTACACCCTGAACTGGTCGCCAGCCAATCGCAGGCCACATCTAAACAACCATTCACACGCATATTCAACACCTACGGACAATTTAGTCTTCAATTAACCCTTTTGGGAAATGATGTTTGCATGTTTTGGGAATGTGGGAATAGCCGGGGAAAACCCACGCAGGCGCGGGGAGAACATGCAAACGGCACACGGGAAGGCCAGAGCCTAGATTACAACCCGCGACCTTGGAACTGTGAGGCGGCTCTGCTGAACGTAATTTGATTATTATATAATAGCAAAACCTTTATAATATAATACAATTGTTGAATTAATTGAGCCATTTTTTCCCCCCAAAATTGGTTAATAAAATATATGTATTCCTCTTCAGATTAAAACAAATAAAACATTTTTTAAAAATATATATTTTTTTAATTTAGATCTCACTGGTGTCAAATTCAAGGCCCGGGGGCCAAATTTGGCCCGGCACATTTTTTTTCGTGGCCCGCAAAAGCAATTTATCTGCTATGTGCTTTTTGGTTTCTTGCTTATATACCAAAATTGAAAATTGTCAATTTACTTTACCAAAACGCCCTTTCAAAATAAACTGAAAAATGGTACAAAAAAAACCAAAACATTTTACTGGCTCCTGGTTTCACAACTAGTTATCCATCCATTTTTTTGGTGTATATGTGATAATGAGGCGAGCATACATTTCACAGTCATAACAGCCCTCTGAAAGAAACATAACTACAATCTGGTCCGCAACAAAAATGAGTTTGACACCCATGTTCTAGCTCCCGATTTACTTGATTGATTGTCAGTTATAAAAATAAAAAAAAATACAGATACATTTAATCCACCAGTGAGTGAAAACGCTTGCGAAATAAGCTTGCACAACGGGAGCCCTCGGGCGTGGAAACTCTTATTTTGCTAAGCAATTAGTTCACACAATCGTAATAAAAAAAAATAAAAAAAATGTTTTTAAAAAGCGGAGGCCGGTTTCTCCCTTGAAGCTCCGCACCCTTCCTCGACACCTGTTGCACGACTTTTATATTTTGTTGAGAGGAAGCGGCCCGTACGCGGCGGACATGTTGAAAGCGCTGAGTCATCAATGAACGCAAACAACACTTTACTGTACTCGGGCTTTATTCACACTTACTTTTTTTTTTAATGTGAGAGCGTGATGACATTTTGATGACGGGCAGCACAGTGGAACAGTGGTTTGTCTCAGTAAAACCGTACGCAATCTTTAGTATCATTTCAGGCTGCCTTGTGAAGACTAATTCTGCAATATTTATAATATTACTGTGAAATGCTTTTCGTCACAAGATTTCAAGTGTTTGTTATCGTAACATTGCGACTTCTTGTAATTCCCCCCTGTAGATCATCCTCGGTATTATTTACGTCGGTGTAATCGCGCGGGGCTAAAAGCCTGTCGAGTGCGTCGTTGGCTTTCACGATCTCCTCGTCATGTTTTTGGCAAGTAGACTTTTACGACCGATTCCGCTTTGACGACTTTATCACAAACTTGGCACCCGAGGAATGTAAATGACACGTCAGCGCGTCTCAACTGTTCACGTGATGTAGGCTGGCATTCTTTCCCGTCCGAAATAATATTTGTCGTCCTAAGTCATTAGGTGGTTTCTTGGCATTAGGCTAATGACTTTATCGCAAACCAACGTCTTGAAGGAAACCTATGCACTCTTTTCAAAATTTAAAACATCACATTTTATTCTCATTGACTTTTTTTTTTTGTGTTAAAAATCTATTCCCATAAGTCAATCTTTATTTTTTTCCCCTCCATTTAACCTTATATATTTAACCCTATATATATATTTTTGTCAACAAAATATTCTATGACTTTAAACAACTGAGCAATTGACATGACCTTAATTAATCATTGAAAATGTTGGCTTCTCACAATGATTAAAAACATTGGCGGAAAAACTAAGTGATGTGCGGCGGGCGCGGTGCTTGTGTGCATGTGCAACTGCTGCCCGCCGCCCATTTAAGAGTTCGACAGCGAAATAAAATGAATAGCTCCGTCACTAATAACTCATGAGTGACCTAAATATTCTTTTCATTTGCTGTTGAACTCTCCAGTTCAGGGGCGACGTGTCCCAAAGTTTCATCAGCGCTGGCGTCGGGGCAGTCCTCTAATCAGGACAACACTTTAACGTCCATAAAATCCCAAATATTGGGCTGAGCCTTCTGAGGTTGAAGTGAAATGGAGGTTTAACTATTTCTGCTGAGGTAGATTCATTTTCTTAATTACAGTAAAAGTGTTAAGAGGATTCACTTGTTAGATAATAACCCAAAAGAAGGCCTGTCAGGACATTATCGAGCAAAAATAAAAAAATACAAACATTCTCAAATGAACCCTTTGTACAACTAAAAAGGGTTCATTAAAAATGATATTCAAAATCTTTGCAGTATGTGGTTTTTCAACAATAGTTACGGTTTTAAAGCAAAGGTAAGGATTTCGGTCCAGAGTTGGATTTTAAAGTCTCTCCGGTTCCAAGTTAAGGCCGGGTTTCCATTTCGTGTTTCAAGCCAATTTGGGTTTGGAGTTTAGGTTTCAAGCCAGTGTTAGTCTTTTGCATTAGCATTTGAAATTAAGGTTTCGAACCAGGGTTAGGGTTTACAGTTTGGCTTTTAAGTCTTGTGGAGCATTTGAAACAAATGTTAGGGTTACCAGCCAGAGTAAGGGTTTCAGGCAGGGGTTAGGGTTTCAGCCCGGATTTCTAACAAGGTTTCGGCTTTTGCGCTGGATTACGAGCCCCAGACGGGCTCCGGTTGGTAAAAAGCCAGCGGGTCTGCGGGTCTTGTTTTTTTTTTTTTAGATTTATTTCCCCCGCAGACGAGGTAAGAGTTTATTTTCTCCCGCTGCGTTCGGTGCCGTAACGGTGAACATGTTTTAGAAATTAAGGTCTTGAGCCAGCTGGACTCGACGTCCCTGTAGTGGTGTGAGTCAGTGTTTCCACAGCGGTTTCCACCAGCCGTCCAGTCGTGATTCACTTTAATTGCACTAGCAAACTTTATGCGTTTACCTTCGAAGGGAACGAAAGTAACAGATTTGCACTGTACAGCGACCCCCGGGGAAAAACAAGCGTTTCAAAACTCTTAAAACCCTACCGACTGAGCTGAAACTTATGTTGGTATATTGATATTAAGATCCCTCACATTGCAGTACGCTAATTAGGGGTTAATTGACACGTGACGGTAACGGAATCGAATCGACTAATGGACGTCATTTACATTTTGTCCCTTGTTGTTTGCCTTCAGCCTGCACGCTCTCCGCCAGCGACACGCGGGCTCTATTTTGTGTAGACGGCACATCTGCGGCGGGGCGCGAATGCCGGCGGATCCAGATTGATTGATTGATTTTTTTCAAAAATTTGTGCAAGCGCAAGGCTCGCTGCGCCGGAACGCCTGGCACGGCGCGTTCTCGGAAATGCGCCTGGCGGACCGGCAATTTGGTGGCAGAAAGCCAATCTGAATTCACGCTTGCTCAGACCACGAAATCGTAGAAAAGAGCGTTGCGCTCATCTCGATATTGCTCATGCGGCACCTGTAAACGTGTGCGCTGGCTGAAAGGGGGAGAGTTCAGTTGGCGGTTGCGGTGTGTGGGTGGGGGTGGGGTCTTCGTGACGGTGGGGGTCTTGTTTACCCGGGCGGCCCCTCACAGAGCGTCTCCTGGGCCGCTTCCCACTTCCTGCCGCCTGTCTCGGCGGCCACCTCGGCCTGACAACTGGAGCACATGCCGAAAGACTTATTGGCCCACTTTAGGAGGCCTGTGGGAGGGGAGGGGCAAAGAGGGTGGGGGTGCTCCGGGTGGGGCTGGAACTGGTTTTGAAGAGCAATAAGAAGGAGGGTGAGTTTTTTTTTTTGTTTTGTTTGTTTTGTTTGTTTTTAATAAAGCTCTCGGCCTTCCCGTTCATCATCCACCCTCCCATCCATCCACTCTCCCCTGAGTGCTTACAGCTGCATGGATGGAGTTTGGAAAGAAAGAGGGTGGGTGTGGGGGCTGTTTGGTGGTGGTGGTGGTGGGGGGCGGTCTTCTTGTAGCGGAACACTCTGCACAGAGAGTCCCCTTCATGAAGTCACATCTGGAGCTTTCCCAGAGAGCTCAATGGAGCGCGCAGCCTAATGAAAGTCTTAAGTTATGTAATTGAGCGCTTCCACGATGCGCGCCAGACGGCACTGTTGTCGGCGCGGGATGTTAGTGAAGGGCGGGTTTGAGGGTGGGTGAGGGGGCAAGAATGTCCGGAACCAGATCCGCTTGCTGTGCTGTCGCTTCGCTATAACCGTTGCGGTGCTAACGTGCAGCAATCTGGACTGTTATGCGGCTCATTCCAGAAATGGAAACCATTTTCATTTGATTTTTGCCTTATCGGTCCCTGGCATCAGCAGCCTTCACGAGTACCCGATACCTTGAAATAAGGCCGTGTCGGACCGATACCTGCTGTTAGTACTCGCCCATCCCTACTTGTGTTACGTATTGCCACCATTGGTCAATCCCCATGTAGGAATGTTTTTAACAAATCATTGACCAATATAAAGTTGAACATGGCTTGCTCTGTTTGACAATGCGATGTTAATGGCTCAACAAAATGTCATTATTTTTTTTTTTCAAATTTGGCAGGCTTGTTAACAACACTCTTCTCTGTGTTTGTGTGAAATTGACGTTATTTTTACCTTACAGGGACTTTAGGTGTCATACAAGTGTAAAAAGAAGTAAACCACTGTTTGTTTTGAGCCTGAGCTGCTCTCTGCATTGGTGCTCTGGGGGTAGGGCCATTATGTAAGACCTAAACATTACGGAGGAGAAGTGTTGACTCGGGCTAGCGGGCCCCTCGGGGTCCATATGGTCCGACTTTACTTCTTGTGTGTCTAATTGTCCGCTAATGTATATTTGTTACCTGGCCCTTCCGTCTCCTTTATGGACGGGAAGGCGAGGCGGCGGCCGACGGCTGGGGTGCTGCGGCGGCTTTTGGCGTGGCGCCACAAAGGCGGGCCCGATGCATAGTGGGGGGCGCCAACGTCGACACTTTATACGCCAACAGGTTTGGGCAAGGTGTTCATTTCAGGAGCCCGCTCCCTCGCGGAAGGTAAATAAAAGCTGCGAAACATATGGATGAGCGTGTACGCTTAAGGCGTTCCACGCGGAATTGGAACGGCATTTCCGGGGGATAATTCAGCGAGTTGTACATAAAACCAAAAAAAAACACATTCATTTACAGGGTGGTGCTTTGACTCTTATCCCAAATAATCATACCCCATTACAATGAAAGGAGATGACTTCAATCCGTTCCAGAGTGGCAAAAACAAAAACAAAAAACGAACATATTTTCAAACTCTTTGAGGGATATCGTGTTTCATTGCAAATCAAGATGGCCAGCAACGTGCGTATGTTCTCCATTGATTTTTGTATATCCTGTCCTGTATCCTGAACATGCATGCTGGCTTTTGTGATGAATCTGATTCACTGGTGCCGGATGCTAATATTTGTTTGAATCTCTGGGGGGGTTTGCGTTTCATGATGAATCAAAATGGCAGACTAGTTGAGCATCTTACAGTGTATGTTCTCAATTGATTTTCGCGTGTCCTTTCATGGTGGATCCACATGCCGGATTTTGTAATACTCTTACACACTGGTGCTGGATGCAAACATTTTCTATTGCTCCGGACGATGTATCGGGCTTCACGGTGAGTCAAAATGGCTGACTACCTGTGTTTCACAGCAGAGGTTTCTTTGTCAATTTTCGTGCTTCCTGTCTTGATGAACGTGTGCTGAATTTTGTGACAATTGGATGCGCTAGTGCTGGATGCTGATTTTTGTTTATTTATTTGTATTTTTTTTTTTTAATCTGACTTGGGGCCGTATTATGTTTCATGGCAAATCAAAATGGCCAACTACCTGCAAGTTCCACAGCGTAGGTTCTTGATTTTCGTGCGCCCTGTCATGATGAACATGCGTGCTGGATTTTGTGATAATTTCACTTGTTGTTCTCTACTAACATCTTTTAATTGCCCAATAAAAAAAAAAAAAAAAAAAAAAGTGTGTTGGAAACTTTCTGTGACAAACAAACCACCACATTTACATCAGACATTTAGCAATTAAGTCATGTAACATAGCGTAGCATCTTTGTTTTTGGTTTCAATCAGGACCCACGTACACACACACACACACACACACACACACAATCGCTTGGCGAGCTGTTGATTTAATAAACCCGCTGACGTGACTCAAAGGCCTTTTGTGCGCTCTAATTCTTTCTGTGTGGCTTTCGCGGTGTGGCTGCAGCGTGTTGCAGCAGGAGGCCCGACGGGTTTTCTTTCTTCGACTTCTTATCTGACATCCATGCATGTGTGGACGACGAAGAGGATGAGGAGGCGGCGGCCTTGAGAAATCACAGCAGTGCAAATGAAGGCTAATGTCCCCGAGGCAAAAAAATTTAAGAAAAAAAAAAAAAGTCATTTTTATCAAACAAAAATCTGAGTTTATTATGGTTGAAAACAACAACAGAAAAATACTCGGTGGTGCAATTATTTTTCTCTCAATTATTGAACAAAAACTAAATAAAAAATATGTAACATAAATCCAACTTCTATTCATGTAATAACTACCTTTTTTAAATATAACTATTTTGGGTGTAATACTGCTGTATTCTGATCAAGTTTTACTTTTTCTAAAAAAATAAAAAAAAAATGTAATTTAAAAAATATTTTATTCTGGTAATATTGCAACTTTTTTTAGACAAATACAGCTTTATTCTTGGAAAAATAGAGCTTTGTTCTCATGAGATAACTACTTTGTCAAAAACTTTTTATTTCTTAAAAAAAAAGTATGACTTCTTTAAGATTAGTCCCGTTCCCCAAAATTGTGACTATAATTTTTTCCATTGTGGGGGTGGGTGGGATGACTCATTCTCAGAAAAAATACAATTTAGTACTTGCAATGTTACTACTTTTTTACTCCAACTTTTCTCCAAAAATATGACTTCATTCTTGGAAAATTTACATTTTTCACCCAAAAATACACAACTCTTCTCCCTAAAAAAGACTTTTTCCTGAGGAAAAAAAGACATTTGTTTCTCGCAAATATGCAGCTTTATTGTCATAAGATTACTGCCTTTTCTCCCTTGGAGTAAGCGATTTAATGCTCTGAAAAAATAAGACTGAATTCTTATGATTATTATTCTTCCCCCCCCCCCCCCCCCCCCAAAAAAAAATCTGAAAAATGACTTTATTCAGGTAAGATTGTTAAACTTCTGGTCAAATTATTACTTGACCTATCGCGTTATGCCCCTGAAGGAACCTGACATGGACTGTAAACGTGCCTTTCCTGTGCACACCACTTTAGGGTGCAGGTTTGTGTTCTCGTGTGTGCGTGTCTTGTGAGATCTGCAGTTTCTCACAGTCTGTCCTTATCTTTGTCTCTCTCTCTCTCTCTCTCTCTCTCTCTCTCTCTGAGCCTTATCCAACAGATCATTGTGAAATACACTCTCGTTCTCTCTCTCTCACACACAGTCATAGTGAAGGTTCCAATGTGCGCGTTTAACAATTCCTCACCCCCGCCCTCCCAAGGACACACTCACAGCCCGTTTACAACCTCAAACACAGAGAGGGCATATAAAGCCTTATCATGTGTCTGGCTGTCGCCTCGGCTTGTTCTGATGTTTCCCTCGTTTGACGCGATGCAGCGGCGGTCAAAGTGAGGACTTCCTGCCAAATGTGTGATGTCATCGCATCAGTCGAAATGGCCGACTGTGCATACTGCATCTGCAGGAGGGGGCTGGATCAACGGGTTACTGGGGTCATTTTTTTCCTTCTTTTTAATCAGGAACAATATAAAGCTACTGTATCTTCTTGTAAGATTATTACTTTTTCACAGACAGAAAAAGATTTCTCGAAAAACTTTATTCTGGTAAAATAAGTAGTCCTTTTCTCCGCCCCCCAAATTTTCCCCTTCTTGGAAAAATACTTTATTTTTTATATTACCCCCCCCCCCCCACCCCCCAAGAAATAAGGGTTGTTGGTGGGGTGGGGGGAGAACCCACCCATGCATCCATTTTCTGTACCGCTTATCCTCACGAGGGTCGCGGGCTGCTGAAGCCTATCCCAGCTGTCTTCGGGCCCCACCACCAAAAATGCCTTTATTATGGTAAGAATAATACTTTCTTCTTCTTTAAAATATACAACTTTGTTCTTTCTAAAAAACAAACCAAAAAAAACACGTTTTATTTCTAAAGAAAAAGAAGGTGAATACTTTTTTTTTCAACCACAAATGACTTTATTCTGAATTCATTTTTAAAATTTAATTTGTTTTTTGTTTTTTTTTTATTTTAAGAAAAGAAAACATGATTTCTTTCCTTTTTTCTCTTACTATACCTTGCAAAGTTTACAAAGACCCAGTGCCGGATGTAGAAAAGCATCCCCAGAACACAACCAATTACGGTACACCTGTTGTTTTAGAGAGTAGGTGGTTTCTTTTACCGGTTAAGTGGTTCGTATGTTAGTCACCCAGTGGACCCAAAGCACAACAGCGTCCTAATCCACCCAAAATTATGACTGCTCCGTTAGCATCAGACATTTGTTTTGTGGATTGCCATGCATCGGCGACCTGTCGAAGGCACATCTTGCGCCCCCCCAGTGTCCCCCACACCCTGCACATATGTTTTCCCTTCCTTTCTCACACAGGTCAGGGGTTGCCAATTAGCCGCGGGGAAGAAAAGCACACGTGACATCGGATCCCCGGTGGGGTCCTAATGTCGGTTAACGCGGGGCCCGCCCGCCGAGGTGAAGGGTCCGCCGCTGGGTTTTAGGGAGCGGTCGCAACTGTCGTCTTGTTGCCGATCTGCAATCGGTCTGCCTGTGGCGCACGAGGCTCCGGCCGGGACCTCCAAAGATAACGCCGGACGTTTATTGCCCGCATTACAGCAATAGGGTTAGTCGTTGCACTGTTGTACAGGGAATAGGTCACAACTAAGCACTAAGGCAGCACACTTGAGTTTGCTTGTCATTTGTTTGGACATATATATATATATATGTATATGTGTATATATATATGTATATGTGTGTATATATATATATATATATATATGTATATGTGTGTATATATATATATGTATATGTATGTATATATATATATGTATATGTATGTGTATATATATATATATATATATATGTATATATATATATGTGTGTATATATATATATGTGTATATATATATATGTGTGTATATATATATGTGTATATATATATATGTATATATATATGTATATATATATGTGTGTATATATATATATGTATATATATATATGTGTATATATATGTGTATATATATATATATATATACATATATACACATATATACATATATGTATATATATATATGTATATGTATATGTATGTATATGTATATATGTATATGTATATATGTATATGTATATATATATATATACACACAACTAAGCACTAAGGCAGCACACTTGAGTTTGCTTGTCATTTGTTTGGACATATATATATATGTATATATGTATATGTGTATATATATATATATGTATATATGTATATATATATGTGTGTATATATGTATGCATATATGTAAATATGTGTGTGTATACGTATATTTGTATTTTACATTTTTCACTTATGTCTCCTTACAGCCTTCCTTTGCTTAGTCCTACTCCTCTCCTTCCTTCTTTGGTTTCAATCTACTTTTCTGCCTTCCTTACTTCATTCGCGTATTCCTTCCTTCTGCCACACATGCTTTTTATTCACGTCCCCTTCCTTTACTTAAACCTCTTTCTAGGCCTCTCTTCATTCCTCTCCTCCTTTCCTTCATTCCCTCCTTCCTTCCTTCATCACGTGATTTAAAAAAATAAATAAATAATTTGTGTTCATGCAACCTTCCTTGCTTTGCTCAAACCTACTTTCTGCCACCATTCACTGCTTCCTCTCTGACCTTTCCTGCCTTCTTTTCCCTCAGACCCACTTTTTTCACTGAGCCTTTTCCTTCCTTCCTTCTCTTACCCGCATTTCATTCATGCATCCTTGTTACGTCCGTCCTTCCTTTCCTTCAACCAACGTTTCTGCATGCCTACCTTCCCTCCTTCCTTTGTGACCCATTTCCTGCCTGCCTGCCTTCCTTCTGCCTTTCCCTCCTTCAAGCATCCTTGCATCTTTTCTGCTTTCCTTCCCTCGTTCCTCTCAGACCTCTCTCCTGCCTTCAGCCATGTTGTTAGTGTAAGTACAATTTCCGAGTTAATGTAGCCCACAACTTTTTGCATGTCCTGGGGAATGAAGCCCGAATGGCGTACATCATCACCCCCATGCTGGAAAGTGACAGGTAGAAGTCATGGAAGTGTTTTATTTATTTATTTTTTTACTTGTTTTTGCTGCTGATCAAAGTGAGATGCAGACAAAAAGCCACTTCCTGCTGTCAAGGTGCACCACGCAAACAGGAAGCAGCCGCCTTTCATGTCCTGTTCGACAAGCCGCACAAGTCACTTTCACGTGACGTTATTAACATTACCCAGATGTCAACGTGGGGCCGTTTTAAAAATGTTTTTCTTCACTTTACAGGTTTAGTTTTACCTTATTATTGGAGCCTGCTTGTTTGATTGACTCGCTTGGCTGTCCAATGATATATATGTTACATTTGACTTATGAATTGGTCTTTTTATGCCCAGAAACACACATTTGAATGTGCATCTTTGAATGAAAGAAAACTGAAGTGTTTCCAGTGAGTGGGAAGAGCAAAAATCCTAAAAAAAATATTTCTGAATAAATATAATGAACTATTAATTATTTAACTATTATATATAACTATTATGTATTTTGCTACTATAGATTTTTATCTATATCATGACTGGATCCATATTACATAGTCCTATGAAATTTACATTATATAATAGTTATTATGAATACTCTTATAATAATTAGCACTTTAAAATGTTTGTTCAAACATTGACAATTTTTACTCTTTATTTTACAATTTTTTTAAATATACTAAAATTACCTCTCTAATAATAATATTATAAATACGAACATAAACATTTGTTTTTTCAAATATAACATTTGTAACTCTAATATTGTACTAATATTTTGGAAATTAGCACTCGGATAGTAATACTCATCATCATCATCATCATCATCATCATCATCATGTTTATTTGCCCAAGCAGAGTCATTTCTCCTGAGAATTTGGTAGGAAATTGAACATATAATATACAAAATGGCTACCATGCTTTTCTCATGGCTAGCGTGTGAACACAATTCATTTTAACATATTTTCATACGGCCAATAAATGAACATTTTTATACTGATAAGTGTATAATTTATGCTTAAAAATAAAAACATGTTCTTTTGCCCCCAAGTCATTTCCGCAGGCAATTGTACAAAAACGGTGACGAAGTCGACGCCGTGACGGTAGCGTGACGACGTGGGAATACCGGGAGATGAGCGGAGATTATGGGATGTTGTTGTGTGCGCGTCGAGCGAGGAGGCACGCAGGCAACAAGGAGAGGCCTTCATGGGTCAGCACCCTCCATTGTGCGAAGGGGGAAGGGAGCGTTCCTGTTCCGGTTCCTCGGGCGCAATCCGAGAGAAGATAAACACGCGCCAGCCAGCGGATGAGAAACCGAAGCACAGGCTTGAGGGAAAACGCTATGTGGGACAAATGAGTCGGAATCCAGCAATAAAATAACAAATAAATATATGAAAAATAGAATAAAAATTCATTCTTTTTGTCATTTTTTATTTTTTTACCAAATCAATCAATCAAATAGAGAAAAGTGTCACATTGTTTATTTTAATGGTAAAATTAAAATGTATTCTTTTTAAAAATAATTTTGTTCTTCATTTGTATTATAAACCAATTAATAAAATACAGAAATGCTATACAGAAGTCAAATTGTTTACTAATAATTTCAAAAAATATAAAAAATTGTTTATCTGTAGGTAAAATCCTGTCATTTTTGTATTTTTAATTATTATAATGATAATTTATCAACCATTTATGTAATTTATTTAATAAAGTAAAAAGAGAAATCTTCAATGTCTGTCAAATTTACTTCACTAATATTTTCATAAAATATATAAACTAGCGTATATTAATACAATTAAAACATTCTCATTTTGTTGTTGTTCATAGTTTGGAGAATTTAACCATTTAATAAAACATTTTGAATGTCTGTTTATTTCAATAATTAAATAAAAATGCATTATTTTATTTCTAAGGAATTTGCTAATTTAGCAACAGATTATTTAATAGAAGTTAAATGTCTTGACGTAACATTGTTCACTCAATATTTTTATACAATATAAAACATTTCATTTGAATAATGAATGCATTACTCAATTTTAATTTCCATTATTTACAATGTACATGTCAAAATGTCATTTTGTTTTTGTCATTTTGTCAATTGCAGGAAAATAAATATTACAACACAGGATAAAAAAAAAGTGGATCTCGTGTGTCCCTTGAGCCATACTTTGCCCACACCTGTGATTAAAATTTTATTTTATTTTTTTAAAAAGTCACGTGTTTGTCGAGTGAGTGATGTTTGAGTAATCAATAGCGTGCGTGTTTATTCTGCGCTTACTGGGAATACTGTTGGCTAAACTAAACTAACCTCGCCATCATTGATCGCCAATCAATACACTAACATGTACTTTAGAGTTGAGAGTTTATCACCAGACGGGTCAGTCGCCTCCACGCCGCCCGCCAATCAAATAACGCCGCCGTGAAACACCCTCTAAAGTTTTACGGTGCTACGGGGAACCTCTTGGAAACCTCCCGAAAATGTGAGCTGAAAAATATATGCTTCTATTGAAATTTTGATGTCACAAAAACAATCAGCACATTTTCATGCTAGATGTTAGCATATGTCGCAAGGCAAGCATCAAAGCATATTTTCATGCGAGATGTCAGCGTATAACTGAGACTTTTAAGCACATTTTAACGAGATTTTGGCTTATGTCGCAAAAACGAAGCACATTTTCATGCGAGATGTTAGCATGTCAACAGACTACCAAATCTGGCTCGCATCAAAAAAACATTTTCATGCTTGATTTTAGCGCATGTCGCAAAGACGACACGAAATTTGAGCATGTTTCGGGGCTATTAAATCTCGCTAGCATCCAAAAACATCCGCATGTAAGATTTTAGCATATGTTGCAGCGACTAAGCACATTTTCACACGAGATGCTAGCGTGTTTCAGGGCTATCAAATCTGGCTAGCATCCAAAAGCATTTTCATGTGAGATTTTAGCGTGTCGCAAAGACTAAGCGCATTCTCGTGCGAGATGTTAGCATGCCAACAGACTATCAAATCTGGCTAGCATCCAAAAACATTTTCATGTGAGATTTCAGCGTATGTCGCAAAGACTAAGGACATTGTCATGCGAGATGTTAGCATGTCTCAAGACTATCTAATCTGGTTAGCAACAAAAACTGTTTCATGCAAGATGTTAACATGTCTCAAGACTACCTAATCTGGTTATCTTGTCTCAAGACTACCTAATCTGGTTAGCATCAAAAACTGTTTCATGCAAGATGTTAGCGTGTCACAAGACTATCAAATCTGGCTAGCATCAAAAAACAGCGTATGTTACAAAGACTAAGCACATTTTCTTGCGAGGTGTCGTCATACGTGGCAGACTATCTGAGCACACTTTCTTGCTTGCTGTGAGCGCATGTCTCAGAAATCGACCGTAGAGCATTTTCACGCGAGATGTCAGTGTCACGAAAAACTAAAACCGAACTGGCATCAAAACACATTTTCATGCGAGATTTTCACGCATGTCAAAAAGACTATGCACATTTTCATGAGACGTTCGCCTATGACGCAAAGACTTTATCGAACCTTGGCAACTATCAAAGCACATTTTAATGAGATGTTAGCATGTCGCCGAGTATCCAATCGAGCATTTGTGTTGGCAAACGTAAGCTATTTTAATAGTCTTCAATTTCTATTGGCAAAGGGCATTTTGATGCACGTTTGCTGTCGTGAATGTCTTTTCAAATTGTACGTACAATATATAGAGCTTTGTCATGGTAAAATGTGAAGTAAATCCACAACGTTTGGGTCCCAAATTTCTGTCGTTTTTCAACATTCCAACACAACTCAGACAACTTTTCAAATTTTTCCGGAAAAATAAGGGGTTTATTGACTTTGAACTGCAATCAATACTTTACAAAAAAAGAAAGAGGTGACAGCACAGGACTGTAGTGACAAACATGGCTGGAAATATACATTCAACAGTTTTTGTCTTTTTACTTTCTTTGTGTCCCAAAAAAAAAAAAAACAAACTTGTGTTTTCTGTAAAACGTATGAAGGCAACAACGCAGGGAAGGGAAAAAAACCACAAAAAAAAACCGGTCCTCCGTCATCCTTAGCTACCTGGAATGTACGCAAACGAGGCACTTGAACTCACTTTTCCTCAAGCTATTTGGTCACAGCAGACTGGGTGGAAATAGGAGGAACGTTACCCCAAAAACCAAAACAAAAAAGAAAAGAAAAACATCTTAAAAGCACCCGAGTTACTTCTCGAAAGCACTCGAAAAGTGTGTGTGTGTGGAGGAAACAGCTAAACGAGAAAAAAAAACAAAAAACAATTCCGGTGGAATTGCAGTTTCAAGGGAAGATATGAAATAAATAATCAAAAACGGCATTTTTTTTCTTGTCCCAGTTTAAATTAATTTTGACAAAAAAGTGTAGTTGCAGAAGAACAATATATTAAACTGTGGAGAAAACAAAAGAAAAACAAAAAGAAAACCGACAAAATGTCTTCACAATCTTTAGATTAATATGGAAGATCATAATTTAACATAAAAGAAAATATATTCTATTGTTCATTATCCAGATAAATACAAAAATTAAACAACAAAAAAACGAGAGGAAAAAAAACGCATATGATCACCAATAAATATGTTCTGATAAGTTAAATAAGCAGTGACAAGCAAAAAAAAAAAAAAAAAAAAAAAACCTGTCTGGAAAGTTCTCAAATAATAATAATAACCATAATAATAACATTAATAAAAAATAAAAGGAAGAAAAGAGAGCTTGGAAATCTTGTCAAGTGAGGTGGCCAATGATGATCAGCTTAATAAAGATGAAGAAAAATAAAATAAGAAGCCAGTGACCAGCAACAGGATGAGAAAAAAAAAAAGGGGGGGGGGTGAAGGGGGGAGGGGGGGGTTGGGTGTTGCGGGTGGGTGGCGACCAACTTCCAGTTCAAAAGTCCTTCCTGCAGACTCACCCTACATCACAATTACATAAGCACAGTAGTCCATTCACCCCCAGGCAAAACACACAAACCCCGTCCCCTAGGCACTTTTTCCTTTGCATTTATTTATTGTTGCAACTATTCATATCTTTTCAGGGTTGCGTGTTTTTTGTTTGTTCTGGTTCTCGGGTAGTGGGGGATGGGGGCAATGAGGCGGGGCGGCTAGTGCAATACAGTCCCCCGGTTTATTTTCCAAGGCCACTTGTGCTGCTACACATTCGAGAGAGCGAGAGAGAGAGAAAAAAAACTTGGCGGAAAAATAACAAAAAATGATAAGAGTCAATTCTCGTGATTTTCAGTTGAATTCCTTTCTGATGTTTTTTTTATTGGCACTATGACACATGGCAGGGCACTTTTCTTTTTTACTTTACTCCCCTAAAAGAAAATAAACTGGCTGTGTGCAGATTAACAGGGATGAAATGATTTGCTGACGGTTCCTAAACTTGCGGGCGTTCCCAAACTGAGGCACAGGGGACTCAAAATGGTTCGCGCGTGGCTTTTTCTGGGTCGCCAGATTTTCTAAACGTCGGCATGGGGCTGAAAATTATTCGAGTAATTTTCGGAAGACTTGTGTCCCGAATTTAGGCTTGAAGGCCCAAAATGGCTCCTGGGTTTTGCCTGCTGGAGGCTCAGGGTACCAAAAATTGCTTGTGTGTTACCAAGTTTCACAAACTGAGGCACATGGGGGCCCAAAATAGGTTCGCAAATACGTTTTCTGGGTGACACGGTTTCACAAACTGCGGAGCTGGTTTGTGGGTAACATATTTTCCTAAATGAGGCTCTTGTGTTGAAGAAATTATTTTTTGGGGTCATCCTGTTACCCAGACTTAAGCACAGTTGTCCAAAAATAGTTCGTTGGTTACCGGGTTTTACAAACTGAGGCATATGGTTTGAAAATCGGTCGTTTCTCATTTTTATGTATTTTCCAAACTGAAGCACAGGGGCTGAAAATGGTTCATAAGTCATTGGGTCTGCCTAAACTGAGGTTCAGGGGGTTCAAAATCGTTGAGTCTCTGGGGCCCAAAATTGTTGGTGGATGACCTTTGTTGGGGTTCAAGGGTCCAAACGTGGTTGATTGGTAAACTGAGGCATGGGGGCCCAAAATGGTTTGCCAGTCACTTTTTTTTAGGTTTCCCAAACTGAGACCCGCGGGGCCCAGATCTTCCGGGTCGCAGATTGTCAGAGTAAAATGATCAAAAGGTTTTTGGCAGTGAGTCTCGAGTGTTAAACTTCACACCCTCTGTCGTGGCCGGCGGCGTTCCGCCTGTGATTTCCCAAATTCCTGGGACAACATCAAACCCCCCAGCCCGCATACCTTACACACAGGGCAGCAAGCCGGTAAAAAGGCGGAAAAAAGAAGGCCTAGATGGCCGGTGTGTAAGGCGGCAAACGTTGGGGGGAATCCTGCCCTACGTCCTTGTGGCGGTGACAAGGGAGTGACGCCGCCTGAGGCCCCATTTTCCCCGTGTCCAAAAAACCCCAAAGGGGCACGATAAGGCGTGCCGTCTAATCATCTGAGATGGAGAGGCGGCTGAAGATGGGGAGTCGGCGGGTGGTGTCGAGCGTGGGTGACTCGGAGCCACTCAGGCTGCTCCCGGAGCTGCTCTGGTAGCCCTCCTGGTCCGAGAGGGAGTCCTGCGGGCTGGCCGGGGACTCGAACATCTGGGGCGACTCCAGCATTGGTCGGAAGTAGTAAGGCCCGTTGGTGGGGGAAGGAGGCGCGCCGTTGCCGGGCTCGGGGCCCAGGGTCATGCCGCCCAGACTGGGCCCAAACAGGTTGGCCAGCTCCTGGCTGGAGTAGGTGAAAGGGTTGCTGCTGGGCCAGTCGGGCACCTCGTCGGGGAAGAACATGGGCGGCGGGGTGACGGACGTGGGGCTGTCGCGGAGCCCCGCCGAACTGGGGAAGCCGGCGAAGCTGTAGCTGTGCTGCAGCCGGGGCCGCTCCATCTCGCCCGAGGAGGAGGAGGAAGAGCAGGGGGACGGGGACGAACCGTTGTTGGACTTGAGCGGGGGTCCGCGGCGCTCGTCGGCATTGTGGATGAAATGGCAGCGGGGCCCGTAGGGGCAGAATCCGATGGTGTGGAAGGTGCGGCACAGCTCCGTCTTGTACTTGGGGTGGCGGCTCAGGCTGCGCAGTTCGTGGATGCCGTGCGCAAACTGGCACTTGTCGCCGTACTTGCAGGCGCCGTTCTCCTCGAAGGGCCGACACAGCTCCGTCTTGTAGCGGCTGGAGTTCACCTGACCGCCCGTGGGGCTGGCCGGGCCCAGGCACTTGTGCAGGAGCCGCTCGCCCGTCTCGGAGAAAGAGCGGTCGCGCAGCCGCAGGTGGTTTTCCTTGTTGTTGCCGCCGAGCCCCGTGATGAGCGGCGAGTGCTCGGCCGCCTTCAGGCTGTTGAGGAACTGGTTCTGGTTGAACTTTGCGCTGCCGCTGCTGACAGAGTGCCGCCGCTGGTACACCCCCGGGGAGCCCACCGCCTTCCTGTCCAGCAGGGCGCCGGAGACGTTGGCGTGAGCGGCAGCCAGGTTGCCGTTGTAGCCCAGCAACTTGTTGTTCTACGAGGACACACACACGCAAAAAAACTGTTAGCCGGGGTTTTTCCTGCACATACAATTTGGAGTTCACCAGTTCCGCCTGATTTCAGGCCACCTGACGCTCTAAGTCGGGTGTCATTATGAGCCGCAATGGCAGTGTTACGCCACCGAGGCGCTGTATCGGAAACAGCTAGAAGTCGCTACTAAAACACCCCGAAGACAACAACGAATGCAACGTTCACACTGCAGGGCGTGATGACAAATGTATTTCTTTATTTTTGTTCAATCCGATCTTTCTATGTTGTCGCTCACGTTCCAAAAACAAAATGCGGCTCCTACTGCGAGCGGAACGAGTCCGTGACGTCACACGCGTCGTGTGGCGCCGTGTTTACGGACGTAATTACGGCCCCTCCCTCGCGCACGTCTCGTCATGACGCATTTGTGGCAATTTCAGAGACTTTGTGCAACCATAGCCAACGTTTTCTTCTGTTTATCAGTTTCTAGCCACTTCTTTTCGCCGCTGACTGTTTTCAGGTCCTTGTCCACCGTCGATTTTAGAATTTTCAACGAACCTATCGTGCATGTTTTTGGGATGTGGGAGGAAGCCGCAGCACCCGAAGAAAACCTACAAAATCCACACGGGAAGATTTGGAACCTCGGCCCTGTGAGCTGCATGTGCCTCAAAACTTTGTTCCACCAGACCTTGAAAGCACCAAAACTTACGGTGAGTTCAAACAAACGGAAAAGAAATCACGGGTGTCAAACCCGAGGCCCGGGGGCCACATCCGGCCGGCCGCATCGTTCTGTGTGGCCCGTGAAAGCCAATCATGTGCACCAACTTCCATAATTGCTCAAATCTGCACCAAAATTTGTCATATGTAATGAATAGTAACATTGTGATATTGCAAGCATTTATTTTTGTTGTTGTTACCAAACCCCTTTTTACAGTAACTTGAATAGTTGAAAAAAAAACTACTCTATATAAAACATTATATGCTTTCACAGTCATCACGGCCCTCCGAGGGAAACCGTACATCAAAAAAACAAAACACTTAAGGTTGTTTTAAAACCACAATTGCCTATTTGTGTTTTAGCTTTTTAGTGAGAACTCTGCACTGGATGACAAGGAGTGAAGGAGAACATTTTAGCCAATGAAAAGCAGGAATCTTAAATGTTCTCCTCCCCGTCTGCGAAATGTGATGAAATGTTCAATGACCATTCAACGGGGCCACATTCAAGTTAAACGTAGATTGACTTTGCTGTTTAACTGCACACGCGTGCAATTTTTGTGATACTGTATTCATTTTCATATCAAAAGAGGGTTCCGGCATTGTAGTTAATATTACAAAATATGATTTCACAAGTAAAATTGTTCAAGAACAATAACGTGCATGTCAATACTAGACATAAAAAGTGTTTGTTTGCGCCAGTGGTGGCTGGTGTGGCACCAATGATCAGACCGGTACCACGTTTGCGTCAATTTAAGACAGGAAAAACCCTGTTAGCGCTCTTTTTTTTGGGGGGGGCGGGGGGGGGGGGGGGGGGTCCCCAGACGATGCAGAGCGGATGCAGGGCCGTATAGAAGAACAGCAGCTGGTTTGGCTGGTTGCCCTGGTTAGGAATGTGTGGTTGCTCTCAGCAGAATAGAGCACATGAGCTGAGAGGGGAGGCCACAAAAGAGGCGACATCGCTTTACAAAAGACAAAGTGGCCATCCTGCTGCACTGAGAGAAGCATGAGGAGAGAGAGAGCGAGCGAGAGAGAGAGAGAGAGAGAGAGAGAGAGAGAGAGAGAGAGAGAGAGAGAGAGAGAGGGGGGGGGCGGCACACACAGCTGAAGAGGGAAATTGGAGGGAAAACTCATAGACACAACTCAGGCCAGACACATTTAGACGTTTTTTTGTTTTTGCTCTGGTGGACACACGTTAAAACGGTTTAATCCACGCCAGACAAATTACGTGAGCATGTGGCCGATTTGGGATCAGACTTTTTTTTTTTTTTTTTTTTTCCCCCCCCAATTTTTTCCCCCTTCTCTCTCTTTAAGTGCGCGTTCATGTCTAACGAAGGCGCTTGGCTCCACTTTTAAAGTTCAAAATAAAATACAATAAATAAACGTCCATTGCGACTACACAGGCCAGGCCAATAAAACAGCAGCACTTTATAAATGCGGAAAGGGGAACGGCGAAAAGTGGAGTCCGAATAAAGAAATCACAGCGAGGCTGGCGAGCGCGTCATTCCTCCACACGAACAAGGGGGGGAAAATAAAAATTACCTTATTGATTGCTTCGAAGTCGAAGAAAGGCGACACCACAGCTGTGGTCATCTTTGCAGCGACCAACTCCCCCAAAAGTTGCCAAACAACCAAAGCAGAATGTTTGGAAGTTGCGCACACGACTTGTTGCCCGAGCGAGCTCGTGTGCGTGATTTGCGGATCCCCTGCGTGCGTGTGCGTGGATCTTTGTGCGCGTTATTGACCCTGCACAACTTCCCCCAGTGGCCCGCGCCCGCTCCGACATTTGCCTTATAATCCTCCAGCAGGAGGAGCCTCGAGCGCGGGGCGTAAACTTTCTGTTGAACTTTTTCTCCCTCCCTGCTCCTCCTCCTCTCGCTCATCTCCTCCTTTTCTTTTTCTTTCTTTCTTCTTCGTCTCCTCCCTTTCTACAGTTTCTTTCACTACGCCTCCCTCGTGCTTGAAACCCAACATGCACACGCAAAGCTGCACGCGGCCAGGAACGCGCATGCGTGCAACGGAAACACGTTTCAGGCACGCTGTGTGAGACAAACCACTAAGATAGTTGGACAAACTACGAGCCATTTGTTAATATTAGCTGAACAATAGTTCACTTTGAAATAGTTTAACAATATTTGATATTTGCATCTTTCTGCTACATTTGCATAAACCTATTCAGACAAACTGAGGGACTCGGCAAACTGTGTCACAGTCGTTTGTCCAAGTGGACTTGCCGTACATCCGTCGCCGCAATTTGTTTACCTCGTTTTCCCTCTTCCACTTCCTGTTTTGTAGTAGTAGTAGTAGTAGTAGTTTTCGTAGAACTAATTTGTGGTCTTATATGTACTGTTATGTAATGTTATTGAAATAAAATGGGGAGGAAAAAAAGTTTGTGGTCTTATGTTGTGGTCAAGCTGGCCACAAGCCTTTACTGCGCATGCGTACATCGGCCACCATATTGGAACAGCTTTATGGTAGCCATGTGAGAGAGACCTTGTTAGAATGTGCGACTAACTCTTTGTGACATGTCAACAAGTATCTGAAACTGCATAATAAGTTACTGGATGCTGACCTTTCCTATTTAGATTATTACTCTTTCCAAAGGCGGAGAAACGGACTAATTATTTCTTTACAGTGTCTCCATAGTTTGTCCACATGGCGTTGCCGTAAACCCCCGAGACGTTTTTTCTTCTGCTTCGTGTTTTTGTTTTCTTCTTAAACACGAACAACCGACTCATATGCCAGGCTTCAAATCACACATTTTTGCATATTTCAGCAGTCAAGTAAGCCAAGGAGCACTTGTAAGAAACTTAAAAAGTGAGTAAAGTGTTAAATAAAACCACGCACTCGGCGCAAATAATGAATTTATGGCGGGCTTTAGCTGTTGTTGACTCTTGTGTGGGGAGCCGCAGCGCTTATCCTCCCGCTGCCATCACCCACTGCTCTGTAATTAATTTACTCTTAATTGTCGGACTCTTTAACATCACCGCTGGGACTTTCCAGCCAAGCCAGTGGCGGTTAACTCCTTCCCAGTTGCCAACCCCTCCCTCTTCACATTTGATCACCGTCCCAGTTCCCACAGAACTTCCAAACTTCACCCACCCCATTTAAAATTAGGGAAATTGATTGGATTTTTTAAAAGTTTTTTTTTCCACGTCAAACTGTGGCAATTTTAAGCACGATTTTGACATTAATTCCCATGGAAGTGTAAAAACAAGCTACCTTACTACTGAGAATAAATACAACAAAGAGATAATTATGTACACTTCAATGATGTGTGGCAAAAGCGTAGTGATACAGACAAGTCAGCTTGTCGTCTTTTTAACGTTCTTTTTTTCAGCATTCATTCGTAAAAACGATGTTTTTTTTTTTTTACTGAAATAAGTTGTAATGTGAAATGACAAAAAAAGTTATATATTTTCAAGAATAAACATTCCTGATGAGTGGCCGGGTTAGGTGCGCAGAAGGTCGTATGAAATATTTAGCAAAAAAAAAAAAAAAAACTGAATCGTATGAAAACTGGGGTTCCACTGTACATGTGTAAAACGTTTCTTCCGGGAAAAAAGTTGTATTAATGAGAGACAAAGTTTTATATTTTTAAGAATAAAGTCATATTGCCAGAATAACATTTGAATTTTATGGGAACAAAATCCAAGAGTAAAGTTATTTCTTCAACAAAAATAATCATTATAAGAATAAAAACATCTTTTTTTCAGAGATGTTTCCCCCCCAAGAAAAATCTCCTAATAATATTAAAATAACAGTATTTCTTTCCCTCCCTGCAGGCATTTCGCAGCCCTGGCGACACGTGACGTGGATGTCATTCCATCAGGTAGGAGAAAACCTGATCCATGAGTGAGCTCACCTGATTCAACCACAGTCACACAAAAACACACAAAAAAAAACCTCCTGCGCGGCGGGCGAAACCGACAGAAATCGACGGCGGTCCGTCATCTTCCTCCCCACCCCTCCCGCGTTCCTCCCACCTCAGCGTATGACAGAGCAGCCAGCGGCCATGTGCAGAGTCAATGTCAGGCTTTGGTTACAACGCAGAAAAAAAGAGAGGGAGGACGGGGGAGAAGAAAAGAAGTCTGAGGGGGAAGGGATGTCATGGCGGTGGTAGATTTATGGGCGACGTTTATGACTACACAGGATTGCCCTGGGGAGGTGAGCAACAAGGGGCGGGCGGGGTGGCGGCGGTGGGCGAAACATTCCCTTTTCTTTGCCTGCCCGCCACGCAAGGGGGGAGGAGAGCTTTGTGGACTTTGTTTTTCTCCCGCAGCGACCCCCACGCCCCTCTAAAATTCTTCCTTGATTTTCAGAAGCTGACCAAATGCAAATGCAAGGTGCTGACTTTTTTTCTTGTTCTACTGTATTGAGAAACAACACTTTGTCCTTGTGGTTTTCTTGGGGGGTGGAAAAACAGGAATTTTATTCTTGGAATATTTTGCTTTTCTCATCCTAATATTAGAAACAGTATCACAATTACAATTTTAACACTTTATTATTCTAATGTAAGTTTTTTTTCATTTTTTTGTAATGGGACTTGATTCTCATAATATGACAAGTTTCATTACCGTGGTTTTAAAAAGTCACGGTTAGCAAACCGCTAAAGCAGCGGCTCGAGCTGTCAGCACAGACAAATTTATTTACACTCATTGAGACATTAGAGACACTTTTTCTGTTATGTAATATTAAGACTGGTAATTCTGCTAATACTGCGACTTTTTAAAGGTAAGCTAAGTTTGCGGGCTGTGTGCGCGCGCGTCCGTAAATGTGAACTTTAACATACGGAAAGGGTTTTACGAGGCGGGCCTGGAGTGCTTCCGCGGACGACGGACTCGCTGGAAATCACGTCCGCGCTCGAAAAGGCCGCCGGGCCGTCGACGAATCATCCAAAACGGCAGCGTCGCTCACTTTCGACACCATTCGTGCCGCAGCGGAGACACGTCTGTCGCCTTCGCACGTCGCAACAAGTTACATTTTCCCTTCTGGGGTTGTCGTCGCACCTTTTGCACTCGATAGCCCACGAAAGAAAGAAAAACATTGTCATATTATGCTGATATAGTCTTGTTGTTACGAGAAAATGTGGCAAGAATAAAGTATATAATAAGATTTATTTCATTTTTTTATATTATGAAAATAAAGTCTTAATGGTAAGACAGATAAGACATATTTTTCCACAAATAAAGTCATCGTATTACAAGAATAAAGTTGGAGTATTATGAGAGTAAATAGATGTTTTAGTGAACAAATGAGGAAAAACAATCGGAATTTGTATGCGAATAACGATAAATAAAAGATGTTGTATTAGGGTAATAAAGTTGTATTCCCCCCCCCCCCCCCCCCACTAGTCTTAGTAAAATAAGGTTGTAGTTTTACGAGTTTTATTTATTTTCTATTTATTTTTTGAGGAAGGAAATTGTATTTTTTTATGGGACTAGTCTTAGTATGACAAAAAAGGATTGAAAGAATAGTCATATGACCAGAATAAAGCCTTATCGCCCAAAAAATAAATGCTAAATAAAATGATATATTCGGATAATAATGTTGCATTTAAAAACAAATCCTAGTGGTACAACAATAGTCTTGTTGTATAGTGTTGTTGTATACAGTTGTATTATTATGAGAAGTACCCCGCCCCCAAGAGAAAATTAGTCATAAAAGTCTTAATATTAGAAGAAGAAAAAGACTCCTATAACAATAGGCAATAATGTTATAGCTGACATTAAGACAGTTCCAATTGTTTGTCTGGATGCATGCACAGTATGTAATGTTGGAAAGTGGCACACTAAAGATGGAAGTTCTTGACCTCACGCTCTTGTTGACTTTGCCGTGTCGTGCGGTGCCTTCGCGGTCCCGCACGGCTGCCTCCCGAGGTTTCGGAGGAGGCACCTGTTTCCTGACGAAAAAGGGGAAAAAAAAAACAAAACAACTTGCCATCTCTCTCAAGTGATTGCGTCACACGTCCTCCTCTTTGCTGAAGATGGCCCATTTCCAAAAGTCCATTGACGCACAACAACAAGCGGCGCGATTACAATTTAGGAATGTTGAGCAAAGTCCGACAGCTCTGTGGAGAATCGATTCGTGGGACGCCGCGAGGCAAAACTCGATGAGTGCTGTCATTATTAATAATCGTTAAAAAAAAGCCTCTTAGATGTACGGAGGAGTATTAGGTGCCATGGTCTGTTTTGGTTTGGACTGTGTTCAGTTTTGTTCCGTGCTGTTCGTGTCGTGCGCTCAGTTAGTTATTGTGTCCACCTGTTGTCGTCGACCAATCAGCTCTCTCCGGCCACTCGCGTCTTGTCCAGGTGTTAACTAAATACCAATCTGTTGGTATTTAGTTCCGTGGTTTCTTTCACTTCTCGTCGATTCGTTGTCATTGCAGTATGTCGTCGTCGCCGTCTGTTCCACGTCTTACTCACCGGTCATGTTTTCAAAAATTTGCCATGCTTGATGTCATTCATAGAGAATGTTGATGAAAGATGTTTTCTCAGAATAGTTTTCTTTCAAAACTCCCAACGTTTAATTATAGAATGATTTTTTTTTTCCAAATAGTTTCCTCATTATGTTCTTCTCTGAAAAGTCCAACCTTCTTGCATGATATTTCAACTTTATTTAGCTATTTGAAATTATTTTAATATTTCAACAGCACTCAATTATTTAAAAATATATATTAAAAGAATGAAAACCTTGTAAGATACCACATTTAGTTCTTTAAAATTCTTTTTAAAATGAGGAAATCTTCCGTATTTTTCTTGCAAAACGACGACTTATGAAAACTCGCAGTTATTACTTCAATGGTGTAATACTACTACTTCTATGTTTTGTAAACGATACTGTAATGTTATTTACAAAACTTGCTTCATAGCTTCTACTTGGTCTATGGTCGCGTCAAAAAAACCCTCATAATGAGTGCGTTTTTTTTTTGGTTTTTTTTTCGCAGACTTTAAGATTTTCTGGAGCATGGTATCAATTTGACGAGCTCATCGGACTCACTCACGACATAGAGATTTGTGTTTTTCTACGGCGTGGTGCGTCATGAACTCATTGCGCTTCGAAGATCAATCCGGCAAATTCCAGCTCTTGCCGCTCATGCACTTTCTGGTATTTCAAGTCATATTGCACCGAGCACGCAGGAGGACGGTGTTGCTTTGAGGCCGCACCGGTGGTTGGTTTCAATCCGACCTCCTGTGATTTGCGAGGAGGCCTCGGCTGATAAATGGCGGGAGTTGGATGGCGGGTTTTTTATCTTTGCAAGCAGGAGATGAAAGAAACACGGTGGGGTGGGGTGGGGGGGGTGTGGGGGGGAAGGGGGAGGGGGCTGAAGCGGAAACACCTGGCTGTCCTTGCGACTAATGGTCAACAGAGGGCAGCGTTCTCCCTGGGAGGCTGGAAGTGTTCAAAGTGTCTCGTTTGTCTAAACCAGTTTGACAAAAGGCACCCATTTATTTAATTTTTTTTAAAATGCAAAACCTCATCTCATAGTGTCACTAAAAGTATGACTACTGAAGTAATGATCTCTTACTCACAAATTATCTCACTCTATAAACTAATAAATCTGTTGTATGAATGGCAACAGGTGAATAGAATTTTTGCCGTCCATTTAATTGCTCTGCCTGTCAGTTTACGTCACTGGCATCGATAGATGGACAAAGATTTTCGAAATTGATGAATAAAAAACCTTACACCCATCAAGTGAATTTGGATCATTTCACCCCTGATGATCTCTCACAGCATTCTGGGGGGGAATCATTGGTCCGACAAAGTTAGCACGCACCCACCCACCCACCGCGAGAAACTCACCAGTTTGAGAATCCCTGGGTTGAACATTTCTGGACGCGTGGGTTTAGATCAGGGGTTTGGAAAAAATTTGGTGCTCAAGGGCCACGTTCGATTTTTGGAATGGACAGATGGGCCCGGTGTAGATGAGCTAAAAATAAATAAATAAATATATAATATGTGTGTGGGGGAATATGTAAATTAGTGTACATTTGATACATTTTTGTATTGAAAAGTTATAAAACCAATTATTGAATGAAATGTACATTTTTAAGATACGTGAAATTGTTCACCTTATTTTTTTCTTTGATTATTCACAATTAATAAATTAACCAATGATTTAATTAGATAAATGAATTAAAAATAATAAAAGTTTGAATTTATGTATTTATATGGGGGGGAAAAAATCAAGCAAAATTAATGCAACAAATATTACAGCACTCCTGATAATGTAAATGCTCAGTGGGCCAGATTGAAGAAGGGAGCGTGCCACCTATGGCCCACGGGCCGTACTTTGCCCACCTCAAATTTAGATGATCATAAATAGCCGACAGTATTCCAGATTAGACATGCGGGTCAAAGTGGCTTTTCTTTGCCTCGTTGCGTAACGACGACGCACGAAATTAGCGGCCCTGCGTGACGCACTCACACTTATCAACCGCAAAACACAAACGCTCACGGCGCGGTTATCTCCAAAGTTTACCGCATCAAATCCCACTTTAGGGAAACCGCAGGCTCATTAAAAAGCGTCTTAAAGAAGAAATACAGCCCGGCGGAACATAAAATATACTTGGTGGTTAATGGCCGGGTTGATGAATACGATGCAGTGATATGGATGGAACATTGTCAAGCCGGATTGGTTCAGCGTTACTTCATCTCCTCTTAAAAGTTATGTTTATATAACTTCCTCCTTTCTTTCCCAGCATGTGAGCTGCAGCAGCAGAACATGTCTTTCGAAATACTCCCCAGTACAGCTGAGTGTTTAACACCAAATAGGCTGATTTGACAGATTTGGCCACAGTGGTTAAGTAAATATGTTATCCATATACAGGACTCACAAGACACTTTACGTTTTATTAGGTACACATGCTCAAAAGAGATTAAATCTGCAGCGCGTCCACATTGTTAAACAATGCACAAGACGCCTCGAGGTACGAGTGACCCGATTTAGCGTTTCCTAAGATATGGTGCAGTTTTGTGTGATGGGAACCAGGGGCCAAATCTGTTGGGATGTTGATGTTGAAAATTTGGGAAAAACAGATCTAAATCCATGCTTTAGACCAGGTATTCCCAAAATGTGCTGCATCTTTAAGGGTGTGCATGTGAGGGAGACAAGGGATTTTCAAACTGTGGTGATTTGTATTTTTTTTTTTTTGTGGGGGGGCACCAACATTTCTTGGGAGGGACATTCATCGCTGTCAAAAAGATGTGGCGATAAAGTGGTCAGGGGTCTCCGGTCCATGTGTCCGACTCATGTGTAACTCAAATACCAGAGTGACCAAACTGGGCCGGTTGTGAGGCCTGAGAGAGCCGGAGACAGATGGACAGGGCCGGATTTCTTTCAGCGCCGGGAGAATGCACTCCGCTGTTCCGACATCGCACAAAGCCCATTGATTATCTCCCGAGTGGAGCGAGGAGTCAGGGACTATCCCGTTTCAGTGTCCGCCGCATGGTCCAGACACCTGGACCAGCGTTCAGGTCTGGCCGGTTCCCAGCGGAGGGACTGGACATAACAACATTTGGCTGTTTGAGCCTAAACATCGCGTCTCATCCTGTTGTTTCGGTAGCTCAACATCGCTGCCTAGGGGCGAGAGTCACAAAATAAAAATTTTCCAACAATAGCACAATACCGAGACTGTGCTGTAAGCCTCTGACATAGCAGGGGACATATTATGGAAAAGAGACTTTTGAATAGACTTAAATTAGACTTTACACCGATTTGTTCGGGCTGATCGGCCGATATTTAGCATTTTATGCTGTTCGGCTGATCGGCTTTAACGTTATAATTCGCCGCAAAAGACATGGACTCCGCGTCGCCGCGTGCACAGTATATTCGAATCCAAAAGCTGGTTTATTTTTAGCCTTGTCGCGTGTCTTTTGACATAGTACTGTAAATAACTGACGGCCAATAAAGTTATTTAAAAAAAAATAAAAAACATGTCGGCGGTGTGGAACAGACAACACGTCTGAGACAGACAACACGTAATGCGCGGATCAGACTACAAGACAAAGTTGCTCTTACACGATTGCACTATGTCAGACTACTGCAATAAAATCTTGTATTCCGATACCCCGCATCCCGTTTTTTACGATCATTGGGCTTTATCTTGTCAACTCAAATGCGACCGGATACATTCGTTACCGTGGCGACGACAACAAGAGTGGATCGCGCCGACTGGATTATAAGGACAAAATGGGGAAAAACGCGTGTTGGTGGTTCGTTTAAGGCTTGCTTGAGGTATGTTCACGTACTTTGAATACGATACGGCTCACGAGCAGGTAATAAAATGTTATGTAGCCTAGCAAGCTAGCGGTAGCACGAACGGTTGTACGCAAACGTGCCGCCGTTCTGTCGAATCGCGCGCTAAAGTTTCGGTGTGGGTGAAGTCATTTCATTAAAAATAAAGTAATTTAATAACAGTAAGTTAGCACCCGTTATTTTCAGTTTGACCTGACTGATTAGAATGCACGACCTGACGAGAGGAGTGATTTCCAACCGTTATGGAGCCAAGGAACATATTTTACAATTGAAAAATCTCACCGCACACCAACAAACAAAAATGTCACAAAAAGTGGTACATTATTTACTGTATGTACTTCCTGCCATCTAATAGAAGACCATTCATTTGTTCTGTCTGTCACTATGCCTCACTGGCATAAATAGACGAACGAAGATACATTATTTAATGTAAATATATATTTTTGGAGCAATTAAGTATTCAAGTATATACAGTAAATGCACAGGTCATTTAAATAGACACATTCCTCCATCTTGTGGTTATCGGTTATCGCTGATCGGCCCCAAAAATCCTGATCGTGTAAAGCCAAATACAAATACACTTCGGGTTACGACAGTGGTCTGTTCCTTTTGCGGTGACGTATCCCAAATTTGTAAATAAGTGGGAAAGTGCCGTAGTCTATCGTTAACCTATACTCATGCAGTAGTAAAGTCACAATTACGGTAAATATTTGCATGAAAACACTTGTAGGCCATAAATGCAAAACATTTTATTTTAAATATGTTCAACAATCCAAAACATTTATTCCATTACAGTCCAGTTAAAGGGGCCCAAAACATTTATTCCATTACAGTCCAGTAGGAGGCAGTAATGTAGATTGTAAAGGGGCCCATTGTCTCACAAAGTGAGATTTGAATTTATTTTTTTTAATTTTTCATTTTTTTACCACAGCTCCATCTGTTGTATTTGGTGGGGTACTTCCCAATTTTCCGCCACTCCGAGTGGATCTGCACTAAAATGTAATGCCTTATTCTTTTGCCTGTTTCCTACCCCTCGACATATCTTTTTTTTTCTTCTTCTTCTTTCATCTATCCACTGATTGTCTACAAATTCGGGCTACACCGCCACTGTAGGAACGAAACTGTCGTGAACAAGGAATCCTCGGTGGTTATGCAACAAACTACAGTGCCAATCTTCGTGAAACTTTGTAGAGGGCTAGAGAACTGGCCAAAGAACAAACCATTCCATTTTGCGTACAAATCTACTTGCAATGGGCTAAGTGGGGCGGTGACCCACCATTCAAATGCGCTTGCTTTGTGAGACATTCGGTGCTTTTGTAATGTACATTTCTTCCTCCTTCAGGATTGCAATAGAACAGTACTGCTCGGCACCTCATGGCATCTCATGGGTTTCCTTGGTCAACTGTAGATCTCGTGTATCTGATTTGCATACCGGGAGAGATAACAATGCAATGTATTGCGTTATCAACATTTTATCCCACCTCCAAGCACGGAGTTTGTTTTGTTTTTTTGTTTTTCCACCGAGTGTAACGCCAGTCTTCCCCATGATCCCTCGAGGTGGACTGAGAGATTGTTCTTCAGGAAACACAGGTCAGGAAGTCTAAAGAGGAAGCTGGGCCTTCTCGATCTAAAAAAAGGCGCTCTCGGGAGACGTGGCCCAAAACCCTCGCTCGCTTGTTTTGATCAGTTTTTGTTTGCCGAAATTGGACTGAAAACATCATTGTTCTTCTTCTCGGTGGCATTGAATGAAGAGTCCAGAGGTGGGAGGGAGTCACATAAGTGCAAGTCATAAGTAAGTTTCAAGTCTTAACCTTCAGGGTTTGAGCAAGTCCCAAGTTACTGTGGCAAAAAGCAAGCAAGTCAGGTTGAGTCCTATCCAAGTCAAGTCTTTATTTGGGTTAAGCAAATTATAACGAGTCACACAAGCTTGGTAAGTCTCAACATATATTTGCATATTAGCCACTTTGCAATCGGTGTCTGCACTTATCAGTTAGCTCTGCTAGCACATTCACAGTCACATCACTTTTTAATGGTTCCAAAGCCAGTCACCATATGGTCTATTCCTTGACTGTCTCCTCAAGCTTAGTTAATGTTTGACCAGCTATCAGTGAGCTAAATTGTGCAGTTAACGTAGTTTAGCTTTCTTTCTGGGTTTTATAGTGTTGGATGAGGTTAGAAGTCATAGTTGTTTCTGATATCTTTGAGTTGCAAACCTTGTATGTTCCCATTGTCTTTTTCTAGATTTTATTCAACACATAATCCTTGAATCCAAATTGAATAATCATTGGAGCTTGACCTTCCTGATATTTGCTTCACGAGGCGGCCTCTGCACTCCGCATCATAGCATACTGGTGGTGGTGGGTTGCGCACCACACAGAAATCTCCTGTCCTTTAAGAAAACAAAACAAGCGAGACACTAGCTTGAAAATGCAAAGACATTTGGTTCAAGTCCAAGACAAGTCGAGTCTCAAGAATACCACGTCGCTGTCAATTCATGTCTGTTAGTTTTATCCGAGCAAGTCCCAATTCAATTTGGCAACTGAAGCCTGAGTCGAGTCAAGTCATGCGACTCAATTCCACCAACTTTGATGAACCACTGACATAACCATCGCCCGGGTTGAGCTCTGGTAACGTTTACGGCGTCCCGATGCCCACCCAGTAAGGAATGAAGCGGAGGAGGGTATCGGCAGGTTTGGAGAGCTTCGTGGGAACGCTGTCGGCGAGAGCCCTCGGTGGTTGACCACTAACAATGCTGCGGGCGGCCGTATGGACAATTAATCGCCGCTGGATCGTTTACCCGCATTCTCTCCCTCACAACGGCCTCTGAGGCTAACATGACATGATGACCACAAGTCTCCAGCAGGGGTACTGCTAAAACACCAGGCTTTAATAGAGGCAGCTGTGACAAAAACAAATTCGAGACATTTCTGTCGGGACTTGTCGGTCGGTAGCGTTATGACATCTGGATTTTTTTCTGGCTGAACTTGAGGCACAGATGGAACCATTCTGATCGTTCACACTTGTGTATGTCGTGCTCCCCACTGGCTCAAACAAACACTTTCTCTGTGAAGTATTCACATGCATTGTATCCTTCTTTCATGTTTGTTTTCTTAAGTGATGTATCGTGCTACCCAGACCTGCGAGCACCCCAGCTTACTGGTTTTCTGTTGTCGAAGTGTCCTTGGGCAAGACACTGAACCCTAAATTGCCTCCAGGTCGGCACTGGAAATGAGAAACTGTTCTCAATTGCCTTACCTGGTTAAACAAAGGAAATGAAATTAATGTCAGAGGTTTTACAGCCTGCGGCGGCCACCTCCGGATTTTATACAGGAAAAACCCCGAACATCTTATTTCTATCCACGTGCCACGAAAAGTCCACAGTTTGGGAATATCAGGTCTAAAGGTTCCCTTGTCTGCTCCTAGATGCCTAGATGGCCACGTGATCCCGGGAAAGCGCTTCCGTCTTCTGCTCAGTGGAGAACAATCAGGAAATGAGCAAAAACTTCAACTGGTGAACAGAGATCAAGGCTACGGCTGAGTAATTTCCTCCCAAAAACGTGTTTACACTATAATTTCCGGGACTGACTCCATCACTGGCTTAACTTTCTGCATAGTGCTTGTTTACCAAACATCCACAGAGTGTATCATAGAAGTTAAAAAAAAAAAAAAAAAAAAAAAGCGCGATATAAGGGTAATTTATTATTATGAAATAATACCACTGTGATATCATTTGGGCCTGAGCACGAGGCGGTGGGAAGGCGCTTTTCGAGTCGCTGTGTATTATTCTTTTTCATCTGATGGATAAATTGTCTTTTTGTGGGTTTCGCCATGCCCAAAAACTGATCATTTTTTGCAAGCGTGTGCACCCTGGTCAAAATGTAGGTCATTTAGGGTTCCTGAACACAACCCAGCTAAAACCCATTCATGACAACAAGAAATTCAGAAAAAAAAATAGCACACGGAAACCCAATGCTTTTCTGGAAATATTTATCAAATCAGAGCAGTGGTGCACAAGGAATCTTGGGAGTCTGCTGACTTATTGTGCTACAAATGTGAAAAGATGGCTGCATGCGAAGTAAATCTCATCCTTCGGTCATTACGGACCTTCAAATTCAGACTGAGAAGGAATGAGACGCGGCTTTTCTCAGCCCGTGCTCTTAATTCCATTCTTCTGAGCCCTTAAAATGAGAGGTCCGACATGCGCGACTAATTGTGTCAACTGTGCGGCCATTTCCAAATAACAAGGCTGCTAAACAAAACAACGTTTAATTGAGAACAAGTGCTATGACCGGATATGCCCGTTAAGTGTGGTAAATGAGGATGAGACTGATATCGCAAAACAAAGAGGCGTGAAGACACAGAAACTGTGTACTGTTGTTGTGTGGTTATTACATGCGTAAGCGTCCAAAACATACACCAGTGTTCATTTCCAGTCAGGACTATTCATGCCAAATACAGTGTTTTGTGTGCGACACCAGAATATGGAAACACTTCTTGACGCTTGTTAAACACTCTCTGGTTTGGCTTCTCGCTCCTTACGCCTCTTTTACCTCTGATAGGTTCTACAAAGGCCGATTTAAAAAAAAAAAAAAAAAAAAAAAAAAAAATCATTGGGTTTCCCAGAAGTGACAGTTTTTATTGTAGCCCTTCAGCCGACCGCTGCTCGTAAGCCAACGGCACGCTTATCGAAGAGTCTACCAGCTCAGAGCCCTCAACCCAGTTGGACGTAGCGCTTGCCAATGTTTGCTGTGTGCCGCTCCCCTAAGAAACAAAGTTCACATACCCCCTACAAAAGTATTAGTGGTGCAAAATGAATGGACAGAGCCCCCTCCGCAATCAAATGCCAGGAAAAACAGGAAAAGACAAAGCCTAATCTTCAACAGGAGCTAGGTTTAACCGCAGATGATTTACTAGAATAAGAACGTTATTAAAGTGATATCATGGAAGCCTGTGAAAAGGGTAAACGGATGTTTAAAAAAAAAAAAGAAAAGAAAAAGATAGTTCTTAGGATATGACATTTGTTTGAGGGCTTGGAACAGTAAAATCACTTGGCCAATTCTTGAAATGATCAATCAACTTTGACTTTATTCTGTGCCCACATGAGAGAGAGGCCATGGGCAAAAAAGCTTCCAAATTGAACATCGTCTGTCTGTCTCAGATATTTGCTGCCGATTGGGGATCATTTGGTTTTCCGCCAGCCTTGGGATTCAGCCCAAAATGGCTGCTTGAAACCAAAATGGCAGACTCCCTGCTCATTTTCATGCATGCATCTTGAGACTGTGTTGTGCGTCCTATTATGATAGACGTGTCCAAACAATTTTGTGTCGATCTGCGAAACTGATGTCGGGGAATTCCCCCCCACTCCCCAAAGTTTCATGGAGTCACTTTTGGAGGGGCTCGTGTTCGGAACAAACATTTTCAACCAGAATACTCGGGTTTGTTTGCCGTCTGTTTAGGCTCAAAACTGTTAATATAGGCAGTTATCAGCATTTTTAGAGAGGCTGCATCCATTATTCTCAGAATATGTCGGGGCCAGAGTTTATTATACAAGCAATGCTTTACCTAGTTTGTATTAAATGTCGTCCACCCCATATTTACCGTACATGCCCACTGGGAATTCACCTGCTTCGAACACATAGTGTGCTAGACGAGCACAGAAGAATCATGCCGACTCTTGCGATGTGACTTGGTAACACAGCGGCGTGAGACAAAGCTATAGCGTGGGTTGCGGAGCTTCCACTGTGGGCGGGCGCTCACGCCGCATTACTCACTGCGTGGCAGCTCATTTAAATACAGACTACGACTGCATCTCCATGTGCACATGCCCACGGGTGATGACAGTACAGTACGCGGCACTCCCGTGATGATGTTTCGGTCCCGTTATGACACGTTGCGCTGGGTGTCCTTAAAAAGTACCCCTCTGTCTTTTTTTGAGGCTGGTCCTATTGTAAGAAAGCCAAAGAAAAAGCACCTGAAATGCAACGCTCAAGTGAATTGTTTGGTTGGAAAGTTTTGTACAACTTTAAAAGTTGAACCAAACAACCGACTGCACACCACAGCCCGCAAAAAAACAAAAAAAACAACGGGCCCCGCAATCGACGAGTTCAATGAAAAACAATCGAATGCTCCGTTCCCACAGCCCCTATCGACAAGTTCGACAGTAAACGATTGCACCCCCGTTGACAACTCAACCTCGCAGATAGCACATTTTTCAAAAAAACAAAACAAAAATTGATGGCTCACCGAAAAGGAAGTTGCACGTAACCATACAAAACCACGTCACCCAACCACCTCGGCAGAGGTAATAACCAGAGAAAAACATGAGCGTCCGTGATTTACCAACGGTGAAATCCTACGCTTGCTCGGTTGTAGAGACACAGATGGAGCGCAGCCGTGACTCATCTGCGCTGAAGTAACATCGAGGTCCGCTCATCAACATGACGGATGATGAAAGGCTTCCATCTTGTTTATGCAACCTGACACCGGGCATCTGCTGGCCTCCGGACCTCTCCACTCCCTGTGAGACGGCAGGATTAGCGTGGCCGTTTTAGATATGGCAGATAGGATAAAGCATATCGGAAAATTACCGGCAGCCCTTGGGGTGGTATTTTTAGAAGCAAGCTACGCACTTATTAAATTCAATCTTTTCATTTACAGTTTTAGCATGTATATAGCAATGGACGCCAAGGTCAATCAACCCTAACTTGATTCTATAACACACACGTGACGTATATACCACTGCTGGTCGCTGATTGGTCGAGGATATTGGAAGATTTGAGGATACACATTAACAGTTGACATGTTCGATGAGCAACCGATGGCGCGCTTTGTCAGAAAGTTTGCCAAACAACTGATCGAATGCGCTCCGCTGCCCTAACCCAACTCTCCATCGCATCCCTGGCGACAAGTTCACAGAACAACCGATTATAGCCGCCGTTGACAAAGAAATTCAATGACAAAAAAAATTGCTCTCCTCCTCAAGTTTAATACCAAAACACTCGCACAACCTACAAACACTTTCACCAAACTACAAGTCAGACCCACATGGACGAGTTTGGAAAGATCCAATCGCCCCCCCCTCCAAGGACAAGTACAAGTTCAAGGAGAAATTAACCTCCCCCCGTCAAGAAGTTCACTGAACAAACGATCGCACCCCTGGTGGACAAGATCAGTGAACAGTCGATGTGATTGATGTTGCGCGGTTTTGTCGTGGTATTTCCCACCCCAAACCAAAATGAGTGATGAAAAAAGGCGTTAAAATCATCTGTGTCAAATACAAGGCCTGGGGGCCAGATCAGGCCCGCCATATATATATTTCATGTGGCCCACTTAAGTAAATCATGTGCGTCTACTTCGTGTTCTTCCAAAGACCAAAATTTTAAATTGTCTTCAGTTTCAATTACGTTGAGAAGTAGCAAGCATTAAAAAAAAAAAAAAAAATTAAAAAAAAAAAGTTGAAGTGACACGGCAAGCAGATGCGTTTGGGGTTTGGAACATTTTCGACTGTACGAAAGCCAAGCGGATGTACGAAAACGAAGACAAAATTTTGGTGGAAATAAAATGTCAAAAACCGCATCATACGAAAACAAGGGCATACGAAAACCGTGCTTGCACTGCATATGTACTGTTTATCATGAGGCGATTATACATTTATATGGTTCCACGTACATAACGGCCCTCTGAGGGAAAACCATAACCACGTGGCCCGCAACAAAAATGTTTGACACCCCTGCGTTAAATGTAAGACAAGAGTACATTTATTTTCACTGGATTTTATTATTAGCTTTATAGTTCTCCCGCGCCCTGCCTATTCATCCCCAGCGATCACTAGCGCCATCCATCCAACTTCAGCTTTATTGCGGCAAAATTGGTTTCTTTTATGTTTTCCGGGCACACTCGCCCGGTTTTCCAGAGAAGACGACGACGGGGACACGAGGGTGCAATCGAGGTGGGAAGTTTGGCATAGCGTCGCAGGTGAACCCAACTCGATGTTCTTCTAACTCAGTACGGCAAAAAGGGCCAAAACGTTCGTTGGTCGGTGGACACAAGCACAAACATCTGTGCTTGTTTTCGAGGACGGGACAGCTGAGGAAAGACAGAGTGGGGTGAGGGGGGTGGGGGTGACGGGCCCACGCAGCACCAGTCGGTAGAAAGTGCGGAGTCATGCTACAGGAATGTTGTGGAGTTGGAGAGGGGCGGGGGTGTGGAGAAGGCAGGGGGATTGTTGGCGTGACTGCCCCATTTTTCACAGCCATAATCAGAGCCAGCTGTCAGCGAGAGGGCCTGGAATATGAAGGCCTTCGGAGCTGGGGCAGGGGGAGTATGGATGAAGGATTGGGAGGCGTGGGGGGTGGGCGAAGTGGGAATGCTGGGCTTTTCAAAGCCGGCGAGAAGGCGCAGTGTTCTGGCGGCGGATGAGACAAAGATGGGCTTTTTCAGATGCTAATTTCATTCGGTCGCATGTGCTTCGCAGACATTTTTTGCAAAAACGCCTCGGTAAGAAAAGGGGAAGGCATGAAAGCGTTCATGTATGCGTGATAATCGGAAAGAAGATGCGAGCCAGGTTGTAGGGAGGATGCTAGCGGAGGGTGGAGCTTCCTTTCTTTCCGATGCTCCTGAGACTGATCTAAAGATTGTACTGGGGGTATTGGAATTCTACTTTGTCAAGCGAAGTGCACGTTCGTTTTCAGGGAAATGCCATTTTGGAGCCTGAAAACATTTGAAAGCAAATCTTAAATTGGTCGTTAATAACGAAAATAACACCATCATCGTTGCCGTCTCAAAAGTCGGAAACATCTGTGAAAATACACTCAGATGGTTCTCATGTTTTTTGGGACGTTTGTCTGCACGGCAGTAGCATTTTGGGGCCTGAGAACATTTGAAATCGATACTGTTATTGAACTCTTAAAAGCCTCAATCCCAAAATACATGGGGTCGCTACGTTGCAATACAAAACGGGCCCGTTTACGTGTTTCGTTTCGGCCATTAATCTGCAGAACAGGCATTTTGGAGCCTGAAAACAAACATTTGGAAACGAAGTTAGATTTTCATCAAAAGTCCGTTTTTGAGCCATTTTGAGGAAACGTCTGTTAAGATACGCTGGGATGGTTATTTGTAACACTGAAGGGACCGTTTGTGTTTTGTTTTGGCTGTTTGTTTTCACAGCAAGGGCATTTTGGAGCCTGAAAACACTTGAAAACTGTTCTGTTATTGTCTCCATACGTAAGCTTAAAAACGAAGTCTGTGAACATATGCAGAATTTGTCGTTTCTAACACTAAAAGGGGTCATTTTCATATTTTGTGTTGACCATTCATTTGCACAACAATGACATTTTGGATCCTGAAAATGCAAATATTTGAAAATGACGCTGATAGAATTGACACATTTGCCTATTCATGGCTTTTTTTGAGGAACATATCCTCTTACTTATTTGCAGTATTTGTGCTGAGGCCAAAGCCATATCTAATATGAAAATATTGCTTTGGTGCCATCTTGGGCCGAGGAACTCTGTTGAAGTGTGCCTAGGAGCTTCATTTAGTTGGGCCATAGCATTGTCTCATTGGAAAAAAACGTACTTTTCCGCCATCGTCTGGCTTTTATAGGCAAAAACAAACCCTTTTTTGGTTTGGCGTCAATTATTCACAGGTACCGTATGTGGGGATTACTGTATGGACAAAAAAGCATTCACACAATTTGGAGTATTCAGTGAACCTAAATTGGATGTTTTTGCAATGTGGATGGAAGCTGGTGTACCCAGAGAAAACCCAAGAAAGCACAGGGAGAACATGTGAACTTCATACAGGAAAAGCAGAGCTGAGATTCAAACCCTGAACCTCAGAACTGTGAGGCAGACGTGGTCATCACGATTGCGCCATGCTGTCTTGAGTCCATTATAAATGATTAGTAAATTGTTCCGTCGTGAGCCGCAAGTTTTGCAACAAACGGTAAACGTGTTGTCCTCAACTTTTAGGAGCTGTCACGCCGAAACCGGTTTTGACAATCCAGTAGCGCCGACGTCAGACCTGTTCAGTAGCGCTGTTGTCGCAGCGTTTCCGCACATCTGCGAGCATGTTAATGTTGCCGCTAGCAGCCGTGCGGCGCTGTCACACTCCTCCGAGCTCCGAATGTAAGCGCGTGACGTGTTTATGTTTAGTCTGCCCACGGCATGCACGTAGGCACGGGCCTAGTTGTGAAGTCCTTCAAGGTAACGTTAGGACGCAGGACCTCACCTTTCATACCGAACGCTGTCTTAAAAACGTTGTTACTTGGCAGGGAGGTTTATATATAGACGGGTCGTGTGCTTTATGACCTATTTTCGAAGCCACTCCATGTCACCCGTGCTAGGATCATGGAAAAAGACTCCGGTGGGAGTGGGCCGTGCTTGTTGATTTTTCTATGATTCATGGTGCGCTAAGGACTTGACCTCGTCCAAGTTGGAGTTCTGGTTTTCATGTCGACCCCCTCCCGCCCCACTCTCTCGTCACCTCCCTAAGGCCAAGAGGCTTCCACAAAATTTGTGTCACCGGCTAATGAACTTTGCAGCCTCGACACACAAATTTCTACGAATAAATCACTTTGACGGCGAAGTAGGGTTGTCGTTGGACTGTAGCTTCTGGCCGCTCTGGGAGAAATGGATCATAGTGTTCGCACTTTCACTGTATTTTAATGCAGACCGGGAAGTATGAACAAGTGTTTTAGCGTGACCCTTGAATGGGGAGTAAAAAAAAAAGTCAATATTTAACAGTCAATCCGATGTCTGATACAAGTCTGGCGTCACTCAAGTCGCGAAGGAAGTGAGGAGGCAGAGTCTATTCTCCAAGTAGCGGCATAGGATTTGTGATTAAAGTTATGTAGGGGTGACCATACTGATACTTATCTTGGTTTTAGTCATGGTTCAATTCCGTTCAAGTAAGGGAACAAAACATAAAACTTATTTAGTATTCTTTGGTATAAAGAAGAATGAAACAAAAATACTGCAAATTGTTCACTGCCGCTTCAGTTTTCAACTGTATGGCAGCTCAAATCTTTTTGGGAAAGTGCAACATCGATCGTTTTTCTTCTCAGGAAGATGCAACATAAATATCGTCGTCTTTTTTTTTTATTTTATTTTTTTTTAGGAAATGAACGACATAGAGCTGAGACGGTAACAGTTTGAACAGTAACTTGTATCAGCTTAAATCTTTTCTTTTGAGCAAAGTGCAACATCAATCTTTTTTTTTTTTCCCATTTGTAGGAACCGCACAGACAGTTTGAATCGTAATATATTACAGTTTAAATCTTGTTTTAGAAAAGTGCAACATCAATAGTTTGGAACATTTTTGTTTGGAAGTGTGCCAGTAGATTTTTCCAACGTAAAATACGACACACTGTTATCCAATGTTAGGTCGACGACATAGAACGGTGATATTTTTTTTGTGGTACACTACAACGCAAGAAGTTTTTCTCATCTTTGTTCATTGTCGGGTTTCTCGTAGCCTGATCAGGATTTATTGTTCCAAACCGTATGTTGGCGAGCAGAAGTGAACTGTACCTCTGTGTGAATATGAACGTCTTTCTGTTTCAAGTTCCTCGGCCTGATTAGGCCTGTCGAACAAATAAGAGATTTATTAGCCAATACGTTAGAGTCTCATTGCAACATAGCTTTTTCCAAGCATAAATGAGTGTGACTGTTGGCCTCCTCCCAACAACATCCCCCCCCCCCCCCCCGAGGAGCTTTTTACCGGGCTGGCCTGTCGCCTCTTTGAGCTCCAGCCGAGTCCAAAGTACAGCGGGTTCAAACGGTGGACTTTTGTCGTCTGTAAGCCAGCTTTGGCCATTACATGAACTTTCAGGGGCACGCTGACCTGTTGCCAATGTGGCGAAAGCCGGTCTCTCTCAACGCAAGAGGGTGGACAGTTTGTAGAAAGAACATTCCTGCTCTCGCCAAGAGACTTGGATACTTTTGGGGCACTTTTCCCCCGTTGGCCATCTATCCCGCTTGTTTGCCAGGATGTTTGGTCGCCTGGCATGAATTTATGAGCTCAGCTCTGCAGTCAAGTTAGTTTCGGACTCAGCTTACAATCAATATTGCTCAACACTCAAGGGGCCAAGGTCCGATTGTGAAGACTACTTTTTATTTAGTCTTCATTGAGTCACTTATAAATCTGACCCGGATGTTTGTCGCGGTTCATATTATTGATTCATATATATATATATATATATATATATATATATATATATATATATATATATATATATATATATATATATATATCCTTAAAGCTGTTGATCCTGGTTGAAGGTGTAAAAAAAGGTTTCCAATTTCCTTTATTGATAGTTCCAACTCTAAATACTGTATACCCCAACTAATGATCCCAAAACATTCAATATCATTTCAAATTAAGATTTAAAAAAAATCAATGTCTTATGAATGATTTGATTTTGAAAAACTGCACCATTGAAGCCATATTCATGTACCAAAGACTCTCCGTCACTTCTGCTAACAACCCAAGCTTAACTTAGCTCCTCTGCAGATGAGATGTATCAATATACTCCCTTGACACCAATGACTATTTCCCCATTTGCTTGGGCTTCATACGACATTACCTTTAGCAATCGAAAATAAATAAATACAAATATTAGGTGACTTATTATTTTATTTTATTTTATTTTTTTAAAATCTAACACTCATTTCAATTTTAGAATCACATAAAAAAACACAAAAAGAAAAACTGGCCACGTGGCCGAATTTGATTTTAATATTTAATTGGTCAGGCTTGAATGACCCAGAAGTTTGGTAACGAGCGTTAGCGGAAATGCGTTAGCTTTTCAGCCGCCACAATCAGTCCGGACCTGACCGCATTCCATCAGATGATCCATCAGCTTCATTATATCAAGTACAAGCACGTTTGAAGCATAATTCTAAGCGTCTTCATGCATTACGTGTGGCACGGAAGCTTGCGGATGGTGATTTGTGAATGGGCGGGGCTTCAATCGGCCAGAATCTGGCAACGCCACTGCTTGAAATCAGCTTTGATGGCAGCAAGTAGACATCACGCGCTCCCTCGGAATGCTTCACATCAGGCTTTGTGGGTACATTTTTGTGCCGAGCTCACCGGCAAGCAGGATGTGAGCTCATTTCCTGTCTTATCTTCTCGATGTGGAAAGAGGAAGCTCTATTTTACTTTCCCCGCCACCCGCTTATCTGGGGGTACTTTCACTTTTCTGAGTTGTTTTACTTCAAACAGAACCCTTTGCATGCGTTCCGCGTCTCAATGGCGGTGGACCACCGAGCAGCAGCAAGCTCTTTTAAAAAAAAAAACATGTTTTTTTCCCCCCCCGCATGTACTGTATGGGCTGCAGACTGTATGGAACGTGCAGAGGAGGCGAGGAACACGCCGCACTTTGATGGTCTAACCCACGACAGAATAAGTTCCTCCTCTCCTCGAAAAATCCCCCCCTATTCTTTTATTTACTTTTTAATTTCCATCGTCTGGCATGGTACTTTTGAGTCTGCTTTTCGAAACACCTCGCGACACAGAGACGGCAATTCTCGTTTGTAAGCCTTAAAGAACTGAAAGCTTGTTAAATACACAAAAAAATCATTATTGTGCAATCAAGTACAAATAAAAAAACTAATACACATCAGCTTAGACCTTTTTATGAAAGAGCAACATCATCTCTTTAGCAAAGATACGAAGCAGGCGTCTGACAAACCAGAGTTGAATGAACACGCAACATACTGTAAATAGTTTGTCTTCTATCCAGAAAAGTACAACAGTAAAAGTTTGGACAGTAATCTATAACATCCTAAATGTTTTCTTTTGAGGAAAGTGCAACATCAACACTTTGTTTTCTTTTGAGGAAATGAACAATGCATACAAGTAGGACGGCAGCAGTTTGAACAGTAATATATAACAGCTTAAATATTTTCCTTTTTAGGAACGTGCAACATCAACAATTTGCCTTCTTTTTAGGAAATTATGGATGTAAACAAGTGCAGCAGTAACAGTTACAACAGTTATGCAGTACATGACGGCATAAGTCTTTTATTTTCAGGAAAGTGTCCCACCCAAAGTTTTTTTGCGACTTCCCAAGCAAGATTACAACTGTATTCTCATCGCATCATAATCGTTTGCCCCCAGTACGTTTTTTCCCACATCTCCGACATTCTCGAGTATCTGAGCAAAAACAAGGCCGCGTTCGGAGTGGCTAATTGGGTTTGACGGCAGCGCACCCTGCGGCAAACATACAAGTCATCTTTTCCTTTCGTGCCGCAACTGTCCTCCAGGTGCATGTGGCACCACTCAAAAACGCCAGGCAGCGGAAAAATACCCGACCGCGAAAAGGAGTTTGTCGTGTTGCCGCTCTGCCTTGCCCTTTTATTACGCTCGAAACCGACGGCGTGAAAAGGTGACGTTTCCTCAATAAAATGTTGCTCGTCATGATGTGTGGCATTACTCCAAGGAGACTCAAAAGTCTTAAGACTTAAGTAGAAGTACAGGGAGCACATTTTTTAAATACACATTCAACTGCTGTGCTTAAGTGAATGTATAACAGCACAACTCTGAAATGTAAAAGTGTCAATTCTATACAATACCCATTTTTGGTCATTCGGAACAATGAAAAAAACAAAAACCCTTTCATGTAAAATAGTTTCCGCCTTTCATTTAGTTAAAAAAACAATCACGTATCATGTGTTGTTTGTCTTTAAACCGAGCTCGATCTAGCATTAGCTCAACTCAAAACTGTGTTTCATTAGCTCATTTGTATGTATTTTTTCAGAGTAGACGGAATTTGTGAATGCCAGAAGCTGGTGCTTTTTAGGCTAGCACAAGACACAACGCATTGTTGTCGGCGACAATATCAAATCTTTCCAATAAGGCCGTGGCTGGGGAATCTTGTATCTTGCTTCTTCGAATCCGTTGCATCATCGTGCTCAATGCTCCTTGGTTCACATTCCTCAATGTCGCAACTGTCCCTGTTTTTTCCGCCTTATAAGACCCTAAGATCCCAATCACCCAAAAAAAGTACTAATTAGGGTAATGTAATGCCGCCCCGCATTCGGGCAAGGAGAGCCACAGTCGTTGATACACTTTAACGGCAACAAAATGACAACACTCGCAAGGAGCTGCCGACTCCCTCAATTGGCCACGCCCCTTAAAAGCACACATCCAATACACAAATACTGCACTACCTACAGTAATTACTCTTTTTTAAAAAAATCAGTTTGTTTCTTGTTTTAGTTTATATATGTACTATTTTATGTAATTTTTGTTTCTGTAGTATGATTTGATACATCCATCCATTTTCTGTACCACTTTTCCTCACTATAGGTTCGCAGGTGAGCTTGGGCCGATCCCAGCTAGCTTGGGCGAGAAGCATTACGGGGGGAATATGCAAAGTCCACACCGGGAAGCCAGAGCCCGGTTTCAAACCCCCGGCCACAGAACTGTGAAGCAGATGTGCTCAATTTCAGACACAGGCCTGCCTGTTTTTATACAATACAATTCATTATTATTGTTGCTATTTTTCTTGATTGCAAAACTAGGGATAGGCAAGTACTGATACCAGGTATCGGTATCGGGTTGATACCAGCCTGATTTCAAAGTATCGGGTACGCGTGAAGGCTGCTGATACAAGACACCGGAGGCAGGAATGGGCGGGGCTTGCTTAAAAAAAAAAAAAAAAAAACCCAAAAATCATGTTCTTCTCTTGGACGTCTTCCCGTCGCCTAATTAGGACGTGGACGCCGGCCCGGTACGACGTCAAAACATCTGGAGCCGGGCGTCGGCGCCGTCAGGGGGGCCCTCGCTTCTTCCCAAAACGCTCTTGTGTCTTTTTGTATGATCCCTCTAAATCCCTGA